>NW_022145594.1:50441900-50869400 GCF_000002235.5 Strongylocentrotus purpuratus
TAATTACACCCAAGATCAACCAACACTATAACTAGCTCTCAGTATAACCTTAATCCTCAGCAAACAATCTAAAACTTCAAATGTTTAATAATGTTTTTCTTTTTTCTTTTCTTTTTCTCAAAATGTCACATTAACGCTAAGCTAGATAATAAATTCAACCTTAGTGTTGAATCCAGCACGTTTAAAGTGTTACTCTACTATTTTGAAAAAGTGGACAACCCTCAATCCTTTTGATTGTAAAATCGAATCGTAATCCTATCGCAACCCCAAAGTCTTTGACCAAAGAAAGCCAGTAGCTACTGTCAGATCTTATCATTTTTTTCGAATGACCGTTACATCAATAATTCGATTAAAAAACTCTTATTTGTGCACATCACTATTCAATGACTTTGAAGAAGAAAAAAATAGATTCGTTGCAATGTAGGGCTTAATGTACTCATTATTATTGAATATAATTATGACCTTTAATAGTATTCAGGAATAAATGCGTCATAAAGGTCTGATGGAGGCGTCTAAAGCATCAATGGGACACCTGAATCGCTGACCTTTTTCCGAGTGTGAAATGCGCCATAAGGGGTATAAGATCCTTAGGTTTATATGAAGAGCTTAATTCCAAAAGGAGCTAAATCCACTATTGATGCAAATTGAGTTTTCATATCAGAACATCGTTCACTTTCCGTCTTTCAACAAAAATTATTTACATAAATGTTTGGAGCAATTTTGTAAAAATGCACCTTCTAATATCACTTTTCCCTAGACGCCTGTACAAAATCTGGTAAACAATTTTTTTTTTCTCCGAAGTTACAAAAATGGATTTAGCTCTTTTTGGAATTAAACTCTTCATATTATGTTAGCATGCTCACCACCTCAGGCCTACCCTGTCAGTCTAATCTTCACGCGCAAGCATGGTAGTGGATTAACACTGTGTTCTCAATATTGCTATAATATTGGGTTAACCTTCTGTGAATGCATGGCGCTCATTGAGAGGACAAATAGCCCCCAGAGAATTTGTGAGGTTTCCTTGTTACGGATATTAGCCTGGACTGGAATACAAATTGAGAATTGGTCAAGACTCCCCTCCTTTCGACTATGATCCCTTGTATCAATGGCATGTGGTTACTTATAAAGAGTAAATCATTTTTACTTGCTTCATTTAACCTCTACAATCAAAATAGCGATAATGGTAGTCACATTTGTATAGCAGTTATTACTACGCTTCAAGGCGCTTTACATCGAAATCATTATTACCCTGTCAATAGATTGGATTGCTAATCATCACATGATTACATGACATGGGTGGAGAGTGGCAAATGTACATCAAAGTCTTGCAAAAGGACATTAGCGCTGCGTCGAATCGCTGATCATGTGATCCACAGTCCGGTGACGTATCCCCTAGACCACGGCACCTATAGAGTACCGAAGCTGTGACGTCATAAAAATCTTGAGAATTTTGAGAATTTCCCAATTTCTCCTTCATATTCCGAAAGAACATCAACAAAAAATGTCCAAATGTCGAAAACCAATTGAATATGTTAGGTATTGGCTGAGATATGACCATCTGAATAAATATACCCCCCCCCCCCATAGGAACTCAGTGTTATATGCTCTGGCTCCTAATGGTTAGGAGCCAGGGCATATAACACTGATTTCACATAGGACATATACTCATTCAGATGGTCATATCTCAGCCAATACTTTACATATTCAATTGGTTTTCAACATTTGGACATTATTTTTGATGTTCTTTCGGAATATGAAGAAAAAATTGAGATATTCTGAAAATAAATTTTTGATGACTTCACACTTCAACACTCTATAATAATGTGATGCCGATGGTAACCCGGTCAGTTACTATACCACGTCTATGGTGAGGCTGGTCAGCTTGCTGTGAATGGGAGTGGGTGGCCTGGGTAAGTTTGATTTGACAACACTTTAGGGCAGACCTTGTGACTATTACATCAGTAATTAGATAATATATAAATATCAAATTCTCTGTTTGTAGGCTGCATAATATAAAACAAAATTCAAACCTGTCTATTAAGGCTGCGTTTATGCTTGATTTTTGGAGGTAGAATGAGCGATTTGAAACGCACATCGTAAACGCTCATCGTAATCGCAGTTCCACGGTGTACTGTTCATGCTCACTTCTCTGGCTCCTCCAGGCAATTCTCCCTGTGTGGCCTTAATTGGCCTTGCAGCTGGATTCGCAACCTGCACTGTGCATACTACGTAGACCCACTAGAGGTCAGTGCGTTGACCCCATTTAAATGCGTTTACAAATTGTAAACGCATCTTTTTGTGAGTTTACGATCGGCGATCGTGATCGCCGTTTTTCGGTGATTCTACAAAAGTGAGCATGGACGCAACCGTGTTTTAAACTAAACGCGTAACAGATGCCTGATTCTGGCCAAAAAAAGTTAAGCATGAACACGCCCTTAGACCACCCAAGGGAAACACAAAAAATGGCCACTGAAGATAGACGTTCTATTAAGACAGGTTCTTCATTATACATTTCCTTCTATAGGGAGCTAATATGTGTGACCGCTATATACAGGTGGCCGTTGTAGACAGGTTTATGTTATATCCTGCGTTATGACAGTAACAGGCACGTTTTGGAGTTGCTGCATGACGGAAAGTTGATACTTCAGTATAATAGGCAGGCCACCTTGTGATTAGAATGCCTTTTGAGCTATAATTGCGCGGGGTCGGGCCGAATTTCCCTGGTCGCCTCATCTTTTTTGAGCTAGGGGTTATGTGATCTTTGGCAATGCCGTATAATCATTGAATAATTGTTCAAATAAAGAGTGCAAATTTCCTTGAGTTTGGTTTGATGATACAAACATAGTTTAGAATGCCCGCTCACGTCTTATTTTGACCGTGAGAGCGACGTTACCTTCACCTAAAGAACAGTGCTTTCCATGAAATTCAGAGATTTGTTGTAGCAAACCTCAGGGTTATGCAAACGATAGTGGGTACAGCATATAGCCCTGCATAAGGACACACAGAGAGTTGGGTATTGGATTTTTCGACAGTGCTCTGATGACAGTTTGTTCAACTCTCTTCAAGTCTGCTCCAAACCCTCTCACTTTGACTGTTAACACTAAAACCTACACTAAAACCCAATTGCAACCCCCACCCTTACCCTAATCTTACATCATTGACGGTATAAAACGCAGGGTAATTGTTGCGTAAGAGTGACATCGTACACATTTTAATACAACATGAACAGTGTGAACATTACTTAGAAATATAGGTCAGATGCATTCGCATGCTTGAATGGCGCAAGTAATAACGCAAGTACTAACGCAAGTAATAACGCAAGTAGTAACGCAAGTAATAACGCAAGTAATAACGCAAGTAATAATACAAGTAATAACGCAAGTAGTGACGCAATCGAGATAACACCTTGTATGCAATTGGCATTGCATTATGCTTCTATCACAGATCCATTTATTTTTCTCGACGACGTCATTCAGAAAAATATGCTTTGGGAGGATTTTCATCACTGGAATCCCTAACTCTGCTATCAAGAACCCACTCACGTGCCGGAACACGACAAATCATCATGTTATTCATAACATGTAACACCTGTACAGACAAAAGTATATTTTGTGCTGATGGCAGCTATTTATAAATCCTACATGGAATATATATTTTGTAAAGTCTAAAAAACACCTAATAGCCATTAGAAAGCGGGATTCATGTCCCGTAATTGGCAGTGCTAATTTAAATGCAAATCGAAAAATACATTGGAAAATAACTGACAGAACGAGTGATAAGTGATAGATAGTTAGGCTCCGAGTCATGATGAAAAACAAATAAATTAATGCAATAAGTCCCTAGAAATGAAATGTGATTCCATGGAAATAAAATTGGTTGGGGGGTGGGTGATAGAATGTATGTCAACGTAAATTGCTTTCTTGGAAACGTATAACAGTCATTCAGATACATGAGCATTGATTATAGATTATTCAGTTCAGGTCATTGCAGTTCCTTATCTGTTTCATTTAAACAATCTGCAAACACTTGTACATGTACGTGACAAACATACAATTCCGTTAACATTCAATATTATCGCAATAGCCGTGTCCATCAGATTCTAAAATGCGAGAAAACAAAAAGAACGTGTTAGGTTATCCGAATATGATTTCTTTTCCATTAGTAAAGTATTGACAAAGTACTTGAGTTAATTTCTCGGAAATGTTTTCGATCGTTCCATTCGGAACTTAAGTGAATATCAAATAGCCTATATTAAATTGCGAGAAAAGGAAATAGGGGAACTAAAAATGAAGCTAAATTGGCAATTAGCATAGGGAACAAATTTCCCGTCGAAAACAATATGTCCGGTGTCTTTCTAAAGTTTTCATTTCATTCATCCACATGCCTTTCTAGACTCAACTGTCGTACGTTATTTACTTCTTAGTAAGTGTTATGGAACACATATTAATATACGTGTTCATCCGATGTGAAGAATAGCTATCATCAATTTAAAAAAAATAGTTATTTCATATTAGCAATTTGTCTTTTGTATTAAGTGAAGTATTAAGAAATCTCGAATTTCATTAATCATATACATATTCATAATTATGTACATGCATGCGCATTCGTTAGGTTGTTGATTGGGAGATTCAATAAACCACCATAGTAATGGATAAAACTTCGTTGCTGTTCATTAGTTTTGAGTAATCGTGTGTTGCGGGAAGTGAGAAGGACTAATAAACCATCTCGTCATAATATAAGGGACAGTTTCGGTTGTACATGTAATTTCGTGCCATTCATCCCCAGCTCTTCCGGACAGTTCATATTCGTCTCCAACGTTACGGTTGGGGTATCTCCTATTCATGCACAACAAGTTACTACTAAGAGGAGAGTATTTATTCAAACCAAACACTATCAGGCTCTACGTCAATATCCCTCCACCTGACTGGCATGATTGGCCTGGACATTATCCTCGGGCTAGTTCACACTCAGTACTGTCTCACTTGAGATGCGTCCTTTGCATCCATATTACCCTGAGCAATTTCATAATACCCTCCCTTTTTAAAGGCATCGTTTAACAATTTTAAATCTGAGATGCACGGTCTTACGTGTTATCAGCGTCTGTGATATGGTGTAATATTAAAGCCATAACAAAGTGGCGCTTCAAAAGGATCATGAAGTGCCTCAAAAAGTTAAAAAAAAATCTTTGAATGACCGGTTTTACCATACTCAATTCCCAAGTAGATTGTAGTAATATGCAAACCGTTAGGAAAACGCAAAATGAAATTTTGATTTTCAATCATGAATATCTTGATAATCAGACAGGCGATCGGCTTGTAAAAGTCATGGGATTCCCGAATGTCCTAAAGGTTTATAATTATCATTGCAGCATAAGCTAAATCAAGGATTTTGTTTAAGGATCTGAGACAAAGTTACCGGATTCCTTTAAGCTGTCATACAACGTACTCTGATTACAGAATCGTAAGTGCATGGCTCCAACGACAAGTATCAAGTCGGCGGTGGTTCAACGACAATTCCTCCGGAGACAATTGCTTTGGCGACAAAAACGGAAAACGTAAAAGACTATTATTTGTAAAAGCCATATTTTTCGTGCTGCTTTGCTACTCCGATATTCGCCATTATAAGAATGAAAAGAAAGGAGGAAGCTCACGTAATTATAATTCATTGTTATCCTTCAGTCGCTGAAAACGAGACCGAGACCAGAGCCTTTTTTCATCAAACTTGTTACCAATAACAAGTGTCACATTTCTGTAACAGATTTGGCCTCAGCCAATCAAATGCAACGATTTCAGTAGCTTGTAACAGTTATGAAACAGGGCTCAGACCGAAAACAGACCGATCAAACAATCACATTATCCCCAATGAAGAAAACATACCAAATCAGGCAGCTTAAAGTTAGAGAGGAGCCGGTTTGGCGGTGTGAATAAGGTATTATGTATTGGTATCAGATACTGAGTCACATCATCACAATGAAGTTGCTTCTTTCGACCCAGGTTCAGTAAATAAATACCTAGTATGAATTATAAGTCGTTCTAAGACTCTGCTGTATATGTCATTTACATGAACACGAAAATAAACAAAAACAATTTGGATAAAAAGTCACTACATCTCTTGTTACGTATCGACGAAAAAATAACAACAATAACAACAAACTTCTGTCATCTCCATAAATGCTAAATCAACAAACATTCCGTTAATCAATCCATTGCTTTTTTCTACTCTTTCTTATTCTTTGTATACGCGAGGAGATCCAAAATCTAGTTAAAATATTCTTTATCGAATCCCTCAAAAGGGCGAGCGATTTTATTTTAGGTAAAAGATACGAAGGGATATGTTATGAGCAAATCTGATTAAGACATACATGTACATACCATTTTCCTTGTTATTTTGTCTTCTGCGGAAGTAGTGTTGCTTTGGGGAGGATGATATCGCAGTCGAGACGGAGGTTAGTATCAAGACTAATTCAATAGCCCGAGGTGGGGCAGCAGGAAAGGATACGATGCTTTGCTCTTGATCTGATACAGATATCAAGTGGCGTAGCTTGGGTCAAGTCATTTAGAGGGCCCCGAAATCATCATGGGGGGGGGGGGGGTCGATTTCAACAGACAAAAAGCGGTATAGGGGTATAGAGGATGCCTTTTCATTTTGTTCATGTTGGCTTGCCCCCCCCCCCCCTATCGTCTCTCTTCCCTTTCCCCAAATTCCGTCTATCTGTCTGTATGTCTGTCTGTCTCTCTATCTCTATGTCTCTCTCTCTCTCTCTCTCTCTCTCTGTCTCACTCTCTGTATATCTCCCCTCTCTGTCTCTCTGTCTGTCTATCTCTCTCTCTCTCTCTCTTTGATACTATTTGAGGAAGAGACATGCCCCTGTGCACTTGTAGCTACATGTATGCAGCGCGAAATAGCGGATGATTTTCGGATAAAATGTCTAGTCAAAGTTAAAGAGAAAGTTCTGATGAAAGAAAACAAATCATGTATCAGCTTTCTCCTTCTTTCCCTTCTCTTTATACATTCCTTTGATTACCGAATGTGGAAGGATTTCATTGTAGCATTTTCTCAAGAAAAGCGCTGTTTTTGGAGTGCTCTCATATTTCAAATATTACGCCAAAAGCTTAGAATTTTGGATATATTCTGAAGCCACATGGTAATGGCATGAATCATCATTTAGGGATTTTTGTTTTGTTTAGGTCGCCATGAATCACATGACTTTTACAAGCCAATCGCCTGTCTGATTATCAAGATATTTATGATTTGAAATCGAATATCACTACAGTCTACTGGAGAAAAGAGTAAGGTAAAACCGGTCACTCAAAGCATTTTACTTTTTTTGAGGCACGGCAATCATTTAGAAGAGCACTTTTTGGGGGGCTTCAATATACACCATATTGCAGACACTGATAACACGTAGGGCTATGCATCTCAGATTTGTAAAACAACCCCTTTAAGTATTTATCTGATAACGGTCTAAGAGGCTGTTCACACCGGCAGAGATAGCGCGGTCTAGCGCGCGCTCTATCGCGGGCTAGACCGCGCTATCTCTCGTGGACCACCCCCAAGAGGTGCTCCAGTACTGGCACGCCGTTTTGGCTCGCCATGGCTCGCTGTTGGGCGGACCGAAACGACGTTGTACCTTCCACACCGCAAAGATAGCGCGCGCTAGACCGCGCTATCTCTGCCGGTGTGAACAGCCTCTAAGAAATAACCCTTCCCCATCCTGGTCAGGATGGTGGTTCTGTTTCCAGCTAACCGCCATTTATTTTTCCGTGGCACACACACAAATTCCCCTATGATTCCTAGGCACTAATTATATATTACCTCATAAAATTGTAATGAGTTGGCGTCCGATTTTCGGACACTCATCAAAAGTCGATTCCATCTATCCTGTCAGGGATATGTAGGTCTTGCTATGAATAAAGATAGTAATGATGATGAAGTTCACAAGCAGGCAAAGTGAAGTAATTTTTGAAATCTTGTTGGGAACAGTAATAAGCCATGAAGATATATTTGTATGTATACTCTGAAATGTATATTGAAAATTATGAGAATGAGTTTGCATGTTAATGCGGCTTATATGTTTATGATGCGTAGATTGATGCGGTACACGTATTGAGTGTACCTCGATGAGAATTATCATTTTAAATTGAAACTGAATCGGAGTTTTATGATTGCTCTCGCTGTAAACAAAAATGATGTTAAGTGACAGCAACACAACCGGACATATTTTACAAAAATTTGAACCTAGAAATCCCGCGTTTCTTAACTTAATATAACATTGACCGAGTTTATCTCATCAACCATTGACAAAACTCTATAATGCTAACCATAAATCGAACCCGACAAAAACCCGATCACCCAGCCAAAGCCAAACGTAAGTCTAAACTTAAACCTACTGGGAGAAAATGTTGTAAGACAAAATGTCTGAACATCACCTTATGGTAAATATGATAAATATGATATTATAGTCGAATTTCATCTTTTTATGATATAATAATAATAATGATAATAATAGTAATAACAGTGGGTTCTTATAAAGCTCTAATGTCTGTCAGACTTGAAACTCCTGGCGCTCCCCAATACTATTATTTCCCGGCTTTAACATGGCTGCCATTATGGCGATCTGTCGTTGCAAGGAATTAATTGGGGCAAATTTAAATTAATGTCTTGCCAAAGAACATTAGCAGGACTCGAACCGCGAATCATGTGATCGACTGTCCGGTGATGTATCCACTCGACCACGACACCTCAACATGTATATGTTTTACTTGATCCTATTTTGTTAGTATAATCATAAACTGAAAAAATTAAACAACACATAGGAATTGTCACTTTTCATCATTAAATTAACAAGATAGCAACTACGCCGTGTATTGTCCTTATCAAGTCGCATAAAGGAGTGTTCACATTATGGTGTGGTAAAATGGCGCATACAAAAAATCCGCCGCATTTTATTAAGTTGTAAACTGAATGGCAACTACGCGTAACAAAGCACTTGCGTGTATGATCTCAGTGTTGTAAGCTACAGTAACGTGAAGCGTATTAACTTGACATCATCATTATACAAATAAAATATTAAAAAACACCGAGGTTGTTTGCGTCGTATGTGAACGAGCCTGAACGGGTATCTATCTCATCCTGTGCAGCATCATGAGAAACAGGTAGTTTAGAACTGACATCGCTATCACGTGTGTAATTAATCAATCTGCCTGTCATGGAAGATCAATAGAAAGAGAGTGGATAATTACTGTTTAATATGACCCATTAATTAGTCCTTGATGGACAGGCTTAATTATACCTCATAGCAGCCGTTAATTATCGACGCTATAAAAAGATATTGATTGTACCGCAGACGGCCAATTTCACCACGCGCGTTTGGGTTAGGAAGTGGGATGAAAACTTGTAATGTTGATAATATTGGGAGATCAGGTATCTTCTTGAAATTAGCATACCAGCCAAGACGGGTCAAGTGCGTAATCTAAACTCATCATAGAACTAAGCAGAAATTAATGTTCTGAATGAATCAATGAAGTCGGAATTGATCGAGTAGTTCACTGACACCATCTGTATAAGCGTATTTCAAAATGGAGGTCGGATGCGATCTTTGTTTGCTATATACTCTGAAAAAAAATTGGGTTTCGATATTAAGGTGAAGACTGTTATATTAGATTGCCGATTCATTCTAGTCATAATGTTGAAATGAAAAAAAGCGTTGGAGTAATTTCACATCAAAAGGATTGATCTTAAAGATAAGCTTGAATTCTGGTTATTATAGAAAATAAATTCTCACAGAATCCAACAAAATTGAGACTGAATGTTCAAGATTAGAAATAGATAACACGTGCCAAACGATTTTGGTAGAAAATGTCTAGGGGCTGAGTAATGAGAATAGAAAGATAAGCAAATCAAGGTAAACAAAAGAGAGGTTTTTCCTTTAATTGAAGATGGTTTCAAGCAAGTTTGTTTTTATTTTACTGGTTCAAACAATCAATCTACTGCAGGAAAACCAATCAAGAATGAATTATAGCCATGTTCTCTCGACATACAATTCCCATACCAGACCTGTGGATTAGCTCTATCAGGGAATCTTGTCCCAGTTCGGATGTTGATTGCAATAATTCCCCACATCTCTCTACTTTCCAGGCACGTAGCCACGGGGGGGGGGGGGGGGGGCACGTGCCCCCCTAAAATTTCCAAGATCGGTTGAACTTTTTTGACCCCTTTTTTTGACCCCGATCGATTACATGTAGGTGCCCCCCCCCCAAAAAAAAAAACAACAAAAAAAAACAAAAAAAAAACATCGAACTCTGGCTACATGCCTGCTACTTTCTGCCACTCTACACTCTTGCATTGATATTTCACTCCATGTTTTAATGTTCCCCTCCCTTAAAGACTTGTGCACACAATAATTAATGGTTGAAAACTTTGACAAAAAATTTAATGTCGAACGCGTGAGTGGTCCCATACATTCATATTCACCAGCAGGTCTTAGAACCCCTCCTATTTCATCCCAAATTGAATTCCCTTTCGTCAGCTTTAGGCATAGAGTGTGTCCCTGTATATTTTTCTTATTCTCCGAATTTGCTTTTACAGCATGATGTTGAACATAAAGAATATGTTTCCTAGAACTTTCAAACCTTCACTTTTGATTGCTAATGTCCATTATTCCTTTATACGATGTGACATAAATACTACTACCAATAGTACTACTAATAAAAGTGGAGTCTTGAACAGCGCTCATGTCTGGCACACTTTGCCATTCCTAGCGCTTATAGTTAATACATAAAAATATTCATTTATACTCGTCTGCGAAAAGCCTCGTATTAACGATTAATAAAAGAAAGTACATGGATGTATTAGAAGATATTAATTGTATCGATATTTAGTTAGAAAAATGTAAAAAAAGAACGATAGAAAAAATTACGATAAGGGAAACTAAGGAGCATTAATCAAAATTGATATAAGTCTCTTGTCAGATGGAACAGTTTTATATGAAATTCGAGAATTCATTATCGGTAAACACATGGTGTGGAATATTAAAGCAACCATTATGGATTCAAAAAGTAAACACTTCGTAGGGGAATGGGAGCTCATCAGAAACGAAAATTAAATCCACGCACGGAGAATTTCAAATTGACTGGGAGACAAAAATGGTGAGCTCATAATTGAATCTACCCGCGTGCGTTGTCGAGGACCGCCATATACCATTACAGATTTAATTGTATCAATTTGTTTGCATTTGCTAGTCTGTCCTTTGGTGAGTGCGCCCTTATTGGAATAGATTTCCCAGGACTGTTCATCCTATCCATCCCACTCATCATCTCTTAACAGCCTGCATTTCAAATTTTATCCTACACCGTGGGAATTATACGATTCCAATAATTGTTGTTGTGGTCATTTCTACGATTTTGAAGAAAAGTTAAACAAAAGATACAAGTTTGCGCATACAAAATGACAATAATAATAGCCAGGTCCGTGATCCTGTTCGGGTTATTAAAGGCAGGTCTGAATGAGGTGTCACTGAATATGGAAAGGGAGATAAATGGAATACAGTAACACAATTTGACATTAACCTCAGGACTACATCTCAACAACAATTACCATGAAAGGGAATCAAGCATAAAGAGGGCATTGGAAATGTAAAGCCTTGGCACTGACAGTAACTCTTTACTTTGACAGAAAAAACGTTCTCCTCCGGGATTCTTGTATAGTATGTGCAAACTTGCTCCAATGTAATCAGGGTAATATTTATTAAAAAACGTTTTCGCGTTGTTCAGTGAATGTTATTCTATCTCTATTTATGTTTTAATGTTTTTCTTTGTGTGTTTTTATTCATAAAAAACACATTATATCAATGACTGAAAAGGATTAGAAAATAAACTTGTTATTTGCAAGCGGAATATATTTAAAGCTTATTTCACTGCATGGATGCTATCACTTAGTAATTTCCCCCGAAAACCTAAAACTAGTTGTGGTGAAAGTGGAGTTACCTAAATGTTTGAACAAAAAAAAAATCGACTCCCCCAGAGCTAATTAGAATCTCATACATACAGCCACTTATGACATTTACATTGTAAAAAGGCAAACAAATGGTATGAAGCCCTGGTGTGCCATAACAAAGGATGCATGAAAGGTTAAGGCCCGGGAAAGCTCGATCGGTAATGTCACCAATTTAGCGGATAATTGCACATATCAAATACCAACGGGAGAATGACAGTTAGAAAATGAGGGGCATAAAGGGCATCGTGATATATAATAAGCATGATTAAAAAATGGAGAGGGTTGATTCATATAGCACGGTCTCACGACTACACTCCAATAGTTCTTCTGAATGTTTGTACTATCCTGTAAATGTACGAGAGTAGGAATCCACTCTTTTAGGAGTCATATGAAGGATTGATTTGTTTCAGAGTGGAAATCCACGCTCAGAATAGTGAAATCCATTCTCAAAAGAGTAACTCTAACTGATGTTTGGAGTTGATTGCACTATGATTTGGAGTTGATTCTACTCCAAAACGAAGTGAACTGTATTAATTTTGCCAAAGAGCTGATTTCCACCCCTCTACATTAAGAGAGAACGCATTCCTGGGGGGGGGGGGGGGGGGGGGGGGCTCACAAAAATAAGATTGACTTTAACTTGGACTATGAAAGGCCGTTTTTGCTGCTGTTTGCTCTCACCATTTACTGGCATTGGTATCTCAAGGGACTTACAAATCGTGGTAAAAAATCTACAGAATTTACATTTTTGACAATTCATTATTGAAGGAAAAACTGTTATCTAAAGATCATAATTGTGAAGGCAAACAGTGGCATGAACATCCTGCCATAGTAAAGTCCAACTTAAAGTCGATCTTAGTCTTTGTGAAACACTCCTTTGGTTTTACATGTTTTAAATGACAGGTAGTTATATTTGTAGGTTTGAGGTCAAGTGTGTGAGGGCGTGAGGGTGTGTGTATGTGCGTGTGGTGTAGGATGTGAGTAGGCTCTCTGTGCTTGCTTATTGACCAGCTCTACAAGTGAAATCTTAGTTTGTTTGTTTGTTTACTTGACTGCTGAGAAACCATGTGCACGATTGTAAGTGAGAAAGCATGGGACTGACGGCTTTATGTCCTCTCCGAGGGACTCAGTAATGATGCCTCACCAAAGGGTACTAGCTATATATAGCGCATCGACTGGGTTTTAAACCCGGTACCTCCCGGTTGTGAGACAACTGGGAACCGTTTAAAAAATGACAAACAAAAAATTAGGGATAAATCTGCTGATAACCAATCAGAAGCAAGGATTTCACTAGCTTATAAACAAAATGTCGTGAAATGGGGCCATCACTGAGCCATCTCGCACCTCCTGCCCTATATTTCAGATGGTGACGTTAGAGGTCGGTACTCAGACGTAAATAATCATATTTGATTGATACTCGCCTGTTCGAACCAAACCACCCTCCCATACCCTCCCACACCCTCACACATGGATACCCATGGACAAAGCACCCTCGCACATTCCTCCGCCCACATTTACCACATTATTTTGTCTTCTCATGTGGCATTGGAAGGCAAATTTAAAACAAAATTGCCTACCCCATCTATGTAGTAAAACTTCATTTTATGTTAAACTGACCTAGCGTATAGAAAAAAATGATAAACATTTCTTAAAGCGTTTACTACAGAAGAATGGAGTAATGCCTAATGTCATTGGGACCATAAAGCGGAGTCGAAACATTACAGTCCTGTAAATTATGACTGTAATTGATTATTCAATATGCCATTGAGATTTTTATTCCGGATGCCCATTATGAAGGGAAACCTTTTGTAATGTTTAATTTATTTTCTTTTACTTTTTTACAGATATACAAAGAGCTTATATTCAAGGTAAGACCAGTTTCATACTTAACCTCTATTTAAATCCTACCATTTTCTAATATGTTGTTTGTAGTTGTAATGAAAAATTACAATCTTTGGATGCACCCTAGTATTGCTAGTACCTCCGAATTGGTGTCCGTTCCCGATGTTTTCTTCTTCTTTTGCCTCGTAGAAACATCTTCTTCTTTTTTTTTTTTTTTTTAAATGAGAACCGTTGCGCCTTTTATCAATGTTACATTTTCCTTGTGTGTTAACAGGGACTTGGTTTAACAGTTGATTTATATTCTTATCTATGTTTTGTTTTCTTCTTTGATTGCGGTAAAAAGCAGATCTACTACAGAGGTCTAATACAAATTGACATTTCTCACTAGGTTGTTCTTTTAAAACCTTTATAGATAATATAATTCACAATTTCTTGGTAAAGAACAGGACATTGAATGAAACAAACCAATGTCCCTCTCTAAATACAAAACGCTACAACGGGCATAGTAAAGAGTGAGAGAAAGAAAAAGAGAGAGAAAGAGAGAGAGAGGGGGAGTGGTCTGAGGAGAGAGAACGAGAGAGAGAGAGAGAGGGGGGAGGGGGAGGGGGAGGAGGAGGGGGAGGGGGAGGGGGAGATGAGCATTTACAAATAGATCTGGAGAAAGAACCACACAAGCAAACTACTTCACTGAAAATTCCCTTCAGCTGACTTCGATCTTGGGTCAAGAACCAAGTCAGAAAGGAGAATGTTTGGGAGTCAGGCAATAATTGCTAGGGCTGCACAATTACCATAATGTTGTTAGCATGGATTCCCTTCCGGGATAATCGAATTAGATTGGCCGAAACCAATCACGAGGTCTGTGACGTCACGTATGACTAGCGATTTCTTATTGTATCAGTTAAAGTGTGAGTATTCTTTGACATGAGTCATTTAGTCAACTTCGAAAATAATGTAGAAGATGATAACGAAAATAGGAACTAAATCCGAGCATAACTTGGATATTAACAAGGAAATAACTTCAAAAAAGCGACAAGCGTGCAACAAAATGTTCAATGTAAGACATTCCTATTAGTATCAGTATGCGGTCCCTACAAATATTATTAAGATAGATTGATTGTCTTGTACAGGAC
Source organism: Strongylocentrotus purpuratus (assembly GCF_000002235.5). NCBI lineage: Eukaryota > Metazoa > Echinodermata > Echinoidea > Camarodonta > Strongylocentrotidae > Strongylocentrotus > Strongylocentrotus purpuratus. Next base: position 50,456,864 of record NW_022145594.1, read on the forward strand.
GACAGTGCTTAGTTGGGATTCGAACCCTAAACCCTCCGATTGAGAGTCAAATGAATGAACCACTACACCACGGCCCTCCCCCTCATAACACTTTATTGTATGCTAAGATCCAGAAGGGCCTAAACGTCTGGCTCTCAACAGTCGAAGAAGGCAGAGAGTGTTAACACCATAGCTCCGTGGTTATATGTCTCATAAGATAGCAGAAAATTTGGTTGAAATGCCAGTACGGTCTTGGGCTGTCCTTCTCCTCTTGGGATCTAGTTTATCACTCTGCGTTCATCTCACTAACACGATCCAATTTAGTTGGGTAGGTAGCCGCTTAACTCGCGGTGCTTTTATTTAAATAGTGCGTCCTGTGCTGGCAGCTTTTCACTCACAGTCTATTCTCAAAGGATAGCCCGATGACGGGAGGAGGTGTAGATGATGGGAGTTGGGGGGGGGGATGGGGGGGGGGGGGGGGGGGGGGGGGGAGGGGGGGGGGGGGGGGTTCCCAACTTACTTCAAAGGAAAGAAAAGAAAATGATAAATCAAGATAATAGAGACAGAGAGAGAGAGGGGGAGAGAGGGAAGAGAGAGAGATAGAATGAGAAGGAGAAGGAGAAGGAGAGAAAGATAAAAAGAGAGAGAGAAGAGAGAAAGAGAGAAAGAGAGAGAAAGAGAGAAAGAGAGAAAAGAGGGAAAGAGAGAAAGAGAGAAAGAGAGAAAGAGAAAGAGATAGAGGGAAGGAGAGGGGGATAAGTGGGATTATGAAAAGAATAAAGGCCTCCTGTCATCTCGACCTTAACGTTTATCCAATCCGAATTGAAGACGAATCGTCTCTAAAGTAATGGTCGAACGACTCCTTTGTAACATTTGATGCATTTCACTATTATTTCGATTGTGGATTTTCACTTCTGTAAACATAGAGAGTTTGCCCTTCTCCTGTTATCGTTCGAAATGCTGACATGCATTTCATACTCCTAAAAAGACCGTTGCACCCCCCCCCCCCCCACATACACACATAATCCCCGTGCTCCCTCTACACCTGAACCCATGCTGCGCCGCTGGTGACAGGATTAGAGATATGTGTATATTACATCCTTTAAAGAGAAGGTTGAGTTCTGGGAAGAGGTGAAAAATAATTTGTGAGCGTTATCATTCTTATTATGCAAGTGTGGAAGAACATCAGATAAGACATGTTCCCTGAAAAGCATGGCTCTTCAAATGCCTTTATATTCTAAATATGTCATGTAACTCGTAAAACTCGGGGGGTAGGTTTTTTTTACTCCACGTGTTCGTGTAGTCCCATATATATCTTTCTGTGTACAGTGTTTGTAACTTTACCTAGACTTGGCCAAATTTCTTGTCATTTTGATGATTCCAGAACCTTGCAATACACACACATTCTTATATGCTAGATGATCAACCTTTTCTGGTCGATTTCACACCGTTTCTTTCACAATGCAATCGCATGACCAGAACTCAACTTCATCTTTAATACCATGAGCACAGCGAGGGTTGAATATTAATCTTCCTTCATCTTCATCTGAACCTTGTCTTTTAGCCGAAGCAGAACCGTGTTTAGTATACAAACGACTTTAATCACAGCTAGCATGGTTATTATGAACATGAAAGACGATCGTTCCGGTCTCAAAAAGATAATTAAATGGCGGGGTACAGTGATTTCTAATCACAAAGGGACCATATTTTAGCAGTAAAACACATAAAAACCTATTTCTGCGGTCGTTATTCTAAGAATGGATATTACTCGATTATGACAAAAGTACGAGTTACGAATCGATAAGAGTGACAGGATTGACTCAAAATTAGCTGCTTTCTTCAAATATCAATAAAATATGTAGATTTTGTTGGCCAATCGCAGCAGACACAATGGTTTTATCTTCGGAAAACCTGTAATAGAACAAATTCGGTTTAGAGAAATAATATAGACTGACCACTATGTCGACGTGCGAATCTAAAAGTCCCTAATGACGCCGCATGTGCCATTGGCATACAAGAAACTTCAGTAAGGGACCCGTCATGCCTCAGGGCGCAAAAATGGCATGGTTAGGGTAAGTGTGTTTGTGCGCGCGCGCGTGTGTGTGTGTGTATAAGGGGGGGGGGGGAGCTTAATCACCGTGATCAAATCATTATCTTAGAATTTAATTTTTGTTTTGTTCCATTGCCTCCCCAGAAAAAGAAAAACGTACAGAAAGTAATAATATGTAAATAAGATGGACACTTCAACGGCTGAAGTAAAGATGAAAAAAGAGGTCGATGTATCTTCACGAGGGACTACTTTATGGCTTTGGGGCATAGTCGCTTTGGTAATTCAAAGTGACATGATCAGTATTAACAATGCATGTGTTTGTCATCATCCATTGCAAGCCGTGAAACACAGATGTGTTTCCGTCCCTTTTTTTGCGATGCGAATCACCCAGGGACGGATTAAAATTCCATTAGAGAATCGACTTGGGTAGAAGACACTTTTATGAGATAATAATGTATTAAAATGTCGTCTTAAAGAGATTGTCATTATGACATAATGTCCCGTGTGGAGCTGTTACTGAATTCGGTCATCGGGATGATATTACACTTATAACATATTTGCACTTAGGAAAGGGCTAGATAAAGAAGATATCGTTATCATTTTTAATCATGAGGATTATTATAATTTTTCATGACGCTGACTGACAGAAGATGTAGGTGCAGCTTTTCTTGATACCACCTTGTACACGGGTGCGACGTCAACAAATAAGTGTGCCTCTGAAGTCAGGTGCTTTGTCAGGATCACTAATAATTATATGCAAGAAAGCAGATGGGGTCCCAACTCCTACCCCTGGGGGACGCCTGATTTCACTGGGACAAAGGGTGAACTGCAGTAACGAATCCAGACAAGGTAGTGCCTGCCTCCCAGACAACTGAAGATCTATATCACAGGGGAACCATGCATGGACCCCTTAGCAGTGGGGCTAATTGTGACACGGTATTAAAGGTACCATGTCCAATTTGCTGGCCAAAACATAAAAGAGGTTAAATTCTAACGGCATTTGAAAGACAATACTAATTTGGAACTTCCCTCAAAACGAAAGGGCTTGAAAATGGCCTTTAGTGGCAAAATAACCACCTTAGGTTATCGTATTGACTTAAGTGATTGCAATCACCTAAGTAATAGTCTGATTCCGTTTCGTACTGCACAAAGATTCATTCAGTTTAATTTTGGCCCTTACAAGTAGTGGGTTATTGATGTAGACAAAATAATGTTCGTGTACCTTTCATATAGCTCATTTTATGTATGTTATTACCAAGGAAAAAAGATGTCAGTCAGTCACTCAATAGCATCTGACATTGAAGTCTACAAGGTAAATGGGTTTTCTTGCATACTCTAAATACTAGGACACTGCTGATGTTTAAGTTTCACATATATACACGACATATTCATAATTCCTGCAAAGTTCTACAGAATTTGACGGTGGCTGCAAAACGGACATAGTATCTTTAAAGAGATATGGTTCATCCGGTCAAAGGCCTCGATTAATTTAATTTACAGGATGTGTCTCTGAGCTCCTTCAGGAGTTATGTTAGTTCCACGATAAACTGAGTGCCACACGTATAATAATATTAATAATGATAATAGGATATGTTTTAGAGCTCATGTCTGTCAGACTTGACACTCCACAAACCCCTAGATTTAGAATGGCTGCCGATTTGCATGGCGCTTTAGCATGTCGCCGAATGCTCTTTATGAAATCCTGGATTGTTTCCTAGTGTCTATACACGGTAGGTAAATTAAACTACTGACTATTTGTTCATGTCTTAAGAATTTATAACTTGAAATGAATTTAAAACTTTATAAAAGCTATTTTTTCGTGACAGCTCATCAATTTTAAAAACTCATTTTGGAAAATAACAAAACGGGAATATGGACAAGAACGAGACAATTAAATATTTGTATTTTCGTACGTTAATCGTCAGTGTTCTCATTATCTGCGTTAATTTCTGAACTTTAAAACGCAATTCTCTTGGTATTTTTCTACAACTAGTAGGCCTACCCCCCAAAAAAGTTATGTGGGGTTTATTTTTTTAACTGTTATATTGATCAAGATCAAAATGGCTGTAATTTGGTTTTGCTTACTTACACAATTACATATCACTTTAGATTACGCTTCTCTTTTTGTTTTAACCTACCCTTTTTTGAAGTTTTTCTCTAATTTAGATCATAGGATATTGATCGAGCGGCTTTGCCATTTCATATTAAACACTTTAATATTAAATGAGATCACACAGTGTCGATAGGCTTTACTTACATATTAACCAGGCCTTTAGATTGGGGTTAACACCAGACTTTGGTTTGCTCCTGCTTGTTATACGAGCCCACACCACACCCACCACCTGTACATGTGTGTGGGTGAGATAAGGGAAGGGAGATTGGTGATCGGTGTCTCTTAACATATAACCAGGAAGCACGTAGAGCAACCCAAACTCAAGGTGAATCGTAGAGGAGGTCGTACGCTTAACCCGATATTGGAACATGCTGTGCTTTCGAGAAATTTTAATTACACTGAAAATCTAAGTTTAAAAAAGGTAATACAGCGGATGGCGAAGACAGGAAACAGGGTCACAATCGTGTCCAAAGATCTCCCCGGAAAATCAAGATAAATGATTGAAAAAAATCATTAGATCATTTTGTAAAATTAAACGAGAAATGTGCCAAGATATGGTGGTTACAGACGAGGCCGATTAGGTAAGTAACTACACGGAGGACAAACATAATAAAGCAAACACGAATTCAACTAACAAACAAAACCACAATAACGAAAGCTGTGGAAATGTACAAATTCCAAAAAAGTAATTGAAATATTATCGAATATAAACGTTATTAAGTATTTATAATATCTTCAAAAGCATTCAATTAGCATGAGCACTTGTATTATTCTCAAAAATCTGAAGATTTAAGTTATCTTTATTTTCGATGATGATATCTACAAGTAAAGCACTCCAAAACCGCGGTGTATCTCCGTAGCACTTTTGTCATCTACACGTGTATTGAGAGGAAAACATGAAAGGCAATACCCCCTAGGCCTCTCTGTAGCGTTGTAATTGAGGGTATGTAGGTTAAACTATACGTCAGGCAGTACCCCTCAAGCAAAACCAACTTCTATTTAGAACACCCCCGTCAACAATTTCACTCATTTGCCTAAATTTTCCCCATCGTTTGCTCTTATTTCGTGCCCATGTCCCAGAGCAAGATACAGATTTAACCTGCACTTGAAAACGGCAATGAGCTGATTGGCAAATATCTATGGCTGTATTTAGAGGTTTGATGGCGCATTATGAGAAGCAGACGTAACGGTTGAAGGTTCGGAACTAGATCAAAGCCCTAGAAATTGTTAAAAACGCAATAGACCTGAGTGACGATACTAGCCTATCTGCACTAGTTTGGCCAGGAGAGATTAGACCTCCCTGCATTGAATTTGCACTGATTGGAATTAAACTGAAGGACAATGGCAGTGGTAAAAATATGTAGGGAGACAGGATAGCATGATTCTTAACCAAACCACATTCCAGACTTTTGGCCCTCCAACAAAATATCAAAGCGGACATATCGAACAATTAATATCACTAGAATTTATCCGAAACATGATGGAAAACACCTGTTATTTGCAATAAAACACGATTATTGCAACCTATAGAAAGGCTTTTTCATCGTTCTCACTCATTTGAAGTCCATCGTCAATGGCCGAAGTTTTTAAACATACACAATGTATCCAAAATCATTCTAATTGTATGGTTACAATGTGAAGTCTCGCTTTTATTCTTTTTTTATTTTGCAGAAATTGAAAGTGATGCATCATAATAGAATAAAGCATTAATTACGTCAATCAGAATACGCTTGCCGTGTGTCTGCATAAAATATGTTCGTTTTAACTTTCAGGAGAAAACACACATCTAAATATTTCATCATTTTGTTTCGCTTTGTTTTGTATTGTTCTTATATGCATTGCGTTTTTCTGTTTTCGTAACGTATTTTTGTCATGACTTTGTAATCTGGTTCTTACATTTATATTTTGATTATACATGAATAGGGCGGCCACTAATATGGGTCACTTCCTGTCTTGCTGCCACCTACCAAACAACTCTTATATTGTTTCACAAATGTATATACATGTATTCTATTTTTGTAATGTAATAATGTATAATTCTATCTATGTTATTTTTTAATTGTTTTGGTGAAATAAAATTGAATTCAAATTCAAATTCAAATTGAAAGTGCTTGTTGCTGGTGATGGTGGTGAAACTTCAAATATAAAGCGCAGCCAAATGGCGTAAACAATGCCACCTGTTTATCCAAGCGTGAACACATTCCACACAAAAATGATACCAAATGATTTGGGATAAAACACTCTTTCATAAGATGTATAATAATTTACTAGTCATAGATGACTTTTAAAATACCTAGCAATTGTCTAGGTGTAACCTTTTTTGACTCACACGGTATATCTTCTTTAGGTCGGCCACTAATATGGGTTACTTCCTTTCTTGCTTCCACCTACCAAACAACTCTTAAATTGTTTCACAAATGTACAAACATGTATGCTACATGTATATTTGTAATGTAATAAAATATACTTCCATGTATGTATTATATTTTTTATTTGTGTTTCGTAAAATAAAATTGAATTCAAATTCAAATTGAAAGTTCTTGTTGATGGTGATGGTGGTGAAACTTCAAATATAGAGCGCAGGCCAATGGCGTAAAACCGCGCATGCAGTCACGGCACAAGACATACCTGTCTGCCCGTTCAGCGGATTCATACACGCTGACATTTGAAAAAAGGAAACGCATAGTTATCGGATATCACTGCTAAATATACGCATTCTCTATTGAAAGCCAGCCAAGCTCGCAAACCATCCAAATGTAAACTTATAACGTAATATATTCAGCGAACTCCACACCCGCCCTCCCCCACCCCACCCCCGGTTCTCTTCCGATCTTGATCTCATTCTCGCGCCTTTTTCATCATCCTTCTTCCCTTCCCCTACTCGCCTTCCTGTTCTATTTTCCACATTCTCTTCGCCTCTTTGCACCACTTTCTTTGATTCTTTATTTCTGTATGTACCCTAATATAACATGATCCAATAATACTATAATGTACCCTCATCTTAATTTTGTTGCGTTAGAGAAACACAAATGAGTATCATTTCTTAATTTCATCAGAAATGTTATCAGAAAGCATGTTCATGCAAAAGTGAAACATAAATCATGTTACAAATCGATATGAAAGTTGCCTCTTCGGAATTTGCGTGAAGTAGTGTCACGTTACATGATGCAATGCACTTCGGTTAGAATAGATAGCCTGCATGGTATTAATGGTTTGTTATTACATGCAATATGAATTAAACATTTTCTGAACTAAAGTACCTCCAATATCCCCTTATTATGAGTGATATCATATCGCGTGTCGGTGGGGGAGACTAGCCGTCGTGACCTTTATTGTTTAGAACCTGAAAAGAAACGCTCGTCACATCAATTTGATCCAATCTGTGATCATTATTCAATCCATTACCATGCCAATCCCACTCATATATCAAAATTAACCTATTGTTGATTATACTCGAGGCTCTAAAATTAGACCATTGTATTCATAACACGCGTCGCTATGATTACAATTATGTATTTATTCATATGTTTAGATGGACCCCTTCAGGCTTACCTGTCGTTTCATTTAGACCGTAATCAATAACGAAGCCTGCATCATATCTAATTGTCTATTCGGGAAAATGCCGAATGGGAATGGTCATTTTTGCTGTCTCCTACTTTATATTGGATTATTTGAGCCGTTTGTATAGGATGGGCCCTACTGTTGATCAAAGGTCAGAAGCGGGCAAAGCCATCCATATACAGAGTTTGGCCAACGCTGTTCTACATGTGGGTGGACACATACGGCGATTGTTGCTTTGTTGGGCAATACAAAATAAAAGAATATGCGCCATGCTGCGTCGAACTTATACCAAGTTGGCCAAACTTTGTGTAAACATAGCTCTAGAATAGGAGGGGGCGAGGCACCATTCTTCTTTCATGGAGAATGAAATGCAAAGGAGAAACCTTGGTAAGACTAGAGGGGTGAGGAATCGAAAGGGAGCACACATCCCCTTCTTATGTTGCCTTCCCTTTTTATCTCGTTTATTTTCATATTAATATTCATATTCATATATTTATTAATTATTATATTTTGATGGGGAGGGTATTATGCCCTTTCTCCTCATCATGTCTTCTGAAGCCACTTAATTGTTGCCAACCTGAAGCGTCATACCTATACATCATCTAACTCTGAGATGAAATCTTCTATCACTAATGAATGAAATAATATGCAACAGAGACTTGTTTGCTATATATAAAACTATTGATCCTGTATTATTGATCATGGAAGGGAAGACATCTTCAAATCCAATTTAATTGAGTGCATTGCAGCTGGATATTTATTATTTTAAAAATAGCTGTGGTGGTTTCCATTATCAAATGCCCTCTGGACGCGAGACATCACATTGGTTGCGTCATTACCAGCGCTATCATGCAGCCAATTTTGGCATTTAACCTTTGCACCCGTAATTTGTAGAAATTATGTATCCATCAGTTTGCATTCACCCTGTATGCGACGTCATACTTACAAGGAGCATCAGAGACCAGGCGCGCTACTGACGCAGTTTTACGCCAAACTAATGACGCGTTGAATGCAACAGGTACCACCGACAGTATAGAGAGCCGCAGTGTGTGCAACAGTTTTCCATAGTGCAATTACTCCTCGCGGACGCCCCCTCCATTTCAGAATCCTACAGCCGCAACCGAGTACATGGGGATATCATTTTGATATTGGTTGCTCAAAATGAAAAGAGCGTCATTACTCTCGAGTATAAGGTTACCGAGGAGCGCTATCGCCTGGGGCTAGATGTGTAGTTAGTATAGTTTCCCTTGCGACTAGACACCATATTATTTAAATAGCGGTCAATGACTCCGGTTAATCTTCCATTATGTCAATGTATGCACTGTAGCTTGAATCCAGTCTGTGACGTAGGGTGTGAGGTCACAATGAAGAGGTGTCGTTATTGAGTAGAATGGTTTGAACACTTGTCGCAGGTCATGGGTCCGAGACCTTTTAACAGGTCTATGACGTACAGTGTAAGGTCGTCTTTATAGGTGCTGTTATTGAGGCTAGTGGTTTGGACACTTGTCGCAGGTGATGGGTTCGATAAATTTAAGAGATATGTAATTAGGGTGTCATGTTATTCTCTGTACACACCTGAAGACTAAAGTACTCTATATAGTGCCAACATCCGTGCAGTTCCCGATATGCTTTTACAGAATAAAGAGTATTTACCTGTGAAACGAATCACCGTTTTATGTCAGCCATGAACAAAATAGTATACATAATCATTTCATTTCCCTATAATTCAAATTTCGATTAGCCATAATCAAACGAAGTTTTTTCAAGAGATCCAGCTGTTGATGTAGATTTTTCTGCTTCATGTTAAGCGATTGTATAAAACAATACTCTATATCACATCATAACGATTACCACAACCACAATAGCAAAAACATAGAATCTGTGGCTCACTAGCTTCTGAATAGCCAGGATAAGAAACTGTTTTTGCGGTTGGAAACCAATCGTGGTTTCGTGTGTTTCGATGAACAATAAACCGCAGGGATGATGTTATCTTCCTATAATAGTAATTTCGATTACTCAGAGCTCTATGAAATATGTCTGTGTATAATATGCAAGCTTTGGTTAATGATAATTGATATAATCATACATAACAGGAAGTCAATACAAACAGCAAGGGAAGCGTGAAAGCGTTTATCTCCAAGCAAAACATACATTATGTATGTTTGCTATTGCAGGCTTTATTTCTATGCTTTTTCTTGGGTGACATATTTTCATTCTATCAGGTTTAAAATACTCATTGCTTTACGTTTAATGCAGGAAGATGCCAAAGTATATCATAAAAAGTGTGTTCATTACTTAGTTCATAATAAAATTTAAACCCTAAGAAGTAATATTTATTTCATTATTACTTTAATTTTGTATTCAATAATCCATTGATTTTCCAAGTAAAAAGTATCAATACAAACATTGAATTGAAAATCTAACTGATTGAATTTTATGTTACATGTAGTTTTTTTTTACTTTTCGTTCTCTTAAACCAACAATTTGTACCAACTGACAAGATTTAATATTAATAAAATATTTTGGTTATGGTGATCGATGGCCTTTTAAATGTCTTTATTGCAACTGCACTGTAAGTCTTGTTATTACAAATCAAATAAGGAACTATAAGCGATCAGGTCGTTTTGGACGGACGTGACATTTTATTCAGTAAGGAAAGGGCACTCTCAGTTATCTACTCTTAAAGATATAGCTGAGTACTGGGACCCGTTTCACAAACCTTTTTTTTTTCAATGACAAATTACAAAAAATACGTGACAAATCTGCAGATAACCAATCAGAAACAAGGATTTCAGTAGCTTATAACAAATACTGGCATTTACTCATTGATGACAACTTTTGTAAAACGAGCCCCAGGTCGAGGCATATTTGATTTAGTGGACACTAAACAGAGAGGGTTTAGAATTAATTAGTAAAAAATAAGAAATCAACGCAGTTTTCCTGCGAGTATTGTACTGCATACAGACATACGTATGTGGGAGTATAGGCACACATGTGGCCGTTGTTTCTCGTCATAATATGACAGCATTTCAAGAGCAGTCCTTTTCATGGGATAAGATATCTAACAAATTATTTTATCTTTAATATAACTCAAATTTCTCTTAAATGCATCGCTTAACAATGTTAAATCTGAGATACACGGCCCTACGTTATCAGTTTATGTGATATGATGCAATATTGAAGCCCTAAAAAATTGCGCTTCGAAATAATCATGAAGTGCCTCACAAAACTAAAAAATGCTTGGGTGAACGGTTTTACTATACTCATTTTCCCCAGTAGACTGTAGTGTTATGAAAACCGTTAGGAAAACCGTTAGGAAAACGGAAAATGAAATTTCGATTTTCAATCATAAATATCTTGATAATCAGACAGGCGATCGGCTTGTTAATGGCATGGGATTCCTGATTGACCTAAAAGTTAATAATTATGATTGCAGCATGAGCTAAAAGCCAGGATTTTGTTTCAGAATCTGAGGCTATGTTACCGAGTCACTTTAAATCTCACGCTATTTTCCCTCTGGAGGTAGGGAGGGGTAGTTTTAAATACCCCTCATTCCTTTCCAGACGAAGCCATATCCACTTGTACGATCATGATATTTTCTAATCCCCCAAAATTGACAATCCTCTTTCAAAAGAGTGACCTTTAGAAAACGTCTTCATCCAATTATCGAAAATTTGTCAGCGAGGTAATTTCATTTTTCCAGATTCAATTTCGTTTCATGAACCTTTATGGTGCAGCGCAGATTTTACGACGATCTTTCTTCCGTGCAAGCTGTTCTAGCAGATATTGTTAACAAGTTTGAATGTGTTTTTGTATTTAGTAATGTTCTTATGACGTCATTATGTAAGTTGTTTCATTATGTCGTTTTGCACCTCTCTCGCACGATACGTCATTCCTCATTCTCACTTTCTATGCATCATACTTTGCCGCCTTAGCATATATATCCTTGATTGTGCGTACACATGCCACTCTTAGAACTTTAAAAATGATTTTTTTTTTTTTTTTTTTTTTTTTTTTTTTTTTGCTATCATCATTTTAACAATCAATATTGATGTTGCAAATATTACCAACACATCGCATATGAAATAATCAGTAGTATTACTATCAAAACGGCGCATATATATTCTGGGATATTTTCGTATATGTAAGTGTGACAGAGTGTCATAATCTTATCTTAGCCTTCTGCAGACGTCTCTATCTTTTTCTGTTCTTTCAAAGGGCAACCATCTGCATTGTACTGTTCATGTCAAGGAATGAAGATATTGACATAGCACAAAATATAAATATATAGTTCAGGTCTAGATCTAGTGTTGGGATTTCATTGTGGTAGATACAGTCTGGAAACGATTGGAACATATAGATAATGTTTTTGATTGTAGCATATTACGATAAAGAGTATTGTGTGAGGTTTTGGAGTCATGTACATGAGGAAGAAAATGAAATAAGTCTTTAAATATGTGTATATGGGACTACAGAGTTGAGTCCAAACACCTTATTTATTTCGTGTCATATATTGGGGCACTTGAAGAGCAATCCATTTCAGGAGACATTTTCAACGATTTTAGTTCACACCGACATAAGAGGAATAAAGTCGACAGTTTTCTTTCTATGATATTCAACGAAAATTCTAGAACATGTTATTTTCACCTGTCCCAGAACTCAACATTTTTCTTTAAAACATGCATATATGGAATATTCATATAGTTATCCAGAATAGACAGACTCACGAGTTGAGGACCAAATCAAGCGATCAATCCATCTAACAAAGTGTTCTCTTTCTTCGGCTGGTTGCAGAGCGGCAAACCGTAGATGAGAAATTGAATAAACCGGTATGGAGGAGCATCAAATATTCATGCAGAGTCATTAAGTTTTGGTCATGGAGTGATGCACCCTTTCATTCATCCGGTAAGATTAATGAGGGTTCCTCACGCACCCCATACCTGGACTGGTATGACCCAATTTCATTAGGTAGTTACAGAGAGAGAGAGGGGGAAGAGAAAGAGAGAGAGAAAGAGAGAGAGAGAGAGAGAGGGAGAAAGAAGAAGAAGAGAGAGATAAAGTGAGAGAAAGAGAGAGAGAGAGAGAAAGGAAGAGAGAGAGAGAGAGAGAGAGGGGGAGAGAGAGAGAGAGAGAGGGGGGGAGAAACAGACATACAGAGAGGCATAGAGTGAGTGGTGGGTGAGAGAGAATGTGTGGCAGACAGAGAGATATACGGAGAGTGGAGAGATACAGAGACAGTCGGTATGGGACGAAAGAGAGACAGAGAGAGAAAGAGATAGACAGAGAGGGAGAGAGCTGGTGCTTGTGACCATTTTTATACTTTCAAAAGGCTAGGCGCACCTGATTAATCTTTTGCAATGCTATGAACATGATGAAAAACGCTTTTTGATCCCATTACGTGAAGGACAAGTTTGTGAATATGTCATCTAACTTTCATTGTACATGTTGTACACGACACGCTATTCATTCGGGCTTGATTGCACCAAACAATTCAGTAATTATTAACAAAAGATCTAATAATGGTCGCTATAGAGAATATACACCTAGTTTGATGGTTAACCAACGAAGGTTGCTAGAATTAACAGTAATCATGCTTTATACATTCCGTACATGTATATGAACTTTGAGTGAAGCAGGTCATAAAGGTTTAGTGTCAAGTATTCTAAAAAGTCAGGCTTGTTCTTTTATTCTAATCGGCCCCTGTACCTTTACCATTTAAGTTTTCATTATCAATACGACAGTCCTAGATTTTGTACACGGTTATATCAGTGTTTTGTGAAATATGAAAATAGAAAAAGTGACTGCAGTTCTTTTTGCTTTAATTCAAATTGGATAAAGACTTCTCGCTCGGGTTATCATGATAAAGTGTCTATACTGTTTATTTTTTCTTCCATTAATTGGATCGTGGAGCGCCAGGAGTGTTACAATTGACAGACATGAGTGCTACGCAAGAACCCTCTTTTATAATTATTTTCATTATCGTTCTTTCTGTTTTGTTTTTAATGGGGGAATATGGCAAACCCCTATGTGAAACGAAATCCTTGGTAATTATGATGATAAAGATATCCAATCATAGTTGAAAGTAAATATCAACTTGACAACATTAAAGAACATAAACAAACTAGTACAACTTATTATTTCCCATCTGAGCCTGTCATGTACCGTTGCTCGTCATTATTGTTTTAGTATACTGAATTCGTGTATTTTATGATTGTTTTATTTCTTTATTTAGAATAGTACTAAATCGTGGGCGTATCCTCGTATGTAATGCATATTGCCGACCGGTCTGTTTCAATCTTAAGTGTTCGTTCCCCGAGGCGCACACACATCCGACGTGCATCCCCAGACGCACAGACATTCGTACTCTCTAAAAGCAGAGGGGTGCGAATCACCCCCCCCCCCCCCTCTCTCTCTCTCTCTCTCTCTCTCTCTTTCTCTCTCTTGTCTCTCTCTCTCTCTCTCTATGTCTCCCTCTCTCTCTCTCTCTCTTTCTCTCTCTCTCTCTCTCTCTATCTCTCTATCTCTCTCCCTCCCAGTAGATGAATGCATGGATACACTGGGTTCGTACACCATGTAAAATTACCCATGTGAGGGATTATTGGAATTTAAATATTTATGATTTAGCAATCGCATAGAAATTGGAAACCGAGAGATACAGTTTATGAGGAAGTTCAATTGATTAGATAAATGATAATATGAATACAACATCTAAAGCAGGGTAACAATTGGGAGCGCCAGGAGTGTCAACTCTGACGGATGTGAGCTTTATACAAGAACCCAATATTATTATTATTAACTTTTGATTCAAAGCCATAAAAAAGGACACCAAATGCATAAAATAAAGGGCAGAAATGTATTCACATATTGTATCTAATTTTTTTTTATAACCACAGTGCATTTGACGCCTGGTATCGTAAAAAGGAAAATAAGGCTTAAAATCCTTAAATTTGTGGTAAGACATTGAAAGCTTAAATTCGCTTTTTTTTTAATTAATATGATAAAATGTCTCTTTCTTGATGCTTGATGTGAAGTGGTCTAGTGGATAAATCAACGAACAGCGGTTCATGTGGTTCGCCCCTAATTCGCGCCATGACAAAATTATCATTTAGGAACGTATTAATATAAATTTGCCAGTCTCAAACTAGGTGAGGTAAATGGTACCTGGAAGAATTCAATTCCTTGAAATGCTAGAGCGCCAGGGTATTAATCAGGAGCTCCAGGAGTGTCAATTCTGACAGATATGAGCGTTGTGCAAGAAATCTCCATTATTATTATTTTGTTTAATTTTATAGTGCATTACGGAAGAGACCTATTGGTATCTCGTATTATTATATCAATGTTCTTTGGAAATTTGTTTTGTAATTCATGTTCATTTCAGTTTTTAACTGCCAGACACAAAGATCTTAATAAGATCCATTTATCTATTTATCTATCTATCTAAGATTTGTTTCTTTACTTCAAAATATTCTAAAAGCGCCTTTACTTAACAGCTTACTGTACCAACATTTCAACACATGCACGTATTTTTTCTCGAATTGCCTTTTCGGATATCTATTCCATAAAAGTAAATGTTTGTATAATGGTCTCCCATTTACGGATTCGTTGGTTCGCCGTTGGCATTGCCATTCGTGCAAAAGAGATGCACCAAACAACTATCTGTATTTGTGGGTCTGGCAACTACGGATTCTTGAATAGAAAATATCTGTTGGCACCATGTTGTTGTCTGACCTTAAAGCCCCTATAAGGGATTTGCAAGCCCTCAGATTGAATTTTTAAAATGTATCTATAGCAGCAGCATGAGTTTATGAAAATATTGAACAGTTATGTTTTAGACTCGGCTTGACTTTCAACCAAACGAGATAATGTATTTAGGACTTGCGTTTAATCTGTCATGTTGTATTGAGAAACGTCTCTCTAGGCAAGAGCCCTATTTGTTAGCGATGTGAAGGCTACTTAGTGATTGAAGTCTGAGTAGTATGTTTCTTTATTGATGGTTGGTAGTGATGAGATTTGCTCAGTAAAGTGAGATTGTTTGCTCAAGCTTGCACGGACCGGCAGGAATGCCCGGATGAAACCACCTCAGAGGAGATACCGGGACAAACATGTCAAACGAAATATAGACGTCATCAATGGCCGATCAGGGATTATCTTGGCTTGCAATTGGGGGAGAGGGGAGAGGGGGGGGGGGTTCCAAACTTACCTGACCTTACGAGGAATAAAATATGAATACAAATTTAAGTAAAAAAGATAGCGAAAGAAAGAAAATGATATAACGAGATTTTCCCGTGTGGTAAATATTAGTCAGGAGACAAGGAGGAGAAATCTACACGAATAATGGAACTTTTTACAGGCATGAGGGTACACCCAACAAGCTCCTCCCTTCCATACTAGACATAGAAAAGAAATGAGAAGGAGAAGAAAAATGCATCTCTCAACACAACACCCTCTTTAAACCCCCCCCCCCCCAAACAAAAACAAAAAGACAAAAAAAGGAAACAGAAGAAAGAGAATAGAATATTGAACAAATCCCCTTAAAGTGACTCGGTAACATTGTTGAAGGTTGAAGATAAACTATTATTGTGTCACTTTTGTATGAAATGTTTCTTATTATAGTCCTAATCCTTTAACTGTACCAACTCTCTTACATGCAAAAAATCCTTTAACATTCTGAAAACCACAAAGATATTCATAGTTTTCTTTGAAGGTGTCACTGTGCGTCACCCTCTAATTGTAATTCTCCCAACCATATTTAAATTCTCCCAACCGTTTTTTCATGAAAACAAGACATAGGCTTAGTCCTTTAAAAATCGTTCAACTCTTAAATATCTGGAATAATATATACAGCAAATTCATTGCTTTGTGTTAATTACATCTAAAATGTAATTTAATTGTAATAATATATTGGAAGAATTAAGGGATCGATCAGATGAGTTTTTTCCAATTTGTATCAATATATTAATATTCCGTTTTCACTCAATCTTTCAGATTATTTTTAATTGTACATTTAGCATTGAGGTCCAGCGCTCAAAATTCACGGGGGCGATGGGCGATTCGCCCCCGTGAGCTCCATAATCGCCCCCGTCAGGTTGCCGACGGGGGCGATTGCATAAAAAATCGCCCCGTGGAATTATACAAAAAAGATTATCTTTTCTTGTATAACTTTAACACAATATTGAGTATCAATTTTCAAACCTTATACCAATAAAATGGAACTTAGATAGCGCTTTCCCTCCCATCTCTATGAGTATTACCGATACAAACAACGGAAGCTCGCAGTGCACAGCTAATGCGGCCGTCATACTAAGCCGGTAGTAAGTACCGGTGTGCACGCTGACGCCCAATATCTGCTGGAGCTGGAGACGATCGCGCAAGGACTGAAACATGGAGAAGTTTTTCGTCGTGAAAAGTGTGAATCCTCTGAAATCTGGTTGTTCTAAAAGACCAGCAAATAATGTAACTCGACCAATAAATCAATATTGAGAAGAAGATCAGCAAAGATGTTGCAGGGGTGGATCTAGGCGGTTTAGGGGGTTTAATCCCCCGATCCCTCTTGGGCTGCCAAGTGAAAATGTGATGTGCATAGAAAAATGCTATCATGTGTCCAGACCTACACAGTAGTAGTAGATTTCAGTAGATGCCAGGAAAACATCACTAACGGGGGTTCAAAATAGCACCAAAAAATCGCCTCGCCGCTTCGCGGCTCGTGGACGATTCTCCACATCGTATCTGGTTTACCCCCCCCCCCCCACCCTTAGCAAAAAGCTAGATCCGCCCCTGTGTTTTGGAAGGATATGGTAAAGACTAAAAGTAAAGAAAGAATGTAAATACGGTTGCTCCGAATAATGAAGAGGACATTATGTGCAGAACGGGAAGAAATGGAGAGAATGTCATCACGGGCAGGCACGGATCCAGGATTTCTTAGGGGGGGGGGGCAAATTTGAAATTATGTGAGCCAAATATTGGTACGTAATGGTGACCAGCATTGACGTAATAGGGGGGGGGGGGTGCAGGGAGGGGCGATTTTCCCACTCCCTCCTCCGCAAAGCGCCAAAGCTTTGACGTTGCATTAAATCATTAGTGAAAGAAGGCGATTCGTTGCCCGTTCTCGAAAATAACCCTCGTCTGAATTCAGTTTACCCCCCCCTCTTGCACGAAGCGCGGAAGCTTTGACGTTTCATTACAGTATTAGAGAAAGAAGACGATTCGTTGTACCGTTCTCGAAAATAATCCTCGTCTGAATTCAGTTTACCCCCTGCCGCGCAAAGCGCGGAAGTTTTTACGTTTCATAAAATCATTAGAGAAAGAAGGCGATTCGTTGCCCGTTCTCGACTCATAAACTTCGTCTGAATTCAGTTTCCCCCTCTAGCGCGATATGCGGAAGCTTTGACGTTCCATTGAATTATTAGAGAAATAAGACGTTTCGTTGTACCGTTCTCGAAAATAATACTCGTCTGAACCCGTCCGCGCAAAGCGCGGAAGCTTTGACATTTCATTAAATCATTAGAGAAAGAAGACGATTCGATGTACCGTTCTCGACGGTATTTCCAGATGTCATTCCAGCATTATGTGTAAACCACCGTTATGGAATTAGAAGTAAACCACGTTTGAATTTTATTTCCCCCGAGCCCCCTCACCAATCAGTACGCCAGTGCCCCCCCCCCCCCTGATTTACACTTTGTTGGCAACTGATCTCCCCTGCGTTTTTTCTTTCTCTTTTTTTTTGTTCTTTCCCTTTCTCTCCTCTTTCCCTTTCCTTTCCCTTCCTTCTCTCCTTCTTTTAGGTTTTCTATCTCCCCTTCTTTTCACCCTTTTTTTCTTCTTCCTCTCTTTTGGTTCCTTTTAGCTCTCATTTTTCATTTTCCTTCCTTCTCTCTTTTTTTTTTAGCGGGGGCGGGGGGAGGTAAAGGCCTTTTGCCCCACCCCCATCCCGATCCGCAACTTGTTGGCGGGAAAATTGCAACTGATATCCCCTTTCTTTTATTTACTTCTTTCTCAATTTTCCTTCCCTTTATTTCCTCTTTAGTGACTGTTCCCTAGTGCTAAGCCAGTCACAGAGAATTCATGATTTCAACTGATGCCTGTCAGTACATTGTAAATTTGATTTTTCTTCAAATTTCATTTAAAAATCTTTTCATATTGAGAAATATGGTGCATTGGCGTATGGCCTATGGTTGGAGCGTTGGATGCGTTGAACAGCGTTGGTGTATTTTGAGGATTTATCATATTCATATTCTGAATATTTTCAGCGAATTGAATAATATTGAAAAGGATGCAATTCATAGTTGTACTCGATAATTCTCACTTAACATATTCTCTCTCTCTCTCTCTCTCTTCCTGTCTTGCATAAAGAAAATATGAAAATAATATTTTGCCTTGATTAAGAAAAATTGAAATGTTATCAGTATTAAACAGGGAAAAGGAAAGGGGAGAAAATTAATCAAAACAAACATTGAAGAATCCAATTCAGTGTTCTTTCGTGATTCATAAGAATGAAAGTACATTAAAAGGTGAAATAATAAATTGAAGAGCGATTATATGATAATATAATATTTAGGAACCCGCATTGACAAGGATTTCAGTTGGAACACCAATACTCAAACCATTGTGTCAAAAGTTAACCAAAGGTTATACCTCCTAAGGAAATTGAAAACATTCAATATCAGAAGGGAGACTCTTCTCTTCTTCTATGATAGCATCATCAAACCAATTATCTCCTTCTCCTGTCTTGTCTGGTTCTTTGGTCTTACTTCTCAAAATAAAATGAAACTGATGAAGGTAATGAAAATTGCAAGTAAGGCAATTGGCTTACCGGTTAAACAACTCGAAGAGATAGCTGAATCAGCTGTAATCGATAAGTTCAATTGTATCGTTGAGGATGAAACCCATCCTCTACATAGACATATTTTGTTCAATAAATCAGGACGGGTCAGGCTTCCAAAAGTAAAAACAAATAGATTTAGGGTGTCATTCCTCATACGTGCCATGACACTACACAACGACAGGTTCAGGAGGTAATTGTTAATTATTTATTTATTATTTATTATTAGTTACAGAATCAGTTATTAAGGATATATGGATGTACTGCAGATTTATTTAAACTCTTGTAATTTGCCCATAACTGTATAATGATATCACCAGTTGTAATTTGTGTGTAATTATGTTTCTATACCAAAGCTTACACTGTATACCAGTCTGTACTCATATTCTATTGTGTGTTATATTTTTTCCTGGTTTTGTACTTTGTATAAATTGATAGTACATGTATGTTAATTGATGTTATATAAATTGAGAAACAGCCGGAAAATGATTTCTATGCCATGTAAATGTGCATGATCAATAAAATTGAACTTGAACTTGAACTTGAACTTAAATAAAAAAAATAATGAAACAATATGGTCTGAAGGTCATATATCTTCGAATATTAGAAAGTTTCATCCACCATCGTGTTGTTGAACACTATTTGCAATTTAATTTTAATGCGGTGACTTGTCGGTTACGAGCAGAAGGTCATTTCAGGCTTCTATATTCTAATACTATCAACAGATATCTGGATAGAGACATCTCGTCACATCAAGCTACGAGAAAGTATATCATCATCTTACAGAATTCTACTCGAACACCGCATCGAAATTCTTTTTACCCTTTTTTTCTTCTTCCTCTTTTTTGGTCCCTTTTAGCTCTCCTTTTTTCCTTTTCCTTCCTTCTCTCTCTTTTTTTTAGCGGGGGGCGGGGGGAGGCAACAGCCTGGGAGGCAAGGCCCTTTCGCACCCCCGATCTCCTTCTTCCCCCTTTTCTTTTCTTCTTCCTCTTCTTTCTTTCCCTTTCTCTGCTCTTTCCCTTTCCCTTCTTTTCCTTCTCTCTCTCTCTCTCTCTCTCTCTGTCTTTTGCGGAAAGGGGGGGGGGGGGGGGCAAGGCCCGCTCACCCCCGCTGGATCCGCGCCTGCATCTACATTATATCTACTAACGTTAGACCCTAATAATAGATCTAGAAGATTGATTGACCTGGTCTCAGTGACGGGTAAACTTTTTTTCTCACTTACTAGGTCTATAACCATGAAAACCGTCTAATTTTACTTTAGATTTTTAAACAGTAACAGTTACGACCTAAATTAGGCCTAAGGCCAAGGGCTGTACTCTACATTTTAATAACAAATTTAACTTTAACGTTAGACTTAACTTAAACTGTTGTTTCTCTGTGATACAAGTGGGATGGGAACCCTTTTTTTTTCAACAGCAAAAAAAAAAAAAATATTTCCCCCTTTTTTTTTTCCTTCTTTTTTCCCCTTCTTTTTTCCCCTGGATCCGCCACTGATCACGGGGATAAAAGTATTCAGCTATGTAACAAGTAAATTTCTAAGAGGGAAAATGCCGACTTAAATAAATGATAATGATAAAATACTAAGGAATTTTGGAGTTTCATGGGTACCAATTCAATGGAAATTTGTATTAAAATAAGAGCCCCCGTGGACAAAAAATTAATTTGAGCCCTGTTGGAGTCACTTCCTAAGCACAATTTCCTCTCATCTGAATAATGTTACCAAGTCCCTTTAAGGTGCCTTTCTGTTCTTGTTTCTTTTACCCTGGATGAAGCGGGGACAGGAGATATATGCACACATATCTAAGCACAGTTTTCGTTGTATATTTAAGGCTGAGATTATTCGGGAAGCCCATGCTGCCATGTTCAGAATGTATAAACACCCCCTCCAACCCGCCACTTGCCGTTCTGAATGTTTGTGAAGCGCCACGAGTGTCGAGTCTGACAGACATGAGCGCTTTACAAGAACCCACTATTATCATTAATATTTTCTACACACCATCATAAATAAGATGATGAGCTATTTCAAAAGTTCTTAGACAAACAATACTGACAATCCCGAATCGTTATTCATGTTAGGTGAAACAGCAATCCCTTTTTAATAGTACGTACTTTTTTTCTTTTTTTAAATATTATACGACTATTTTTCCGATATGCGACAGGACGACATATAATTATGTAAAAGCTGCTTTTTAACCAAACTTTAAGATGGTAAATTGAAATGTAAACACGTCAGCTTTGGTTGAAGGCCTCAAGAAACGACATGTTTCAGGCAACCCTTGTTGATCTAATTCAAATGTTCTCCTTATGTCTTTTAAAGACGTTTTAAACAAACATGTATAGTATACAGGTTCGTATATACGTTATGTAATTGATTGTCGCCATTAATGGAATCCTTTGGGAATTTCACGATGATGACTAAAAGGGTCACGGAAGACTCAATTTCATCAAATAAATTGATTTACTAAGCTGGTTGAGTTATCTTGGGATTACATATGGCCAATCCAACTCGTAAATTTATTCCGTTTTTATTGGAAAAGGATCTTGATCTAGTTATTTAGTATGCCTAGCAAGCTGAGGGGAAGCAGATCGTGCTTCCCCCCCCCCCCCATTCCTTGAAGAAAGTGCGACGATAATCATAAAAGTGAATTGAAAAATCAAACAAACATTAGTTTTAAGAAATACAACAGCAAGAACTAATGCAAACACAGTTCAAATGATAAATATCTCGTATTCACGCGTGCTGATTTTTAAATTTGGCGTATTATTTTCGTTACTGTAACAAATTAACTAATTTCCTTCTTTAGATAGATTTTCAAATAGATTGGCATTTACGAAGAAAGGGTGCGTTAAAAAAATGGTATGTATGTGACTGTTCATAAATAGAGAGATTGAGAGAAAGGGAGGGAGAGAGATACAGAGAGAGAGAGAGAGAGAGAGAGAGAAAAAGGGAGAAGATGGGGCTTTTTCGCAATCGTTGGATCGATGTATTGAGCGCTATATAAACACGGAATATTATTATTAATATAACACTATATACCGATACAAAACATTCAAATTGACAGACAGAACTGATTAGAACAAATCGGCGAAAAGTCAAAAATATTTGAGTAGGCATTTAAATACCATCTGTAGAAAAAATACCAAGTGGGAAAATATTTAATCCTAACAAAATCGATCCGTCTGTGGTATTGATGTCCGTATTCGCTTTTTAAAGAGCTATTCAGGCCCAGTGTTTCTTTTACTTCGATGGAAGCTGAAACAGAAACCTCGCGAATTACTTTTAATGCTTACTAGTACTCTTTACAGTCCTTTGTTAAGGTTAAGTTTCATTTGTTTTACATTAATATCATATGTAGCAGCCAGGATATTCTAATTTCTGAATTATGTATTGATTAATTGTGGAAACGGGACTTGACAGTGTTTGATTGCCATCATTTACAGCTTACTAAGTCAACAATTGGACGTTTCGCGATGTGACGTCATTCTCAATATGACGTCACACGGTTGCCCCATATTTCTGTTATGTTCGATTGAGATTTCAAAGGAGGAAGTAAGAAAAAAAGTGAGAGGCGGACGGAGACAAAGTTATAGCGAAAAGGTGTTAATACCTTATTGTATGTTGATAATCAAAGTGCTCATTGTTAAATACAATGTCATTTCAATACATGACGTTTGCGTTATGTGCAAAATAATTTTTATAAAATGAGGGCTTCATTTTATTATCTATCTATTTTTCTCTCACTCTCATTTTTTTTTCTCTCTCTCTCAATCTCTCTCTCCCTCTCTTTATCTTTCTTTTTCTCTTTTTCCCTTCTCTCCCTCACTTTCTCTCTTAATCTCTCTCTCTCTCCCTCTCTTTCTCTTTCTCTCTCTGTCTTCTCTCTCTCTCTCTCTAATTCCTTTTCTCTCTGTCTGTCGCTCAGTATCTGTCTCAATAGTCCATCCACCTTACTCTGTATACCACCCCCATGCATGCATGTTCCTTTTGTCCAGTAAATCCTTCAAATAATCCATCATACGTTGTTTAATATTTCCTTGCCATATTCGTCAAAAACATCAATTTTCTATGTTCTATCAACATTCACAACCCGCCTTCCAATTCCAATTACACCTTTAGTGTGTATTTACATCTTGCGTCGAGAATATACAATTGCGTGGGTCATATGCGACCTAACAGCTAGGTGAAAAGGATATGATGTCCCTTGTTTATTATCCTGTTATGGAATGGAATTAAGTAAAAGAGGGAGAGTAATAGAGAGAGAAAGAGAGAGAGAGAGAGAGAGAGAGTGATACTTTTTTTCCTGGCGACATTTGCTCTTGGCTTTATTGCTTTAGGGCTTAGGTTGCGATTGGGTTTTGCATGGGCTAGGGTTGATCATCGAAATTGCTAAGTTCAACTAGCGTTTAGACTGCCAAACAATCTTCTTTAAAATCGAAGGAAGACGGTAAAGGTATGTTATCATAGTATTTTTCAAGATGAGTATGAAATTTGAAGCTTAGGTCAACTCCTTATAAATTTAACACGTGCATAAAGCAATGATAGAGCTGGCACTCTGAGTGTGATTAACGACATATTTTAATCCATGGATGTATATTGTGTGTATTAAGTAATGAATAAGCACGTGTGGGTGCGTGAGAGAGGGAAATAGAGAGATAGGGGAGGTCTGGGGAGGGGGAGGGGGGAAGTGTGATGAAGATTTTAAAAACGGTAATGTTAGGCCTATATAAGAAAGGGGGAAGTTGTGCTTCTAATGTAAATGCACGAGGTTCTAATATAATGGCAATGAACTAACAACGTGTCAGACTTAAACCCAATGACGTCACGCAACAACACTTGAACATTTATGACGTCACAGTGACAGTGCGCTTGTGTAATGCTGATGGACATGCGATTGCGATCGATGGCAACTTTTCGAAGGTTTTAATTTAATCAGTGAAAAAGCGTCGCCCTCCATCTACACCAAGTAATAATAACAATCCTCTTTTCAATTAGAGAGTCATGTAAATAAGCACTATTGATTTCCACCCGTGCTGCTAGTGAAAGGGTGTGGAGTAGACGCGTGGTTATTTATCAGAGGCGATGAATTGAATTGCTATATTTAATCCTATCAAATCTCTCTCACTTAGTTATCAACGCAATTTGATTTCTATTGTTACCTGAGACGGTTTAAACTCTGCAAACACATTAGCAGTATGAAAATTCGGCATTATTTCAAAGCAGAAATTGACGGTACTAATTACGTTCTTGTACGCTGTGTTAAAACAAAGTCAATGACAAAATGATCCTATTGATGGAGACAGCTCTCGTTAATTTGCTTCTTGCTTTCCCACCTACATGTATTTGCTTTGACACGTCGTCTGTTTTCGAGACAAAGTGGCCTATTAAGTCTGTGCTAAAGCGTACATGTATGTACATTGTACATGCATTAATAGAGAACAGTGTCCTTTAGACTCGTTAAGGGGATCTATAAAACACAATACCGATTTGAATGTGATATCAATCATTCATGAAAATATTCATATCGTTCCACATAAAGTCCTTTCAAAATGTATTAAAATGATATTAAGTATATTTTACTTTTAATTAATTTTACATGTTTTTTAATTATTTTTTTTGTGGGGAGAGGGGGGGGGGGTGGTGGTTGTGGTAATACTATTAGCATCGAACGAGGATTCACTATTTGTGCCATCTCATTAACAGTTGATATAGACCTTAATTTTAGACCGCCGTCAATCAACAATTTTACGCCATAATGAAATAAGTAGGAGAAAAAATGTTAAAACAAGGACAACAAAAAGGAGAAAATGGTATGGTATTTATTGAATCATACTGTACATCGCAGTTACATATACTGAATTGCACATGGATATACATTGCATTTTTAAAACAAGTGTACAATTTAAAACAGTATTATTTACATAATTATAAGTACACGTATATGTCACATGTTTATTCTTAATTGTGTACCAAATGTCAATAATATATCCACAGTTCAGTTCCAAAAGTAAGATTTAAGAAAAAAAATGCATGTAAAGTTCAGTAATAAGAAGTTGATGCTTGATGCTAAACAACGCCCTCGTACGGTGTTTGAAAAAATACCAGCCTTCATGAGAAATGGGAAGATAATGTCGTTGCCACAGTTACAACTCTAGGAACAAGAGCTTTGTCAGAAATATCAATACGGTATAAAGTTGTTGAATTATAGTGTGCATTTCGCACGAGCTAGATGACTATCCAACGCCAATCATGCGTGTATAAGATATATGGAAATCAGTATCAATTCGTTTATAGGCATGTTGTTACATATTGTTTTCATATTAAAATATTCGATTGCTTCTTGATTTAGCAAGGGAAGCAAGGGTCATGTGCAGGATGACCAGCCGAGTTCAATGACTGAAAATTATTATTTGTGAAGTAAAGTAGAAGCGGCATGAAACGGACAAACAGATGAGCAAATTACAATAGCCTGATTAAAGGAACAGAAGAGAGGGGAGGGAAGGAATGAGTAAGAGGGAGAGAGAGAGAGAGAGAGATAAAAAAAAAAAAAGAAACACACAATGAATATAAACTTGAAAGGGATAAACAAGAGAGAGAGAGGAGGAAATGGAAGGATACAGAAAGAGGGGAGAAGATATTACAGAGAGAAAAAGAGAGAGAGGAGGGAGGGAGCGATAAAGAGGAAGAGTGAGAGAAAGAGAGAGAGAGAGAGTGAGAGAGAGAGAGAGAGAGAGAGACAGACAGAGAGGGGGTGAAAAGACAGGAATGGAGAGATATAAGGAGAAATAGAAAATGGAAGGTAGCGAGAGAGCGAGAAGGGGATTAAGGGAAAAAAAGGTCCAGGGGAGAAATTAAGAGAAAGAGAGAGAGAGAGAGAGAAAGAAAAGAAGGGCATGGATAGCAAATGAGATAGGAAAAGGCAAAGCGATGGGTAGAGGGAGAGAGAGAGAGAGAGAGAGAGGGAGAGGAATAGACGGACAGACAGACAAAAGTGAGAAAAATTTAGAGGCAGATTATAAAGAGATAGAGAGAGGGAGGATAAGGTAAGAACTCTAGATGGAGATTGTATTTAGGGATATGACAGGAGAGCCCGCAAATACGATCATATATACGGAAAGAGAAAGAGAGAGAGAGAAAGAGAGGGAGAGAACTGCGATGTAATGAATCCTCACCACTTACTGCATCGTAATGGAATTTGAGCGTAGTAGAATTAGATTCCGGGACAAGGCACGCGAGTTATTGGATCCATAACAACCTGCTTCAAAAAGACCAAGAACAGGATTTATTTCATTCACTCAATGTTGATTAGAGACAAGCACACGGACAATTGATCTCATTGTCTGTCAGTTGTCAATCTGAACTTGTATGACCCTTTTTGAAGGCCTGTTCAGATATGGCGCGGTTAACCGGCGCCGCAAACAACCCGCCGCGTTTTTTTTTTCTTCGCGTTAATAAATGGCAACCGCGCGCAACGTCGGCGTACTTGCGCGTATTCAATAAGTGCTGTGTTATAATGTACAGGCAATCGAACCGCTGTTTTACGTGTTTTGTACGTCGTGAAAGAGTTATAAAAAGAAAACTTCCCGGTTTTGACTGCGTTATATCCAAACGAGCCTTTAAAGGAAAATCAGACATTGAAAGAAAGACTGTGATAACAGTGACAAAACAAGCAATAAAAATATTGAGCATGCCAAGTGACACATTTTTCTTTGAAGCTTAATGAACCTCAAAGGCAGGCTACCATTGCTATTGTTTCTAAAAATATTTCCCTTGTGTTTACCTTACCTCACTATTCTATTTACTATTTATTTTTATTGGCAGTTGTGATCATTTGTGTTTATTAACTTATTCCAATTTCAATTTCACTACATATTTTATTTTGTTGCTTATTTTTGAGTTTGAAAATTGAAAGATCAAAATTTTTTCGGGAATTTCTCCCATTCCTCTCCATAATAATAACTGCCACTCAATAATGTATTCAATATTAGTGTATAGAGTGAACCAGATGTAGGCTTTGATAAAACAAAAATGTTATTTAGATTATTGACAGTACCACCTCTAGCTCATTATTATTAAGTTGTTCTGGTTTATCTCACTGTCCATTTATTTCTTCATTAGGCATATTAAAAAAAGATGTTGTATTGCCCTTTGCGACCGACCCAAAAATATTGAAATCTACCGTCGGCTAAATTTTTAAAAACCGTTTTGTGGTGAAAACAAATATTAAAGCATTCAAAACTAAGAAATATCAGAATTTTTTTCTCCAAAAGTAAAAGAAGTTCCGATCGACCGACCCATGTTTTGGCACCTAAAGGGCATTACAACATTTGTTTTGTTGGGCCTTAGGTACATGTAATATACACTGACCTTTGTAGCGCGTCTTATCGCTAATTCATTCAAATCCGTTTAAATCCGTTCGAACCGATCTGAAAATCTTTCTTGGAAACCCTGGTTCGAATCGAAAAATGAAAATAAACACTTTAAAGTAAATCTCAAAATTCAATTTTCTTTACATTTAATTTGATATTCATGAAAAGTATAAATTTACATTAAAAATGTCATTACAATACAATTTGTATGTTTGCATGATAACTTGAACATGGCAGTGAATGATATATGCCCCCTTCTCCCTCTCTTCCCCTCTCTCTCTCTCTCTCTCTCTCTCTCTCTCTTTCTCTCTCTCTTTCACCATTAACAGAAAAGGATGATTAAGAATATATTCCTACAATACGATGTCTTTTGTATACATCCGTTTCTGTTTTCGCTGTTGTTGTTTTTGTGTTGCAATTGGTAATTCGTACAATTTCCGGTTGGAGTATTTTGGTTGCAGTGAAAATACAGCAATTGGCACAAAACTATTTTGGAATAAATCATGTTTACGTCAAATAACAGGGATCTAGGAGTTTAGGAATAATTAAATGATGCAAGTTTGCATTCGTTTATCAAACGATCTATCCTTACTCGAATTGACTATATATAGAATACAAAATGAATGAACTCATTCGTATGCATCATTTGTATACTTTGTAACATCACACTTCGATTCTTCCATGTAAATAGCTCCACGAGGTGAAATTCCAAGTCCGTTTTCCGAACTACAAGTTCAATATCAATGTGTCTCAAGGGGCATATCCTGTATTCCTGGAAATCTGGGGGCGGGGGAAGATCTTTTTCTTTTCCGGGCATGTCCCCCTCGCAATGTATCCGGGATGTTAAGAAATTAGAGGCGGAAAACTAGGGTTGGAGCAGACTCTTCTTCCTTGATGATTCCCCAAACTTGTCAATTTTCAACAACAAAGCGTTCTCAAAACATATTAATGATGCTATTGGTAGTTATTTTTGAAGATGACGACGATAATAATGATAATGATAGGCTAATAATAATGCTAATAATAATATGGATAATAACGGTAATAATGATGAGAATTATGATAATGATAATCATGACAATGATGATAATCATGAGAATTATGATAAGCACAATAATGATGATAATGATAATGATGATAATAATCATAAAAATAATGATAATAATGATACCAATGAAGTAAAGATGATGGAGCTGATGATAACAAAATACTGTTCTCACCCACGAACTGATATTCAGATTCAGATTCGGATTCAGATTCAGATTCAGATTTTATTGTCCACGTTAAAAAAAAAAAAAAAATTGGCCTTCATTGGCAGGAGATAACAATGAATACCAGTATGAGATTGGGGTGGCCCCTTCGACCCTTGTTCTACCAATGTGCATCTCCATTCCATCTCCTCCACCAAGTCACCTCCGTAGCCTAGGGATCGCCTCCTGGTAGAGCTTCGGTTACCCCTCTCAATCCTCAAGACTGTCAATGTTTCTGTAATTCTAGTCCGAGTGACTAACATCCACGGGTTTAAATGACTGTGGTGATACGACCTCTGTCTACTTTCTATCTTTGACAGGGAAGGTAGTATTGTTTAAAGCGAACCACCATCCGAAACAGACAACATTGTATGCTTATCATGAATACATTATGATCGTTCCCGTAAGATTCTAACGAATTCATGTATGATCTAACATTAAAAGTAAATTTAATAGGTTTGGAAAGAAAATTAAACTGGAGCATAAGAAAATGTGGACCAGTAAAATGTCTGTCTCAACCGGATGTTGTTTAAAAGTGTACCCCATGTCTGAAATGAACGCTAACGTAAACAGAGAGTTATGTTACCATATGTTCTTGTACACAAATGATGAATAATAAATCCTAAATGCTTTTAGAGTATAAAGTTGGTTAGTTAGAAAAGAATAAAGTTTATACCATTACTAGATCCAAAAGGATCATTGTAAGATGATAAGGCATGAGTTTAGTGAGGTAAATGAATATCTCTCCTTTGCCACCCCCGCAAAATAAAATTGTCGACCCAAGTATAACTCATAGATGCCTGAATAAATAATATGCAACAAAACACAAGCAAACTTGTCTTTGAAAAATACAATTACTATGTGATTGGGTATTCTGACTATTACGTCACAATGGACTCCTCGCTTACGTCATCGATGTTACTTCTATGAAAAAACAAACACAAACACATATCGGGTGACTGTTTGTTTCTATTTTAGGACACATATTAGGCAAGCTGTAACTTAGGAACGGAAGTATGACGAAAGGACTGCTTACACAAAACTTTTAAAACCACTAAGATGTTGATGCAATTAAGTTTCGTCTTGAGTAATCTTTTGAAATACGTTTGATTGATGAGGTTGAAATTATTTCAGACAGAAGAAATGTAACGAAATTTCACATTATTCTGTTAGAGCGAGTGAGTGAGGAAGATAAACAGAGAGAGAAAGACTAAAAAAAAGGACACGCAGACGAGAGCTACAGGAATAGAAACGATTAGTATGGTTATGATCATATAATGAACGAAAAGAAGGTATTGACTTTCTTGAAGAAGAAAACAATTCAAATTTGAAGAAAAAAATCAATGTTTTCCTTATTTCACTGGTGAAGTATAACTGTTTTGCCAAGCACATTCATTATTAAACACGATAGATAGGTTTCGGCTCTTTTTTCTAAGTTTTCCTTGTTTTAAATATTAGGTCTTCAGTATGGGGACGTAACCAACCATTGTATCGTTAAAAATAAAGTTGAGTTCAGGTCATGCGGTTGCATTGTGAAATCGATCAGAAAATTTTGATCATCTAGCATATAAGTATTAATGTGTACTGCAAGGTTCTGGAATCATCAAAATGATAAGAAATTTGGCCCAGTCTTTGTTAAGTTACAAGCACTATACACAGAAAGATGTATATGGGACTACTCGAACATGTGGTATAAAAATCCGTCCCGAATGTTATGATGTTCCATGCGATATATAGAATATTATTAAAGGCATTTGAAGAGCCATGTTTTTTCAGGGATCATTTTGTTATTTGATGTTCTTCCACACTTGCATTTACAATGATAACGCTTTAATACAAATTATGTTTCACCTCTTCCAAGAACTCAACCTTCTCTTTAAAGCTAGGCCTGAAATCAATTGAATTCATTAAGTCTGCATGACAGCCAGGCATGGAAAGTGCAGTGTTGTTGCTCAGTTCATACCATGACCACATTTGTGTTAGCACTCAGTGATTTATTACAACTGAACAAGCGCAAGCAAGTCATAAATCATATAACAGTTATAATTAAATCTCTTGATAAACATGGTATTATTCGTGAAGCAGATTTTGATTGGAAAGCTAGAAGGGTCTAGTTCATTGTAAAGCATCCAATGAATTATGATTATTATTGTATCATCTTATTGTATTATTATATGTTGATGACCACCTACTCCCTTTCTTCTTTCTTTTCCTCGCCTCTATTTTTATATTTCCCTCTCTCCTTCCCTCTCTACCTCTCTTACTCTCCTATATCTAACCCCTTCTCTATCTCTGCCAATCCATCTCTCTCTCTCCTATATATATCTCTCTCTCTCTCTCTCCCTCTCTCTATCCTATCTCTCTCTCTCTCTCTCTCTCCTCTCTCTCTCTCTCTCTCAGTCTCTCTGTCCTATCTCTCTCTCTCTCTCCTATCTCTCTCTCTCTCTCTCTCAGTCTCTCTCTCCTCTCTCTCTCTCTCTCTCCTATCTCTCTCTCTCTCCCCTCTCTCTCTCTCAGTCTCTCTCTCTCTCCCTCTCTCTCTCTCTCTCTCTCTCTCTATCCTATCTCTCTCTCTCTCTCTCTCTCTCTCTCTCTCTCTCTCTCTCTCTCTCTCTCTCTCTCTCTCTCTCTCTCTCTCTCTCTCAGTCTCTCTCTCTCCTATCTCTCTCTCTCTCTCCTATCTCTCTCTCTCTTCTCACTCTCTCCCGCTCTCTCTCTCTCTCTCCCTCTCTCTCTCTCCCTCTCCTATCTCTCTCTCTCTCTCTCTCTCTCTCTCTCTCTCTCTCTCCTATCTCTCTCTCTCTCTCTCTCTCTCTATCTCTCTCTCCATCCACTCCCCTGCCTTACTTGCAGTCTTTACTTCCATCACACTATATTATTTTGAGCCTTCATCTTTACACCCAATTGTACTTCTAATTTAATAGTAGACTCACATGTGCTCCTTAATATTATATGAATGAATAATCTACGATTGCATACTGTTTACTTGTATTATAATGATTTATAGTGTATTTTTAACATGTATTACTAAATACTTTTGCAAAAAATATTGTACAAATTCAGCCCCTGGGCCGTGCTGCGATGCATATTCCTTGAATAAATTAACCCTTATTATTATGACGAACAGTGTAGATGAAACTGGTGACGTTGTATTCAAATAACTCAAAATATTACTATTACTATTACTATTACTGTTATGATTACTATTATTATTACTATTTTTTTTAAACTTTATTTATCGATATTACTATTACTATTATTTTACCATTTAATAATGATAATAATATTTAGCTTTTATATAGCGCTTAATACAAATTTCTCTAAGCGTTTTACATTACTTTATATTACTAGTATGATTAATATATACTAGTTTTACTATTATTACCATCATTACCAATATTACTAGTACTTGTACTAGTAATAGTACACTTATTTTGACTTTTAATATTACCATTTGTTATTCTTACTACTATTAGTGTCATTATTATCATAATTTTATTGTAATGATTATAATTATCATTTTTTTGTATCCATATCTTTTCAGTGTAAAGTGAAGGCATACACGCAGTGTTCAGGTGGCAAGGCTCGCAGCAGGGGACGGTGGTTGTGCGATTGCCCCGAGGGATATAGTTGTGACTATTCACCAGAGAATCGAGCGTTCCTCTGCATGCCTGACGACCCAACCAGGTACACAAGACGCATCATATGGTCTCGAGGAGTGCTATAATGAGGGTACGACCTGCTAACAAAAAGGGAAACCCGCTTTTAAAAAACGACCTGCTACCAAAAAGGGAAACCCGCTTTTAAAAAAACGACCTGCTACCAAAAAGGGAAATCGCTTTTAAAAAGTTAAACCACTTTATAAGAAACTCGTTAAAGAAAACTACATTTCAAATACTCAAACACTTGGAAAGTACAAACTTTTAATTAACTTTTTGGTAATCTCATAATGGTCTTGAAGAATTGTATTAAAAAAGGTACGACCTAGTACACAAATTGTAAAATTAGAAGGTTACGGCACTCAGTTAAAAGTTCCCTTCTTTTTCTTGCTAGCTCTTAACGAATATAAGTAAATATTCAATAGTAAGGTCATTAAGTAAATAAGATAACACTTGTAGAAGTTTTTTTATTCAGATTAAAAGTTGTAACATATCAGTTTATCTTCCATAATAGAGTATCACATGTAGCAAGACAGGTTTCACACTTTTAAAACTCTCTCAAGTACTTGTTATCGAAGTACTTTCCGAGTGTTCTCGCAGCATGTTGCATTTTATACCTTCAACCAAAATTAAAATGTTTGTGCGGATCAAGAAAGTTTGCTTCATGCAGAAATATCCCAGATATATATTTATATATATTCAATTCCAAGGGTTTCTTTATAAAGAGGGGGAATTGACTTATCTACTTTTTAGAAAGATTCAGTTTAACTGAAAGATTTTGCATTATGTTGACACACACATTATGAAATTCAAAAAGCGTTTTAGAAAGTATTGTAGTGAAATCAAACACAAGTCTTATCTAGTTTTGTACATCATTAACAAATCAATACGTTTTTAAATGATAATAATGTTTCTGACATTCCTTTCTTGTTATGTTTGCATTATTATTTTGCAGCGATTACGATTCGGTTATTAACCGGATTGCCTGAACCCACCAATCTAAGATGACGGGTAACCGTACTTTCAACATTCGATGGATCCGTTAGGTCATTTATTCATCATATCTTCATTATTATTCCACTTGGTATACCTTCGCCTGAACTGTCGACCTTTGACCTTTGACATCTGTATGTGTTACATTAAAAATATACTAATATTTGTGTTCAAACACGGTTGTTCAATTAATGGACTCATGGCATAGTATAAATTCAGTTGATTCTTTTTACGGAATGTGGTCATCTCCCAAAGTCCCCAAAATAAAATTGTATTAACAAACTTGTTGTATTTGCACGTATATGAAATTATATTGCCTCTACATTAGAAGCAGAGGAAGGGGGAGGGGGGGGGGGGGGCAACAGTCAGTTTTTTGGAAAACTCCTTGATCCCATATGTTCTGTTTATTTTCCTATTTTGTAACTAAAACAAATTTCCTTTTGATTTTGACCAAAATATGATGCCCAGAAATCCTTATTCATTTCAAATGTATGATTTTCTTGTATATAATTCCATGATATTTCTTGGCACTTTGCCAATTATTGCAAATTATGTAAATAATCAAGATGTTTACGTTTTGTCAAGCACGCATTTAGTTGAGCTATTAATCAAATTCATGGTTAGGAGAGTAGGCTAACAAAGCACCTATTTAATTTACTAAAAATATATTTGTTCTTCAGTACTAAAATGGCATTGGATATGAAGTAGAGTGTTATAGTATAGTCAATGGCAAATAACACTTTTAGTTATTAAAGCGTCTATTAAAGTTGTTGTGTTTTTGTTCTTTGTTTTTATTTTAACTGTTTAATATGTTGTTGCAATCTATTTAATCGAAAGCTAATATTGTATATCATTCATTATGTCTGTTACCATTTAATAGCTCGGCCATATTTGTGTTAAGCAAGCCATTTTGTGAAGAATCTAAACTACTAAACCTATGGAAGTTAAACGTCATTGATATGTTTCCAAACGTGCAGTATGCATAAGATCTTATAACCCGCTACATGGTGTGACGTCATTTCGAAGGCATTGTTGCTTATCAAGTCACTAACGCATTCTTACTAGCGCGTAAATAACAGCGCAAGTCACTGACGCAGTCTTGCTAGCGCGTAAATAACAGCGCAAGTCACTAACGCAGTCTTGCTAGCGCGTAAATAACAGCGCAAGTCATTGACGCAGTCTCTTTTGTAGCGCCTAAATAACAGCGCAAGTCACGGACGCAGTCTCTTTTGTAGTGCGTAAATAACAGCGCACGTCACTGACGTAGTCTCTTTTGCAGCGCGTAAATAACATCGCAAGTCACTGACGCAGTCTCTATTGTAGCGCGTAAATAATAGCACACGTCACTGACGCAGTCTTGAGTTAGGTACATGACGCCTCGTGTGCAGTGGATGCATTAGTTAGAAATGGCTCGATGGCTTGTTTATAATATCATATTCCAAGCAACGTCGATGAACAAGATATGAAAGGATGATTGTGTAAAATGAAAAAGTCAAATGGTTTTAATCATTTTAGCGAAGATACAAGGGATCTCATTGGTTCGAGCCCCGGCATGACATACGTGTACTGAACGTGCATGTCATTTATACTCACAACCAAGAAGATTGGAAATGTGGGATTGACAAGATTCCAAAAGCGATCCTAAACATGCTAAATGAATAACTTACATCATCATGGTATGGTGTGTACAATGTGTATTGTATTTAAAGCGCTTTGGAGACATTAGTATCAAGCGTAATATCATATACCCTCCAAGGCGTTAATTATACGATCTTATCGCGGTTAACTATTAAACAAGGCAATAACATTACTAGTTCTGACCGTTCAATTCAATTAATGTGTGGTATCTTTTTCGAGAAATTTATCCTAAAGATTAGAGAAGGCCTTCTATTATTTATTAAATATCGATGATTTAAACTTCCAAAACACAAATAAAAAAATAGCTCACTCAACATGGTCAGTCGAGCTTTAGTCCATACGTTGATTTAGATTTTCTAATAAAAATGCATTTTAATGTTGTGTATTATCATACATGGTGTATCTTAGGTTTGACATTGTTTGTGACGTAAGCATTCTTCATTTGTTTGCTCTTTGTTCATGGTGGTTCATTATATTTCAAAGAAATAAATGTTATTTGAAAATAAACAATTTTAAACTTTCAGACCTTTCCTGTTGTTTTTCCCCATCAGGTGATTTCTGTCCGTCCGTCTCTCTGTCTCTCTGTCTCTCCCTCTCTCTGTCTCTTTCTCTCTACCTCGATCTCTCGCTCACACACACAAACACACACACACACACAAACACACACTATCTCTCTTTCTCTCTTGGGTTCTCCTACTCTCTCTCTCTCTCTCTCTCTCTCTCTTCCCCAATCTATCCCAATTTCTCTTGACGACTATCTATCTAACTCTACCCCATCTCATTTTTTTCCTCTCTCTTCATCACTTCATCCCTCCCCCTCATCTCTCTCTCTCTCTCTCTCTCTCTCTCTCTCTTACTGCGATTAAGATGTGTTCTCAATAAACTCAAGAAAACCTTCCAATTCAAATTTTAAACTCTCTCATTCTTTCTCTTTTTTCTTCTTCTCTCTCTCTCTCTAATTGCAATTATGGGATGTTCTCAAAAAACTCAATAAAACCTTCCAATTAAATTTTCAACCTTTCACTTTCCCTCTTTTGTTTTCTTCTCTCTCTCTCTCTCTCTCTCTCCATTTAAACTCAGAAGACATACTTAAACTACTTTTCCCTCATCATCAGGGTCAACGAAAATTATTAAAATGAACAATAATTATATTGACTTTCTAACTACATTTATTTCTGGAGTACTAATTCAAAGTGGCATATATACTAATTGACACCTTTTCCGTAATAACCCCGTGGTGTAGTAGTATTAGACAGGTGTCAAATCGTCTTGCTGTTTAGATTCCATCCGCTCCGCCTTGTCCTGTTAGGTGATGAAGAAGAAAAAAATATATATATTTTACTTCATTCAAATAAAAATTAATTAATTTCTACGACAACTCCCAATATATGTAACATATATAAGGGGAATGGCAAGGCCAAAGACGTATGTGAGGTACCGGTTTTGTGGCGTAGTGGTTCGATCACTAGTGCTATGGTCACATTACCCAAAAGTAGCCTGCTCGGCGGCCGAGCGGCGAGTTTTTAACCAATTCTGCCAGGCGGCTGCCCGGCCACCGAGCGGCGGCCGCCCAGGCACCGCTCGTTTTTAGGGCATCGCTCGGTCGCCGCTGAAGTTTTAGCGCGGAGTTAAAATTTGGGCGGCGCCTGCTCACTTTTCACTCGCCGCCCAAAATACGCTCGGTGCCTGGGCGGTCGCCGCCCGGCACCGACCTAATTGCTGGGCGATGCCTAATTTCCAGCAGCGACCGAGCAGGCTACTGATCGGTCGGTCGCTGCTCAGATTTGTGACCATTGATTGATTGAAAAGGTTTTATTGATTGCACTTCGCAGCCAGATGGCTGAATTATGAACAATTTACATTGGCAATGAATTATAATACATACAAATGTGGTTGACATTGTCACAAAGTATAATATACAGTATATAACAAAATTCATAACAAAGTTCATAACTAATATGACTAAGGCAATAACAGGCAAATTAATTCACGTTTAAAATATATTTTGTGAGGTGACACAAGAGTAGGTCAAAGGATGAGCAAGCAGGCCCTTTGCTCTTCAATACACGCTCTCATTCCTATACACGCTCCTATTCTCACTCCTGTACCTTGGACACTCTCATAAAAACTCACATTTACACTCTTATACACACTCCCATTCACACTCTCATATACACTAGCTAACGGTCTGCTCGCTCATCCCTGGACCTCTCGTGTCAAGGAGTGTCGGGTATTTAAAAAAAATATAAACAACAAAACAAGTAAGCTCCTTCCCGACTTTCGTAAATTGGGGATAAATAAGCAAATGAATTAAAAACTTGAACACCATTTGATCTGAATTGCCATGTCATGATTGCTACAAAACCTTATCACTATTCAATGTACATTTTAAAAAGATGTTACAAGTAATTATGGAAGCATAGAATTTAAAATTTAAAATGCGGAATGTAAAATGTAAAAATGTAAAAATGTAAAAATGTATGCAGACAATGAGACACCGGACCATTCAACAGGTAGACAATTAAGATTCATTCATGCATTCAACAGGTCTATTAGGTAGGGAATTGAGCTATTTCTATAGCGGTTCGTTTTACAATGAAATTGACGATACTTGGTCCTTCTTCGCAGTGAATAATCTACATTATTGTTAACAGGTAACCAATGTTTACAAAGTGGGTTGTTGACAAGAGATGAAGCAAAATTAGTGCATAATTGTTTGCGTCTATCTGACAGGGTCTGCAAAGAACACACTTCAAGAGCTTTGTCATAATTAATATATTGATCACCTAGTATGGTCCTACATGCTCTTTTCTGGATTCGTTCCAAACTTAAGATATGACTTTGGGTGAGGTTTCCGTTAAAAACAGGTACTCCATAATCCAATATTGGGCGAATATATCCCTTGTAAATTGTTACTAGATCACAGAAAGGCAATCTGTATGTTTTGAGAATACGAAGCATGAAAAGTTTTTTATTAGCACGGCATAAAAGGTCTGAGATATGACTGTCCCATTTCAAATCGGACTGCACAGTTATTCCTAAAATTTTTGCTTTTTGTACACTGTTTAAGCACTCATCCCCAATAAACAAAGGTCTCTGATCAGCTATATTCTTAGAAAAAGAGATAAACATACAATGACATTTCGATGGATTAAGAGTCATGTTATTACGAAGAGACCATTGATAAAAATCAGATAAAGTATTTGGTAATTTAGACGGTTGTGATAATGTACGACTTTCAACTAATGTCAGATCGTCTACATACTTGAAGTAGCCTATGGTACTTCTGAGTTAAAACAAGCATCATTTATCATTATTAGGAAAATAATTGGTCCTAATTTTGTACCCTGTGCTACACCGGCATGAGACGTTGACCAGTTTGAAAAATGACCAAGATATTTCACACGTTGTTGACGGTGTTCAATAAAATCTAAGATCCATGAAATAATACAAGGCCGAACATGAAGGTGGATTAACTTATTGGCAAGTATATTATGGTCTATACGATCAAAAGCTTTTGAAAAGTCTGTAAAGATAAGTGTAGATATGGACCGAGAATTTTCTGCATTTTTATAAATCTGGTGAAGCAAACGAATTAAGTAATGATTAGTTGACAGACCTTGACGGTTTCCGTATTGATTAATATCAATTTGAATTGAAATGTCTTCGAGTAACCATTTACATATATAAGACTCAGCTATTTTCGCAAAATAACTAGTTAGTGCTATAGGTCTTAAATTCTGAGGTATTACAGGCTTACATTTAGGAATTGGTGTGATCTCACATCGTTTCCACTGATATGGTACCACTGACAACTGGAAAGATGTGTTTAAGATATCAGTAAGAGGTGTACAAAATTCCAGTGCAAACTCTCTAAGAATTCGCACTGGTAAGTCTCCACTTATAACAGACTTTTGTTGGTTTAACGAACTCAATTGTTTAAAAACTTCATAAGGTCGTACAATCGGACATGTTTCCTGAGCTGGTAAGTAAGCAGGTAAATTATTCCTACTAAGACCTGGTAGATCGGATGCCACCGCTAAAAAATGCTCGTTTATATAATTAGCAATATGTTTGAATTTGTCTGGGTCATTCGGGTCAATATTTGGTACTACAATTGGAGTATGTTTCTTTTCAGTATTTGTTAAAATCCGAATCTGCTTTAATATACCAAGCTGCTGGGCTGTCACTTTTTAAGTTGCGAACTCTGGTGTTATAATATGAAATCTTCTGTCGTTTTATCAACCGTTTAACTTTGTTTCTAAGATGATGCCACAAACTTTTTGATTTGTTATTAAAAGCTTGCTGTCTTTGGCGGATAACATCTTTAACTTCAGCATTTATCCAAGGCTTATCTCTACAATGCAAACGAATCTCCTTAGTAGGAACATGTATATCCAACTGAGACTGAATTGTATCCAAAAACATTTTACATTTCATAGATGGGTCTTTTACACTGAACATCTCTTCCCAAGTATACTGAGTTAACCAACTACCAAATGACCATAGCTTTAGCTCTCCAATCCAAGGGTTAAGGGTTCGAATCTCAGCCCCGCACAACCGTCTTTTGGCATGCCATTAATCCACATTTCCCACTCTCCACCAAGGTGTTACATGGGTACCCTGGCTGATACGAAAGTCGTTGTAGTTGGCTCAGAATTGTGAGCGTCTTAAAAATGGCGCCTGACTTGAATGCTCCCAAGGGAGTGGGGAATGTTCATAGATTTATGCCTAGGAAAGCTTTAATCCAATGACCGGGGCAATTATATACACACATAGCGCTCTATAGAGGTGTATTAAGCGCTTTATAAACCCACACTATTATTTTAATATCATCATATGAAGGACTATTCCGCCATTTTATTTAAGTAGAAATTATTATTTATATAACAACTTAATTATTCAAATACCTTGTACATTTGAAATGTGTGTGTTCATAGTAACTTAAAGCCCCTTTAAAGTGTTGGGAGCCCCACAAATTTGATGCAACATTTCAATTGAATTGTATCATAAATGTGAAAGAGGTTGTCATTTAAGACACAGTGTTTGAAGTCGAATATTGATGAAAGAGTACAGCATTTAGGATGTCTGCGTACAACAGAAAACCCAAATTATGTATTCTTTTATCAATATTTGTCTTCAAACATATTTTGGGGGAGGAAATCTTTAAAGAAGTGTGTCTTAAATAAAATTCTCTCTCACATTATGATACAATTTAAGTTAAATTTTACCATCAAATTTTGGGCACATTTTGGGCTCCCAACACTTTAGGGGAGCTTAACAAATTATAGGTGAGCTTGTTGAATTCAGGCCTCTAACATGGAAGCTCTAATATGCGACATTCTCGAAAACATTAATCGGGACCAACACATTTCCATATACTTAAACAAAGACAAAAACTCGGTTATGGTTTGAATGATTTAGTTGTTAACTGTATAGCAACAAACAGAAAAGTAAGTTGATATGGGAATGGATGATAACAAATGAAATCCAATTTGGATTCTGAATGTGTAAGAGACGGAATAAGATATGAGACGGGTACACAATAGGTGGAAAGTGAGAGGAAATAAAAAAGACATGATAGAGACAAACATTGAAGGAGATAACAAAGACAAACGAATTCAGAGAGAGAAAGAGAGAGAGAGAGAGGGGGGAGGGGGAGACAGAGAGATAAAAACAGAGAGACAGAGAGACAGAGAGATAAAAACAGAGAGACAGAGAGACGGAGAGGCAGAGAGAGAGAGAGAGAGAGAGAGAGAGAAGGGGCAGACAAAGACATACATATAGATAGACAGAAGGACAGGGAGGCAGAGACAGAGAGACAGAGAGACGGAGAGGCAGAGAGTGAGAAAGGAAAAGGGGAAGAGACAGATATAAACAGACATATGAGAAATACATAGAGAGAGAGGGAGAGAGAGAGAGAGAGAGAGGCATAGGGAGAGATAGAAACAGAGAGAGAGACAGTGAGAGACAGAGAGAGAGAGAAAGAGAGAGAGAGTGGGGGAGAGAGAGGCAGAGCTATTAGGGATGGGGTGGGGAAAAGAAGACAGAAACAGGTTTAAGATGGACGCAAAGCCTGGAATCAGGAATAGCACACACATTAATGAGGTGATCGCAAAACGATAGAGGGCGGACTACAGTGATAGGGGAAAAGTCACATGGCATTTGCATTCGTTGATTCATGAAATGAAATCTGAAAAGTACAAATCTGATATTATACCTATCATGGAGAAGAAGAAAAAGAAGAAGAAGAATAAGAACAACAACAACAACTACAACAAGAACAAGGACAACAAGAACAAAACAAGGAATAGAAAGAAAGAAAGAAAGTATGAAAAAGAAAAAGGGGAGGGTGAAGAGGTGCAACTTCTCGGGATGCATGAATACAAAATGTGAATAATACGGTAAAGATAGTTATGAGGGGGGGGGGGGTTGCCCCCTATAGTTCCCCTGGATACAGCACTGATATATAATTCTCACCTTGGCAGAACGCGACATCACCAGAACGACGGAAACAAAGGCAACCTGGAGCTGTTTCACATGCTGTAAAAAAAAAATGATTGCACCCTCGAGTAAATAATTTAGTTTTCATTTTACTTTATAAAATAAGAACAATAAGAAATCCGAAGCGACACAAACATACGATTTACAATTGATGAATTGTTTTTATTTTTTTTAATTATTAAATAATTTACTAATTTTTTGTTTAAAGAAAATTGTTAATGAAAATAATTATGATAATTAATAATAAAGCTAAAAATGTTTCAAGGTGTTTTATATCACTTTGTCTCTCAAACGTATCTGACATATATATCGAAATTAACGACTTAATACAATAATAAAATTATAAAACACAAAATACAAAGTACCACAAGTTAGCAGAACTGGAACTACTTTAAAATAAACTTACTAGTATGTATTTTCAATGGCCTCGTTAGTTACTGGTAATGTGTGAACATGACCATGAGGTATTACGTAATCCGAACGTATATGATTTATATCGGGTATACAATAGGGCAGGCCTTCTCAAAGTCAAAACCGCGGGGCAGGCAGGCCTGTCAATCCGGATCGCCCGCCGGGAAGGCTTTTTTTTTAAAAACCCTAGAAGGGTCTGGGGGGGGGGGGGATTAGACCACCCTGTAAAGTCACTGACAGGTGGTTACCTCATCAAATCAGCTCTCAATTAACATAAGAAAAGGGGATCATGGGGGACCAACAGGCCCCAATTAGGCATTGTTTGCTATATAGAGGGCGCAAGTAGCTTTAAGTAGTACAATGGGGCTTTAATGAAAGCCACGTCCTATGCAAACATTTCCTAACTTTCGGATTTAACGTAATGTGTATGCAGAGCATAAACGCATGGTACTAGCGTGTATACCAGTAAGGGCGAAATAATGATTATCCTGATGAAAATATTCATGGTAGACATGAGATAGGAACCCATTGACTTACCCTTGAACTTCTTCATGTTAGCCCCTCTTTTCTCAGCGAGTAACAGGT
This sequence comes from Strongylocentrotus purpuratus, assembly GCF_000002235.5. Lineage (NCBI taxonomy): Eukaryota > Metazoa > Echinodermata > Echinoidea > Camarodonta > Strongylocentrotidae > Strongylocentrotus > Strongylocentrotus purpuratus. The sequence goes on from NW_022145594.1 coordinate 50,499,792, forward strand.
CCTGCATGACTGGATCTCTCTTGAGAAACATCAAGGCCTCAGCGTCCTGATCGTCGTCGAGCTCGTAAGGGAATGCCGTGGTCATTCCTACGACCATCAGGGCGATGAGACAGATGAGGAAGAATCGAGAAGCCATGGTGTCTGGAAACGAAAGCACGAGATTCCTGGTTATAGTAATGACATTTTATATAGCTTATTGAGCTATAGCCGAAAATGGAAATATAATTCGTTTAACACCAATTGAAGGGCCGTCTTGTAAATTAAAATGGCCGTCAAGTTAGATAAATGATGTCAGTCTCTCATCTTTATTTTTTCATAACTCATCTTATTATACATTCAAAGTCACCTACCGTTAGCAGATTTATAAGTGTTAATTTTCCTCTTAAAAATAATCGTTGTGACAGATTAATTTCTGTTATCAACGTACCAGCTTGATACTACATTACAATTGTATGTACACTTTATTAGCAGCGGCTTTTAATGCCCCTTGTAAAAATAGATTGGTAACCATTACATACACGTGCCCGTAATATTGGTCTTCATTTTCAGAATTGTCTACACCCCATTTTGTGTAATCATGCACCCACTCCTTTTTAACGTGATCATGTATTTATGTTAAAGGATTAGAACCTGAATTCTTAAAAATATAATACACCTCTGCCAACTTCAAAGAAATATAAAGATGCTACAGCTCAGAGTCCAATGGATGAATAGCATGCATTTGTTAGAACTATTATGTCCCTTACTATTATAGCACTGCACAAACATCTATTTAGGAATGAACACGATCGCAAAGACTTTCGAAAAATAACTCGAAGGCAACTTCTGTAGAACTTCTGTACTCCTATAGAAATAGTGATCGGATTACGTCATGCGTCATTATAATGTTCGCATACTTCTAAAGGTGGCAAACTATTTAAACTGCCTTACTCACTAGGTTGATTTTTCCAAGTAGTAATTATGTCACCTCCCTGACTTTTCAATTTCAAAACTCTTTCCGATCGTGTTACGTCCTACCATACTGTCTACTTACCGAGATTGATGTAGGGTATCCTTGATAGCTTGTTCTTCTGAGACCTTCTGGTAGTGTTCCTAGACGAGTTGTGTTGTTCACTGTTAACATTCAGCGTATTTATACAAACTTTCAAGACGTCCATAGTCATGGATGGACAATTAAGAAAACACTAATTAACCGACCTCCCATGAACCTGATGAACAAAGATTTTAGAAGAAATGTTTCTTGAGTTGTCATGAAAGATTGATTGGAATATGAAAACAAACTATGTTTACAGCCATAAACCACGGGCCACCTCATACCGGTTGTTAGATCAATAAAATGCCAAATCTAGTCTCGATATTTGTATTTAGTCAGCAGGGGTGCTAACCGTTATTAGAATATATACATTCTAAAGGTTTTTAGTAGGTAACGTACGGCTGGCAAAATGGAGTAGGCACGCCAGCATGCCATATTTACAGCAAAGTTTATGGTACTTAGGAACTTAGGTTTTGACTGCTATGTTTCATGTTTATGAATTTTGTTTTACATGAAAGGGATTGTCCTCTTTATCGACTAATAAAGAGGTTAAATGGATAATAACTACCTGACTTTAGTAATTTGCTATCAAAATATGAACATAATTTGGAAGTTACGAGCTTTTTTAATGCCAACGGCCTAGTCTGCTGAACGCAATAATGTCCGTCTGCGTTCAGCGGAACGGCGCAACGCGCTTAGTCTGCAAGCACAAACCCTGGTCAGTCGTAAAAGTGAGTCTGCACTATAAGACTACCATAGGCCAAGTACTGTAGCTGCTCCTGACACGAGCACAAACCCTGGTCAGTCGTAAAAGTGAGTCTGCACTATAAGACTACCTTAGGCCAAGTACTGTAGCTGCTCCTGACACTGACACAGCCAGTAGGTAGCTGGGCTAGACTTCTCTCAAGGCACAATGATTTTTTTTAAAGTGTCAAGTTAGGGTCTGTGCCTGCAGACTACAACGCGCTTACGCTATAACTGTAATACGACTCATATCCTAAAGATACGTTTATTGGGAATCAGCAGGGGGTCGCAAAGTTATTGTCATAGCTTTTCCTAGGTTTCACGCACTGAATAGCTTTAATTAACATCTCAGCAGGAATATGTAATACCAAGGAGCTTAGCTCCTTGATAAAACAAACTGCGCAATGGGTCGTTTCGTTATCAGCTTTAACTAGACCTATAAACAAGTGACAAATATGACTGAAAAGTTACTTCCGGACAAAATGTTGTAACGGCCAATTATAGAAATGTTTATATGAAGTAAGAATAGTTTTACAACTGACTCCGATGATGTTTTTCTTCTCACAATTTGTTTGATAGATTCAATTACGTTGTATCTACGAGTTTGATATTAAATGTATACTGTTGTTAGTACATGATGGTATGTTGGGTAATATGTGTACATAAGTCGAAATTGTAATCGTATGTGCTACGTCATGCATGCTGGTCTAAAGGCATGTTCTTGTTTGTATGATAATAATGTGATTACGATATTGTTGTTATTATTATTTGGTTTCAAAAGCGCTTTTAACAAAGTGTATCACAGCGCTTATAAATCATTTGAATAATAATATTCTCCTCTCATTTTCAACTCTCTGTGTTACTTTTCTGCCTCTTCGTTCCCGTATTCCTACTAAAATCTATGATTACTTTTAAAATTGATGATCTCAAGAATATTTTTGTCCGTTCGCCTATGACCACTTCCAAGAAGAAGAAAAAAGTCGAGCAACAGATGAAATACGTTACACTGGTATTATATTAATTGTTAATTTATTGTCATTTTGTTATCTATCCTGATGTAACTAAAATAAACATTTTGAAACATTATAGGCAAAAATTCACTCAATTATATGTATGGCTCATACAGCTTAAATTATTAATCAGAATACCTTTGTTTACATCGGTACATTTACGTGCATTAATGTATTATCCTCTTGCTGTGCCAGCGTCGGATCTATGTGGCAAGCATTGATGGTAATCTGAAAACAGTGTTATATTTCTTGCTAGTAAAACTATGTCAATTGTCATAACAAATCAGACTTAGGACAAGTTATTGGTTAAAGGTAATACAACATTTTGGTATGGGGTCATGAATTTGGTTCAAATGAATGCATTAGATTTATCAATATTCAATGATTGCTGTCGCGGTTGAAATCAAGTCCAAAGTGATGAAATTGTAAAATAATAAACTCTTTATCTTGTATAGCTCCATCTCAAGACTGATATTACTTTAGCCTTAAAACAATGTTTTGTTTACTACAATCGACCGATTTGCTATTCCCGTTTGGAAATTATATATCGGAACTGCATATTCTTTGAAAAAAATCATGTTCGTAGCTACCATGGAATGGCCTTAGACGCTATTTGAAATATTTGAAATTTACCGGGAGCAGCGATAAATTTTGATTATTCAATTTCTCTAAAGCAGAAGTGTTTTAGGGGTTAATTTTTCCAGTGCGTATAATACATCCACAGGGGCATCCAAATATATCAAAATTTTAAAGAATTACTATCCAACCAATTTTCTAAATTTCCCAACACTTTGCATTACCTTTAATGTTTGCACAAAGCTTATTGCGTGCGCAAAAAGTTAAAGACCATATCCGATGAAATTACATCAAAGTATCAAATGTGAACCTGAATGAATGTTGAATACAAATGTAATGGATTAAACAATTATTGTCCCTGTCAGTATTGCACACAAGCAAATCAAAACCTCATTTTCCGCATCCCTCTACATCGACATAATAACTTCAAAGGTAAAGACCAGTTTTGGAAACGCCCCCTCTCAAAAAATGAAATGGAAGCTCTTATTACCAACCATGTGAAAGAATATGTTTTGACTACTAGTAATATGTGATGATACAAATTTTTCCTGGAAACCGTCTACTAATTGATATATTTGGTAAATTATTATATCTATCCGGATTGGATAGATAAAGGTTAGTCCCTTATGCATCTTTCTGTGTACAGTGCTTATAACTTTACCAAGACTGGGCCAAATTTCTTATCATTTTGATGATTCCAGAACCTTGCAGTAGGCCTACACACCAATACTATGCTAGATGATCAACCTTTTCTGATCGATTCCACAGCGTTTCTTTCACAATGCAATCGCATGGCCAGAAGTGGTCTATACCTTTAAAGTGCATCGGTCAAGTATTATATAATAAGAACCATGACGTGGTGCCATACACATTAACATGTAGATTGTGTACAGGATTTTTGTTCTCGCTCTTTATTTTAACAATGTAAAAGCAGAGATAATACAGAGACACATAATGTAAAACTCTTTAAAAACTTTTGTTCATTCAAAAAATAACATTGATAAGTATTGTAATTGTAGTTTAATTGTAAATGAGCTGGGAAATAGCTTCATTACATGATCTTGATGGTAACCTGCATGAACAGAAATGTGAAACTCTAACTTCTTTTGTGCATATTATTAGGTTATTACAAGACATGGTTAAAAAGGTTCCAGTGTTTTAAAAAGTAAACATCTTTCACTTTTCGGTCAAATCTCAAAATCAGTAACATTTTGAGGCATAAAAATATATCATTAACAAATCATGTTATCATTTATAGTGATTAGAATGTCGTAATCATTTTTACTGAAACTTTATTTCCTCTCCATTAATACACATCGTGAGCTTTATTCGATCGAAAAAGTTACCGTTCGTACGTTGATTTCATTATTTTCTTTCTCATCATACACTGTCGCTCATATAGTTGGAATATATTTGTTTTACCCCAATTTATGGAATTATTTTAAAAATAATTTAAAAATGATAGATCTAGATAATAGTATACATTTTCAGATTTTATTGAATAATAATTTGACAATGTGTGTTTTGCGTGACTGCAAAAGCATGTGTATACTACTTTGCTTATCAACTAGGGGACCTACGCCTTTAAGTCATAAATGACAGTGATGAGGATTAATTTTGGTAAAATACAGTGATTTCATTTAGATCTAAACGAATGTGAAATAGATTAAAGGTGGGATATTTGGAACAAACATTTCATTGTACAGAAAATGTTTAAAGATGCCTGCACAAAATAATGTACAATATCTGAGATGCTTTAGCGTAATTTGTGGCGTCTGTAATGTTTTTTATTGGTTTGTAACACTTTTCAACATGCTTTCATCTAGCTGCACTCATTTAAAGCACAATGCATAATGCTGAAGAGGTTCTTCTCTCGGTAACATCGGACGATGGTGGTGTAGATGTAGATGCCTGGGTCTCGACTCTAGAGGGCACTGTTTCGCCTGCTCTGATCGTAGTGATGTCGTCTTTATTCGTAGTCTGTTCGTGGTGCGGTTCGTTGATGATGACAGGGGCTCTGACTTCGTTACCATCAGGACACGTGAGGGCGTTATCCCCTAAATAGACGTAAAATGGTGTGTAGGGACCAATATGGAGCATTGTAAGCATGAATCATTCCTGTATTATTCTGTTTTCTTTCCCTGCCGATAAATGATATAGCTCATATACATGTATCTTAATGTAAAGAAAAACTATAATACTACGAAATAGATAAAGTTGAGCAAAAATCATGAAAATATATAGTAAAAGACATTAAATGATTAATATTGTGAAGTTTGGGAATGATCCAAACAAAAGAAATCCTCTCAATCTTGCTGAAGGCTACATTTACTGCCCTCAGTAATGAGTATAATGGGAATACACAAAATAATTTGGAGCTAACTTTTCAGCTATATCTTGTTATTAATATTAAGCCATATAAGGTACTTGGGATTGCAATCGTTTTCATGAGACGTTTCTTATATAACGTTCTCGTGTTCTTAAAAACTGATAGACAGAGAATGATAAATGTCACAAATTATTTTTCAACTTTGCCACTGCAGAACTCATTCTATCATAATGAAGACGGACAAAAGATTTGGGTCATGCATGCTGAATACACCCTTCACGGTTACAAGAGTGCGCATGCGCCGACATGGATCGCGAGTAAATAATGGGCGCCATTTTAAATTGCGAGTAACTTTCATTTTATGCATTATGCAAAGCGCATGTGTCGATATGATGTGAGCACGCAGCGCAGGCAGTGACGCAACAATGCATGCGCGTCTGAAAGCATTGATGACGCAATGTTTACTCGCAAATTAAAATGGCGGCCTTCACCGTAAAGGGGTGTATTAGACATGTTACAGTAAGAGGTAAAATGAATAGAATTTTAAGCAAAATGATAAATAAGATATATCCAAACAGTTACTAAACAGATGCTATGTATAAAGCACAGTCCTGATTATATGCATATTCAAGGTTCAGGGTTCAAGGTTCAAGGTTCAAAGGTCTAGATCACATACCTTCATCTGAATCTGAGTCCGAAGCTGAGTCTGTGTCGTCATCATTGGTCTGGTTTGATCGAGCAATCACAAAGTGTGTCATCATCCTACCCTTACCTTTGATCTCCATCCCACCCCGGGCCTCGCATTCAAACCCTTTACCCTTGATCGCTCTAGAAACCAAGAAAAAATATAACAATCAAGCTTAGTATTATACAAAGATTAAACATGTTTGCAACTACTCTCGAAATTCAATTAAACGTCATTTTCAATTCCCTTATTTATTATATCCGATATAAATCATGTACGGATTACGTAATACGTCTCTGTCATATTCGCGCATTTTAATAGGTGGTATTGTAGGCCATTGAAATTACCTTAGGTTGATTTCTCGAAAGTAGTTGCGATCGTCATGAATCTTGTATTTAAGATTTATTTTCCTCATGTATATTTTAAACAAACCCCTCACATTAACATATTTCGTTTGTAAATTGCGCGCTTATTATTAAACAACCTAAATGGAACACAAAGGGGAAATATTCTGGGTAATTTTACTATGCGGAAAAGTGGTATTTTAAAATAAAAAATCACTTGACGTATAACGTACAGTGACGTATACGGCAGCATCGTCAAAGGGAGATATCCCGTTTAGTATGTTAGTGATATCTTTGACGAATTAAATCCGGGAGCAAATATCGCGTATTTTAATATCGACTCACTGTCCCAGCCTAGTGCCAGTGTGAAGAGGCCTCTAACGCCTAATTACCTGTAGGTAGAAGGGCTAATGTGAACTCACCTGTAGGTAGAAGGGCTAATGTGAACCTTCCCCGGTAAACTGTGGCTCTCCATTCTCGATGCCGTGTTCACAGTATCACCAAACAAACAGTATCTAGGCATCTTAACACCCAACACCAGCTACTACAAAACGAATGTGAACTCACCTGTAGGTAGAAGGGCTAATGTGAACCTTCCCAGGTAAACTGTGGCTCTCCATTCTCGATGCCGTGTTCACAGTATCACCAAACAAACAGTATCTAGGCATCTTAACACCCACAACACCAGCTACTACAGAACGAATGTGAACTCACCTGTAGGTAGAAGGGCTAATGTGAACCTTCCCAGGTAAACTGTGGCTCTCCATTCTCGATGCCGTGTTCACAGTATCACCAAACAAACAGTATCTAGGCATCTTAACACCCACAACACCAGCTACTACAGCTCCGGTGTGAATACCGACTCGAATCTATGTTGATGAGAAAAACAAGGAAACAAGTTAAAGATCTTAGCCTTTAAAATATCTGTTTGCCAAAAGGCTTTGAAATCCAGCAATAGCGAAGGGAATAGTGAGAAAGAGAGAAAGAAACACACACAGAGAGAGAAGAAAAAGAGGAGGGGAGTGAACGTAACGGATACAAAGAAAGAGACAACTAGAGGGAGAAAGAGACAGGGAGAGAGAAAGGGAGAGAAAGAGAGAGAGAGAGGGGGTGGGAAGAAGAGAGATAGAAAGAGGAGGGAGAGGAGAGATGAGGAAAGAGAGATGGGGCAAACGGGAAGGGGCGCAAAGCTTATAAGACATTGTTAACAACCGTACTTCTTGGTGATACAAATTAAATACAGACAAGTTTATTAAAATCAACATCTAAAGTGACGAAGAGTGATATCATCTTCAGGATAGCAGAAAGACACTTTATCATTCTGGTTGCATTGTATCATGTTTTAGCCAGTGATTTGTAGAGAGAGATACAACTTGCACAAAATAAATATACCTCGGGCTCTTCCCTAACAGTTATTTGTTTAACCTCCCTGTAATAACTAAGTTTTGAAACCAATTGATGTTGGAGGATTGTATTGCTTGACTGTTAATAAAGCAGGTATTATGCTTGTAAGTATAAGCAGCCAGGGAACCAACGCCTTTAAGTCCTTTCAGATGGACTTGGGTAATGACGGTTAATACCTTACCGAAGGGCAGGAGCGCATTGACTTGGTTTCGAACCCGGGACCTCCCGGTTATGAGACCAACTCTCTACAACTGAGCCATCGCGCCTCCTATAACCGTCTGAACTACACCGTTACTATATTCTAGGAGCATTATCCTACCTGTATTATCTCTCCTGTGACGGGCGATGAGATGCTCTTAACCCCTTCAACCTGCCCGAGACCAAAGCATGCCACCTGTTCAGCATGAGTTTCATTAGGGATTGGCAAACCGCCTACCGTCATGTAGGCATCCCCGATGGTTTCAACCTTAAATAAATGCAATTTGTTAAAGTGTTAATACCGTAAAATAGTGAGCATTAACACAAAATGTTATAACCTCTTCTATCGTCTTTTTTTTCTCCAAGGAATGCAAGTATTGTTTTTTTATTTTTACTCATGAACTCGTTTACTTGTAATACTCAACAACCTAAGGGAAAATGGTGTAATAGGAAAGCGCTAAAAAGATAAGGCATTTTCAATTAGAAATTCGACTATTTATTAAAGCTGACAAATATCCAACATATGAGATAATGTACAAATAGCTGAATATCGTGAAAGTACAAATACAAATTGTAAATATACGGGAGAGCATTGCAAGTTAACGAATCTATCTCGAAGCTAGTTCTAATTGACTTAGTTTTTCCTATCTTTGTATTATTGGTTGATGCAATGATAATATTAAAGAAGATTCGTTTAATATATTTTTGTAACACCGTGTCGAATCTCCTTGACAAGATACGCAACTTATTCCATTGTTAACGGGGTTGGGGGGGGGGGGGACTCCTGCATTTCTCTAAAAAAATGTAATGTTTCCTTTCCTGCATACCTTATACACATTGTGTACGCTGGTGAGCTCATCGAAGACAACATACATCTCATTGAGAAGATGAACAATCTGAATAGGATCACACTGAGAACACATGTCGGTGAAGCGAACTATATCACTGAAGGAAATAGTCACCTGCTGAAACTCACCTAGAGAAAGAAAAGGAGGGTGAGAGAGGGAGAGAGAAAAAGAGAAAGAGAGAGAGAAAGAGGGGGAGAGAGAGAGAGAAAGAGAGAGAGATGGATAAAGAGAGAGAAGGAAAGAGAGAAAGAGAGAGAGGGAGAAATAGAGAAGGAGAGAGAGTAAGAGAGAGGGATGGAGAGAGAGAGAGAGAGAGAGAGGAAGAGAGAGAGAAAGAGAGAGAGAAAAAAAGAAGGGGTAGAAGATGTTGGAATCCATGTGAAGCAAACCACATTGTATAATGATAATGTAAAAAATAGTCACTTACTAGAAATTTAACTACAGAGAGAAAAAGAGAGGAGAGAGAAATGTTCATATACAGAAAGAGAGGCGACCATACTCATAACTGTTTGTGATAAAATAAAATTCCTTTATTTCGACCCCGGGCTCCTTGATCCTTCTCGAGCCATCTTGGATAATTTTCTTTACGGCAACGCCAACCCCAAAATATACTTTAATAATGATTATTAATTTGATTAATCGTCACGTAGCCTTAAAGGTAATACAAAGTTTTGGGAAATTTTGAAATTGGGTGGATAGTGATTCTTTACAATTTTGATATATTTGGATGCCCCTGTGGATGTTTTATAAGCGCTAAAAAATTTAGCCCCTCTACTCAAAACCTATCTTTTCAAATTGTAAATTGCAGTTGTGCGTCGGTCAATGGAGGTGCGCACCATATTTGTCTTTATTTAGTTGATTGCCACTGTTTTTCTTACCTTATCTATGTTACTTTTGTATTTTTGCTTTTTCTTCTAATTTGATTCTACGGGTTATAGTCTTCTCTTAATCAGAACACTGTGCGCTTAGAAACATCAGTATTAAGCGCCTAATAAATGTTATGTATTATTATTATTATTAACAATTCTGCTTTCAAGAAAAATTGAATATAACAATTTACCGGTGCTCCCGGTAAATTTTGATAAATTTTTAAATAGCGCCTACGGCCGTAATATGGTAGCTGCAATCATGAAAATCTCAGACTATGTAGTTGTGATATATCATTTCTAAACGGGAATAGCTAATCGGTCGATTTTGGTCAAGAAACATTGTTTCATAGCTTGATTGATACCTTGACCTTGAGAGGGAGCTATACAACATAAAGAGTTAATTATTTACAATTCCATAACTTTAGACTCGATTTCAACCCCGACAACGATCACTGAATATTGTAAGATTGCTTATGCTTCAAACATGTCCATTTGAACCAAATTCATAACCCCATACCAAAACTTTGTATTACCTTTAACAATAGGTGTTATTTATTTAGTTCAATTATGTATTTATTATGATTTCATCTGGGACCCGTTTGACAAAGCCTTCTTTCAATGACAAATTTCAGTAGCTTAAACAAAAACTGTCATTTATTACTGATGACAAGTTTTTGTGAAATGGGGCCATGACCATTGATTGACTTATCATACCTGCCTCAACCTTCTTCCCATCTCGGAGATCATTAGCGACCTCTTTCGGCAGCATTGAGTACAGTAGTGTATCGGTTTTCTTCTTCTCTAGTTCTAGGTCTCTCATGAGCGTGCGCAGTTCTTCTTTCTTCTGCTCCAACTGCTTCGCCAACTCAACCTAAAAACAATGCATTAAATAGAAATCGTTTGCCTTTTGTTGATTCGATGAAAGTGATATTATGATTATTACAAACACGAAGCGCAACACGTGGTTCAAAAAGAGGGCTCGCCCATTACATTTTAGTATTACTTAAAACAATTATTGTAACTTTTTATTGATACAAGCTTTTATAGAGCAGGACACAGGATTTCTTGTCTAGAACCTACGTTGCTGATCCAGTCTGTATATAGAGTAATTTAAAGGTACTATGTCCCTTTTGCAGGCCAAAAAAATTGAAAGATAATACTAATTTAGAACTTCCCATAAAAAGAGAGGGGGCTTGAAAATGTCTTTAAGTGGTAAAATAACGACAATTAGTTGTCGAATCGACTTAGGAGCTATAGAGCCAGTAAGTAATAGTCTGATTTTCAGACCATTGTACCGAATGGTCGTACGTGTTATGCTGCACAAAGATTCAATCAGTTTAATTTTGGCCATTACAAGAAGTGGGTTATTGATGTAGACAAATGCTCATGTACCCTTTACAGCTCATTTGTATGTATGTTATTACCAAAGAAGAAAAAAAGCCAGCCAGTCACTGAATAGTGTCTGACAGTGAAATCTAGCAAGTAAACGAGTTTCCTTGCATAATATTAATATTAGGACAGTGCTAATGTTTAAATTTCACAGATAGGACATACATGACATATTTTTAATTCCTGCAAAGTTCTACAGAATCTGATGTTGGCTGCAAAAGGGACATAGTATCTTTAATACAATAAATATCAATTTCAATTTCTAAAATTTAATAGGCGAGGCCTCTTTTTAAACCACGTGTTGCGCTTCGTGTGTGCCGTTGTCCACTAATAGATTGTACAAACCCAGTCCGCCAATTGTTGGGCTAATTGAACTTGAGGACCGGTTGGCTTCGTTGATTTTATTACAAAACATCCATGAAACATACTTGACATGTAATTATTTGATTATTATAATCATAAGGCTTTGAGTGATGCCTTTGAAGCCCGGGGGGGGGGGGGGGGGGGGGGGGGGTTACTCACATATTAGGACATCTGGGGGTTTGCCGCTCTAATGGGTCACTTCGAAGCAACTCCCATAATTTAAAGGTGAATTTCATTGTGAAACTTCGTATTTGGAAATATTCATGACGATGACATCATTTTAACATTGATGTTGCCATTAACATTTTCCTGTTTAGAATAATAAAAAACACCATAATTAAATGTGACATATTTAGTAACCTCCGCGATTCTTTGTTGATTGAAAAGGATGAGGTCACGTGTTAGATCATGTGATGCGATGTCTGAAAAGTGCATCTTCCTATCGCGTAGGTCATTCAGTGACGTCAGCTGGGGTGAACAGAGGAACACATAGAGATGTGAATCAGGCATCCACACCATCTGACCTGGGATTGATGACAAGGAGAAGAAATGAGGAATTTATTAAAAACAATTATTTTGATTTGATTTTATTTCTGCATTTTTGTCCAAAGAAAATATAACTGAATAACAAAGAACATATAAATGTAAGGTATAATGTCAACAAAAATTGTTACATAATATATGTACATATCATAACGAAACTTAATATTTCCATAACAAATTATCATGAATTTAAAGTATTATACGAACCGGAGTGTTGGCTCAGTCAGTAGAGCGTCCGCCTCACAGCCGGGAGGTCGTGGGTTCGAACCCCGGCCGCGTCATACCAAAAGACGTTAAAAGATGGGAGTTGTTGCTACCTTGTTTGGCGTTCAACAATAAGGGTTAGAGCAACGTCGATCTGGCGCTGCTCAGTGGCTGCCGGGCTCACGATCAATTGGGCAAAAAGAATTTCCGTTTCGGTTTAATAAAATTTGGAGTGGACTATTAGGCTATTATTATTATTATTATTATTATTATTATTATGTTGGGAAAGTGCAGGAGACCGCAATCATAAGCAAAGCTTGACAAGGATGGCGGCCTCAAAAAACACAATTATAACGGGAGCCTGTAAAGAGGAGTGCATCCTGATATTAAGTCGGTGATAATAGAAGCAGAAAAATGAGAGAAATAGGTCAGTGAAAGATTGAGTAAAACCCGATTAGAAATAAGAAAGTCATGAATATTTGAAGGTACAATCAATCATACAGAAATTGGCAGCTCCGTGATGTATCTTGGGCGGTCCCCCGCCATTACCCCTGGACTAAAAAAAAACTCAATCACAAAATTTCCCTTTAAATAATTTCCAATCATGCACTTACCCTGAATATGATTATTGCAAATATATTTTGTATACAACCCCGGGTACGGAAAAATAATATTTCGTTATCAGTAACGATAAATAAATGGAAATTTATTATTCTTCTTTACAGAGCAAATTTCAGAGGACCTTGCAATGTGTCACTGATGAAAATTGTTCCTCTTTTTGATCGGATATTGCTCAAAATTTCACTAAGATGTTTCTCTAATTTTCTGCTTTTATTAAGAAGCACACATTCAAACTTGTTTCGTTTTCGAAATAAGGCATTATGGTCCACATCGATAACCCCCGATATAAGGTCTGATGGTGGAAAACATTTGATAATTGTATGATGGGCAATTTCATATTGTACGATGGTCTCTTTCTTTCTGTTCTTCTACCCTTCATCCTTCATTCCGTTACTTCTCTATCTGTCTTTCTCTCTCCCAATCTCTCTATCTCTCCCTTCTCTCTCATTCACACCCCTCCCTCATTCTCTCTCTCTCTCTCTCTCTCTCTCTTTATATTTATATATATATATATATATCTATCTCTCTCTCTTATCCTTTTTAATTATCCTTTCAGTAAAAATTCAAAATTCTACCTAACAAATTCCACCCTTTCAATGATTATTTAATGCAATTTGGCCTACATACCAATTTTTATTCAATACGTAATTGAGTTAACAAAAGGGCGGTTACCCATATACGATCGTTGCTTTTCATAAAGCTCATCGCTTTCAAGTGTTGAACGTATCATTAAATTTGCCTTTCCGTACTGCAATATAATTATTGTCATTTCCATTCAGCTTGCAATTTGTAGAAGAAAATAACTCGATTATAATTCGATTTTTATTCGCTATTTTCTTTTCGATGGAATTCATACAATGATATAGAAGTGAAAAAAATAATTCAACATGGGTGCACAAATGTCAATGGCAGAGAAAATGCGCGCTGACGTGTAATTCCTTTTTATCAGGGGCATAATTAATTTACATGAAATGAATCTAATCATGCATTACCTCTGAGAGAGACGACCGGCATGTTGGGAGCCATGGCTTCTTTCTTCAGCGTCGCCATGAAGATCATATTGAGAAAGAGAAAGATATTCTCCGACGTCAACTCAATCTCTGGGTGGTCAAGGAATAATATATCCTTGAGTGTAGCGCCCTCATCATTGATCAACGGACAGAACTGTTGCAGCTTTGATCCAGAGTGCATGATCACCAGGTCATCGTTGAAGAGGATGTGGTAGGGGAAGGTCTTGCAGAATGTCTCAGGATCTAGGAGAATCCTAGCGGGGATCTTCGGTTTGAAGTGACTGATCGGGAGGACACGTTTCTCAGAGATCTCGGGGAGACATTGGTCTCTTGCCACTTTTCCTTCGGCCAGACTTTCTTCAATCCCGTTGATATCCATTCCTGAGAAAGGACATCGTTTAGCGGATCCGTTCCGAGCGAGAACCAGATTATTCTTCACAGATTCGTTGCTTGGTGGCCGATAGTCACCCCCACCGATGAGATGCGAGGTCCCATCAACAATGGAGGTCCATTCCTAAAAATCCCAAAGAATATACCCTGATGATAAATTTCCTCAAAAGATCCATGTTGTTGCCCCCCCCCCTCTCCACCCTTACCTTTATGTCAATGTTATATAATTTAGCAACAATTCTTGGAGCCCACTTCACTTAAAAAAAAAAAGATTGTCGTTACTCTCTTCACATATTCAAAAACAAAAGTATATTAAGGGATATCCATTTCCAGGATTGAGTTCATATGGAATTGTAATAACGTAGTCGGGAAAACAAAATGTTTGATTTGAGTTATTAATGTATCGTGCGCGCACACCCACCACACATACACACGCACTCACCAACACACGCACACACAAAAACACACAAACCCACGCGTGCGCACACCTACAGAAAACAAATAGGTTAACCAGGATATTAAGAGAAAACAGTTTGCACTCCAAAGCAAAATGGTTAAAAATAATTCGAGACTCAATTTTTACCTCTTCAGTTACAATGCCACTAGTTCCCATCGGAGCTAGATCAAACTTGACGAAACACACGTGAAACTTGTAATGGTCCTTTAGTATCCCACAATACTCTGCCTGGTCATGTGATAACAGCTCGATGTCCACTTCCGTGTTGAAGATGATTCGCCCGACCGCTTTCACGCATCCTTTTAATGAAATTCAAAATAAAAATCAATGTAAATAATAATGAAGGTACAGCATTTCCATGAGGATTAAAGAGGATACTATTAGTATAATTATACGTAAGCTAACAATATAAATATAAAGGAAGCATATTAAAGATTGATAAACTGATATTCGGGGCATATATATGTTCTTAACAAAGAATAAAAAGGGGGAGAGGTACACAATAACGAAACAAAATGCATTCGAACTGTTTACATGGCAGACTACTATATGAATGTCTGCTTGAAGAAGAAAACAAAATATCCTGGGTATTATCATAATCCTTCAAAGTTTACTTTTTGGCCCCTGAGAAATATCAAGAAAGGCCAAGGTAGAATCATCAAGTCTACACAAAAGTGTGTATCTTCCATGATGTTAATTCAAAGGCACGGATACAGAAAGAGTTTTAAAAACAAATGCAATTGAAGTATTGATCGCCAATGTAATAGTGTGACTGTATCCTCATTCGGATATTACCGTAGACAATGCTTCCGAGGCCGCGACGATTTGAGTAGTAGTGAAGGATCATTTCATCATTCTCCAGCTCCTCGACTCTGAACGACGGGACGGTCATCTTAGGGTAGAGGGTCTTCATGTACACACTGTGTAAGAAGTCCAGGTTAGCCATGAAGTCTGAGAGGGTACCACCCAGAGCCCGAAAGAGGGCGTCGTAACCACATCGCATACACCATACCACCCAATACACACCGAACGTCTCCAGGACAACGTTACCGTCGACACCTACGACATGAAATATGAGTTATAAAATATTATAAAATGATGACGTAGATCCTAATTAAAACGCATTAGTTATTTAATTTAGATCTAGATCAGTCATAGATGTAGACCTAGAATTAGCAATGAACGGACGGACTTTGAGATGAGGGTGATTTATCAAATAACAAGGATCCACGTCATAATTTTATAAAACAAATAATACACAGCATTTTGTTCGGGCATTCGTAATTTTACCCACACTCGGTACCTTCTAAACAGTCCAAACACACTTGGCTATTGCCTCGGGCGTGTTAAACTGTTCCAGAGGTACCCTGTGCGGGTAATTCTTACTAATGCCCTCACTGCTGTGTATTATTTTTATATTAATCATTTCTGGTCATCACTCTATTTATACAGGGGTTCTCAAAGTATGGACCGCTATTTTAAAGGAAATTTAAAGAAAAATCTAAAAAATCAAAAGGGATGTAAAAATCCTGAAAAGTGAACATTATTTGTTAAAGGTAATACACAGTTTTGGTATGGGGTCATGAATTTGGTTCAAATGAAAATATTGGAAGCATAATGCGATCCTACAATTTTCAGTGATCGTTGTCGCGGTTGAAATCGAGTCTAAAGTTATGAAATTGTAAATAATACACTCTTTATGTTGTATAGCTCCCTCTCAAGGTCAAGATATTAATTAAGCTATAAAACAATGTTTCTTGACTAAAATCGACCAACTAGCTATTCCGGTTTTGAAGTTATGTATCACAACTACATATTCTGAGATTTTCATGGTCGCAACTACAATTGTACAACATTTTATATTCAATTTTTCTCGAAAGCAGAAGCGTTTTAGGGGCTAACTTTTTGTGGTTATAATACATTCACAGGGGCATCCAAATATATCCACCCAATTTTCAAAATTTCCCAAAACTTTGTATTACCTTTAAGCTTTAGAAACATCCAGATGGATAATTCATTAATGTGGGCATCATACCATTGAATGTTTTCCAGTTGAAGTTTCAAGTTTAAAGGGCGTGTTCTGCTATTGTTGAATGAGATGGAATGTTCAACCTGAGGGCTTGTTGTTCTCTTTGAAAGGAACACACAATGTGGGTAATGCAATTTGAATTTTAACGGATGGATTAGAGTTTTTATCGCTCACGACGGCTATACGGGAACCCTAAGGCGGACCCCTGGACCCCATTATTGAAGATATAAATGATTCCCAAGACAACCCGCTGTTGTATAAAATGATATTAATAGTCCCATATTTATGAAATCATGAATTCAAAATGGGAGAATTCTAATGGGGTTTATGTTAACGAGACGGATCTTTAAAAGGAAAAGGGGGAACGAACGTATTTTAGTTCTCTCGTGCAAACCCGTTCGCTTTATTCTCGATACTGTACAATTACACTATGATGATGGGGGTAGCTGACGGCTGCACTTTCCTTTGCCACTACACCACCCTCTTCTGTTTGATTTGATCACAGAGGCAATTAAAATTAACGAGCATCGAATACAATTTGAGGAGTAAACAAGAAAAGGAGAGGAAGATGGAAAGGAATATAAAAAATGAAATAATTTGTAATTTGATTATTCGACCCTTTCGACAGCCGTAACTACTAAACACTGCCCACTTGCATTTTGTTCAATCTATTCAGACTGGTGCCGGCTGAACGTTTCCAATCAAGCTAGAGCAATCAATGCTGTGTACATTTATAATATTATTTGCTCGCTTGTGTTATGTTTACATAACGAAATGGATGTAAAAAGAGGGTCTCTACCTTACTTTATATTTTATTTCATATCCCCTCTACCTAACTTGACTTTTACGACTTTTATTTGTACCTTTAAATGTGTTATTTTTTTATAATGACGGTTCTTGGAATTTATTGCTATATAGGGATAGTGATGTTTAGATAATTACTCCACTGATAGACTCGCAGGTCCATTATAGTACACCAAGGTCTTTCCAATATAAAAGTATTTTCTATCTTAAATTTCTGACTCGCCCAAAACACACCCAGTAATTGATTTGCAGGCGATGTGGTCAAGCATCAATAATTTATTTACAAAATGGACAGTCCTCTTTTTAACTGTACAATTAAGTTAGTTTATCAAGTCGTGTCAGGAAAATTACAAGGACGGTGTAATGAGAAACTACTGAGAGAAGACAAATACAAATTGAAAGCGCATCATTTAATGGTGGATTGCAATCATTTGACGCTTGATCATTATTATGCGAAATTTGCTAAGGAGTGTATTATCATGTATTGGTTAAAAGGCTAACACATGTGACATTCAGTAAGTTGTTTAGTGCACGAGCATGCAATTCCATTTAGGTTTGACCCACCTAAACCATTTGATTTATACGACTGTGATGAAAGCTGGTCGGCCTAAAAGTGGCCGACGCTTCTAGCTCCCGGAAACCCAGAGCACCAGAAACATACCCAGTTTTACACATTCTAACCTTGCTGCAAACCTATGAAAATGGAAAATAAAAAGGGGATATTTACTGAATTTCTATCGCGAAAAGTCTGGTCACGTATACGGCCGTAGACCGTCAAACAATCATGAGAAAAAGAGTGGCAATTCCTCATCTCTAACGATGTATTGATTCCCGTGGAAAATTAAAACGAATTCTGATAAAACTTATGTGAGCTCTGCATGTCCGATTACAAATGGCTCATTGTGATTATGGAACCCTTATTTCCAGCTTATCTACCTTCGTATATCACTCAAAATTACAACATGTTACAGCACATGACTGACTCGAGCATGTCTATCATCAAGATTTCACCTTGCAAAATAATTAATATTACATCAAGACTCAAGGTCGCAGCCTAATGCAATTGCAAGTGACATCATTTTGAGCATGGTATAACAATGCTTTGTAGGGTATTCCAATGAGAAACCCTTTTAGTAGCTACCTTTTAGTAGCCTGCGAAATTGCGAATTAAGCCGAGACATTGCATAGATTTATGACTAGTTTTTAATAATATTTTTCATAAAAATGTCGCCATATATTATATAAGTTGCAAAACGTGCACAATAGCATGACCAAAAATATTGCACCACAATGAACTGATACAGCAGACTCTCACCGAGAGCTCTAGTGGGCCAATCAAGCGGTTCACTGCATCTCAGAATGAATAATACACAGCAACAAACTTAAAGGTACTTTGTCCCTTTTGCAGCCAACCTCAAATTCTGTAGAACTTTGCAGGAATTATGAATATGTCAAGTATGTCCTATCTGTGAAATTTAAATGTTAGTAGTGTCCCAATATTCAAATTATTGCAAGGAAACCTGTTTACTTGCTAGACTTCACTGTCACTGACACTATTGAGTGACTGACTGGCTTTTTTTCTTCTTTGATAATAACATACATAAAATGAGCTGTAAAGGGTACATGAGCATTTGTCTACATCAATAACCCACTTCTTGTGATGGCCAAAATTAAACTAATTGAATCTTTGCGCAGCATAAAACGTATGACCATTCAGTACAATGGTCTGAAAATCAAGACTATTACTTATTGGCTCTATAGCTCCTAAGTCGATTTGAAAACTAATAGTCGTTATTTTCCCACTTGAAGACATTTACGAGCCCCACCTTTTTTAGAGAAAGTTCTAAATTAGTATTATCTTTCAAATGCTGTAGGAATTTAACCTTTTAATTTTGTTGGCCTGCAAATGGGACATAGTACCTTTAAACACGAAATGAGAGTCTAAAACAAAATGACGTCACTTCAAGGAGGTCTCGTAACTCTTGGGCAGTCATCAATAATTTATGTATCGCTTAAAAGACTTAACCTTTTAATAAAAATGGACGTTGCTCGTGGGTTCAAGTTCATTAAAAAATCGCATTATTATATTGCTGCGAATGGCAAGAAAATGGTCATTGTTATTTTTAAAAAACGTGCATATATTTTGTTGACGCATTCTAAAGAACTTGCTCATTTCTACTTACCTAAACCTCAAATGCGTTGCACCCTGACAAAAGCTCGCACAAACTCGGTTCCTAATGTTTTGCTTTGCTTTGCGTTGCTTTGCGTTGCTTTGCGTTGCTTTGCGTTGCTTTGCGTTGCTTTGCTTTGCTTTGCTTTGTCTTGCCTTGCTTAGCTTTGCTTTGCGTTGCCCTGCGTTGTTTTGCGTTGTTTTGCGTTGTTTTGCGTTGATTTGCGTTGCTTTGCTTTGCTCCTGCGCGGGATTATGTCCCCTTGCTTTAAATTAATAGGGCACGATCGTTCAGTCCATGAATTTACTAGCAATAATCAAGATATCGAGTACATTGATACCACGTAAATTGAGGTTCGTCTGAATCCACTTCTTTCTAGCAGAGAGTCTGAATCGTATATGGATTCAAATCTTGAAGTGAATTGGACTGCAAACTAAATCTTTTTGATTGACGGGACTCTCTTACTTTAGACATTACGATATACCTAGTTCAAGGGCAACCTTCATGTCCATTTTCAACTAGAGGAGCTTGTCACTCTAGCGAGGGGACCATGAAAACGTACACAAGGAAACTAAGATCTTTATCCTTACTATATACATGACCTTGTTATGACAAGTACTTCGGGATTAGTATGTGGCAGGTGAATAGCGTTACGAGTGTTCTCTTGGGAATGTTTTGATCATATGCTTTTATACATGTATGCATTAACTATGACCTTCTCTCCTCAGAATGCACATTTTGAAGAAGAGAGAATGAAAGATGTAAGTGTCATTGACAATGAAGCAATGCCTTTAGTTTATTTATCATCGTTATTATTGTTTTTATCATTATTGTTAGTAGTAGTTGAAATCATTATCATTATTATTATTAATATACTCATTATTACTGTTAGTATTATTGTTATCATTATCATAATAGTTGTTTTTATCATCATTATAAGTTTGTTGTAGTAGTAGTAGTAGCAGTAGTAGTATAAGTAGTAGTAGGTGTAGTAGTATCAGTATTACTATTCTTATTGCTGTTGTTGTCATATACTGTCATTGTTATTGTTATCATTATCTATAATAATTAATGATATTCTTTATTTGTATTTTTGCTAGTCGGTGAACCTAACAACGTTGACTTGGACTTTACATACGCGTTCATGAGATATGATTGCTTTTAACAAGCAAGCGTCTTTTTATTTCTTTATATAATAGGTGTTCGTCAAATAGCAAGTCCCTGGTATGACAGACAAAACAAAACCAACCATGATTGATCTTATAACAATAATTAAACAAATTCAAGGGGAAATTTAAAACAGGCGGAACAAAGAAAAGAACCCCTGTTGCTATTTGCAGGTTAATTTAATCAAACTCTCTACTGTTAAGGATTGTCCTTGACTTGACCTTCTACTTTCACTGTCACCATCCCGAGACATTGTTTTAAATGACCCTCACAATATTCAAAAGCCAGATCTGATTATAGCATAGTTCTTATCAAGCATCGGGTTGTAAAATAAAGTTATATCGTAATTGTTACTCGGTTTCTCTTTTACTGAAGAAAACTTAACATACGTAAGCGATAAAAGAAAAATCGTCGAGTAAAACAAGATCTGACGTAGGAAACATATTATATTGCTTCGGAGTATTGTCTTATAAGAGATAACTCTCTTTCGCGAAAATATCTTACAGCTTGGTTTATAGATTCGAAGTAGCTCACAATATCCTATTCATGTTAGATACTTGATTTTGTTTGTAGCCATGTTGTTTTTCTTGTTATTTACTATGAGATGATTTTTGGAAATAATATTTAGCCCTCCACAGCTACTTTATTAGATAAGGTCACGATAACAAATGAACAATCATAAAGTTACACATCTTTGACTCACTTGGTTTCAAGGTGGTTCTCTCTTTTTTGTATACAAATACAAATGGAATTTACTACCACTCAATAACAAATGTTCTATACATACCACACAAATTATAAATATATCTGCATTATCATGATATCGACGCCCTTATCTCCTTTCCATTATATCAAATACAAAAACCCAGCATCTCAGTTTTTCTGAGAAAATTTGTTGCTTTATCAATGCTTTTATGCAGCTGAGTGCACCATGTCTCCTTTAATAGTAATAAAAGTGGATTCTTGTGTAGCGGGTATGTCTGTCAAACTTGACACTCCTGGCGCTCCACATCATTCTTTCTTTAAAACGAAATATGGTATCTTCTCTTGTTAACATGTACGTTCATATAGCAATTATCATGCTGTTTCATTATCTTGTTTTCTATGAGGAAATGGGCTACAACCATCATATTCCTTTTCATTCCTGACCTTTATTTTCTATTCAGGAATAATAAATGAGATCTTCAGAAATCGGCTTGGCTTTTCATATCTTGCATTAATGCACAAATTTCACATCGCTAGGCCACAATTGTGATGGATATTATTATTATATCTTGTGTATTTGTGGAATACATCTCCTCAAGATAATATCTCTATGAAGGGTTATATTGTGAATTTAAAAGCTTCTGTCGACAGCGCCATTATGGCAAAATCTTAAGATAAGCCGTAGCAAGTATACTTCAAAGTGATACTGTCATTAAAAAGACGCATTGAGAGTTTTCTTTTCTTCTTCTTCTTCTTCTTCTTCTTCTTCTTCTTCTTCTTCTTCTTCTTCTTCTTCTTCTTTGTTCTACTCCTCTTTCTTTTTGCTCTTTTTCTTCTTTTTCTCCTTCTTCTTCTTTTTCGTCTTCTGTTTCTTTTTCTTTTTCTTCTTCTTCTCTTTGTTCTTCTTCTTCTTCTCCTACTTCTTCTTCGTCTTCTTTTGCGTCTTCTTCTTCTTCTTCTTCTTCTTCTTCTTCTTGCAAACATACGAGATATGACGATTGCAATCAGTGCAACATACTATTTGTGAATTTTTCCCAAATTACCTAAATTACTAATCTGATATATTTGGAATTGATAGCGTTGAATATAATTGATCTACTGGAAGTAAATCACATAATTATCAATATATCAAACAGTTTGTTTCATCCTCCCGATAGTCAATTATCTATATCATAATGATGAATTAATAACAAAGTTCCGTTCTCGAGCTTTTTAATTGGCTTAATTTCAGTGATGGAATCCTGCTCCCATCCCTGATGAATGTCCACCTCTCATTACGTGCTAATTGACTTGTTAAAGCGAAGGTGATTTACTGGGTAGGCGTATCCCTTGTTGATTACTAGACGTAGAGGTGACTTCGTGATCCTCTTCGCGCTAATTACTCACTCCGGCTTGGGGGGGGGGGGGGGGGGGGAGGGTGGAAGGACAGAGTGCTTATACCTCTGCTTTTACCTGATCATGACAATAATTTTGTGTGAATAGCAGGTCATATCACACAATAGTTATAGATATAGTAATCTCCTGTTGTAATTTATATGTAAAGGGATAGTTGAGTCCTGTTGCAGAGGGCGCTACACAAAATATTTTGTGAGATAATGAAAAAGTGAGTGTTAAATTTGAAAGAACATACAATTTAAATGACATAATCATCTTTGTTTGATAAAATTTGAAAAATCGCGCCGACCGATATTTCGCTCAGTTTGGGGGGGGGGGGGGGGGGGGGGGGGGGGGGGGGTATCGGGGTCAGTGAGCACTACATTTTTTTTTCATTTGAAAAAAGTGCCGACAAATATTTATTCGTTTATTTATTTATTTATTTTTTATTTTATTTATTTATTTATTTTTTTGTATTATTATTATTATTATTATATTATTATTATTATATTATTATTATTATTTTATTTTTTTTTTATTTTTTTTTTTGGGGGGGGGGGGGGGAGAAAGCACCCCAACAAAAGTTTTCCTTTTGTTTTCTTCTTTTTGGCCAGCCCAAGGCCCCCTCCGTTCCCCCTAAATTCGCCCCTGATGCGAACGGCTC
The DNA here is from genome assembly GCF_000002235.5 of Strongylocentrotus purpuratus. NCBI lineage: Eukaryota > Metazoa > Echinodermata > Echinoidea > Camarodonta > Strongylocentrotidae > Strongylocentrotus > Strongylocentrotus purpuratus. Next base: position 50,523,723 of record NW_022145594.1, read on the forward strand.
TTAGGTGAGTTGTTTTTCTTCCGATTATTGCTTCTGAATTATATATCAACATGAATATGGATATAACATGAATTGTTTTAAAACTTGATGATAAATTGTTGAAATTTTATAAATAGCCGTTTTGTGGCTTGGTCTAGACAAGTTGTGCTAGTCGTGTAGTCCCGTCTGTACTGTATTGCCTGGCAGGGAATAGGCTATTTTCGTAATGTAATCAATTTTAATACATAAGTCTTTGTGAAGTTCCTCAATAGAAATTATTTCATTCACCTGTCTAGTATTATACAAAATGCCCAAACAATTGAAACTTTTAAATTGATTTATAAGAAGTTTTATTTTTAATTTAATTTTTGTAAATATTTATATCTATTGTACCTTTTTGTATATATATATATTTTTTTTTAATGTATTTTATTAAAATGTATAATACAATAGCATGTTATTTCTAATGATGCTTACATTTCTGAGATTTTACTTTGTTGTTTTAACTTTATGTCAACATATGCAGTTAAATTATTTGAAACGTTGTTAAATATTTCACATGTGATTTGCTTTTTAATGTTAACAGGACCATGTTGAAAAACAGTATACCTGAACATATTATCCTGTATAAAGATGTTTTAATAAATAAATAAATAAATAAAATAAATAAATATTCGCAATAGTCAGAATGCAAACTGTATTAAGTGTGGCAAGAACTAATGTATGCAGATTGGATTCTGTCTATTTAAATACTATTATTTTTATCAGGTGAATGAAATAGTTTGGATCGAGGCGTCATTGAGAACACCCGTTCTGGATTTTAGTACCTCAGCGGTCACCCCGCTGTTAATATAGTAGCCTCGCGATTTTGCACACGAACCGCAGATTCTCCGTCTAAATTGAGTTTGCGAAAACTCTCTACTTTTGAACTTACCCAGGACCTCTGAAGCGGCTCCAACTATCTGGTATGTGATGGAGTCCGGGTACATATCGAACTTGACAAACCGATCATCCACACCGGCTTTTATCCTAGTAATATCAAGAAATTGGGATATAAACTCAGAGATTAGATAAACTCAGAGTTCGGATGGACACACGCCAAATGTATTTCTCAGTGTATTAAATAGAAGTAGACCACATTATGAGTTCAAGCAACATGTTTTCGTCTGTTAAATTAAATCTTTGTTTTTCATGATGAAGAAGCTTCCGATAGAAATCAACTAAACCATTAAAGTCATTCTGAATTTTGTACATCCTGCAAATATATCGACGGGTCGGATCAAAAAAGTGTAATCAAACGGAAACTTAAGGAATACTTGCTTGACATAATATTTTACTGTAGGCATTTTATTAGCTTGAGACGGAGTCAGAACGTTAGAATTCGCTTCTTCGATTTTGTTGTTCTTTACTCACATATTAAACAATTATTCTTCGCAGCCAGCTCGTTCGACAGAATTTCATTGTATTTATCAGTCTATGCGTTAAAGTCTGGCTTAAAGATATCATGACAGTGAATTTCGTTTTGCGTCATTACTATAAAGTTAGATATAAGCTGAGACTCGTTTCCTTAAAACGAGTCAGAACGTTAGAATTCGCTTCTTCAATTTTGTTGTTCTTTACTCACATATTAAACAATTCTTCGCAGCCAGCTCGTTCGACAGAATTTCATTGTATTTATCAGTCTATGCGTTAAAGTCTGGCTTAAAGATATCATGACAGTGAATTTCGTTTTGCGTCATTACTATAAAGTTAGATATAAGCTGAGACTCGTTTCCTTAAAACAGTAGTCTGCTTTTATCCTATGCAACATACTCTGTACCTTCATTTCAATGATTGTCCAGCTTCTTCCCTAGGGCATCAAAATCATCACACTTATACCTATAGCCTAGCTCATCGATCAGTATATATTGATTTTTTGATTTGCAGGAGAAGTCTACCTTGACAACTTGGGTTTATTAAAAGCAGAAAAATTAGAAAAACGACGGGGCACTTCGGGCACTTACCTTATTTTCTCCCATGTTTCGTTGCCCCATTTCTCCGTAACGAGATCTTTGATGCTTACGTTCACACTCCCATACTGTAAAGATATAAAACAATATTTTATATTAGTGTTTGCTTTTCAAAATAAGATTTAGATAACATTTCATATCTAAGAAAGAAGTACATCACCAGTATAACCCCCAACTTAAGACGGCCGAACGAGTGGAGGGGGGGGGGGGGGATTTGAAATTGCAGCCCCTCATGATGTAGACCTATGACAAGTTGTACTTACCTCCCCCCCCCCCTTTTTTTTTTTTACATCGCTGATCCATTATAATGGAAGCGAGAAGGGTTAACATATCAGAAAGTTGGATGTGCCAATAGTAAAACATTTAAATGATGTTAACCTCCGTGCTGATTTACACTTTAACCAAAAAATAAATCATGATACATTCTTCAACGGACATCTACAAGCTAAGCATAATAACTTGTTATTAACACGAATGCAAGGACTTTACAAAATCATCGTGATGCAATTTCAGCAGCCTTACGGTCTTCTATTTCAAATTGTTATACAAACAAGACGAAACGAAATCCGAAGACAATTTTTCCTGGACATACATTATGGTACTGTAATTGGCTTCACGTTGATTTTTGATGGTATTTGCGATGATCGTGTTAGTTCAGAATGTAATAAATATACGTAATGTAGTTTTCAGCATCCGATATTTGTCTTGCTTCTTTCTCTCTCACGTAAAGCTTCGTTTTAATCGCGTTACAAACAGAGAGAAAAATAAGTACATGAATAAAATGACTTAAAGGGAGGCTTAACTACTTCAGCCAGAAGGGATTAGACCACCCAGCGAGCCAGCGAGGTCACTGTGACAGGGGCCATCTCATTAACTCAGCTCTCATTTAACATAAGAAAAAAGGGATCATGGGGGACCAACAGGCACCGATTTGGGAAGTTTTCTATATAGAGGGAGCAAGTAGCCACAAGTAGGACAGCGTGCCTTTAAAAGGACAAATAAATACAAAGTTAATGAGTAAAACTAATTTTTAATAATATAAAATGAATATAACAAATTTCTTCAGAACAGATGACCGTTCTCCACTTTTATTGTATTCAATCTTTGTCGTTGTTGATTTATGCAAAATTGTTAGTGTTCATTAGTTCGCATATTCCAATTTGCTTTATCCCATCCCTAGCCCTATCTTGAAATACAGCAAACTAAAAGAAAAGCCCAAATCAAGAACAAAATTAACCCGTTGACTACTGAATGTTATAATTCCCATAGGCTTAACACAAGGACCATTAGGTTCCCGTAACCAAAGGGTTAACAAACAAACACACAAAAGATAAAATATGAATAAACAAACAGCCATGGTAGATAGGTATACGCCTGTTCAATACATCGTTGTCTTCCGTTTTTTTAAAGCAAAATGATGTAAAATCCATTGTCAATATTGAAACCTCTTCCTCTGTAAGAAACGGAGATGATATATAACTCCTTAAGAGCATACAGCTGTCAGGAGAAGATAGGATTATATGTTGTCGGAAGCAATACATGATCCTTGCCCAAATTGCTACGGCAAGTAATACAAAATTTGCTGTTAAAAAAAAGAAGACGGATTTTTGTTTCGGGGGGGGGGGGGGGGGAATATTTTTGCTGAGACAATTGACATTGAAATTTTAAAAAAAAAGTGTTCTTTCCTTGTCTGTCCACTACCAAGCAACAAGCGGGATTTCCAGGATTAAAGAAAAAGTTGTTTCTTGAAAACAGCAAACTAAAAAAAAGGGCCAAAATTCAAAATTAACAAAGAAACAAAAAGAAGCAAACACTATCATCCCTGGGAGATAGGTAGTTTGTCCAATTCCTCGTTGTCTTTTTTGAAATATTTTTAAGCAGAATGATGTAAAGAAAAACATTTGTTATATTGTCATTTCTTCGTCTGTAAGAAACGAAGGTGATATATAACTCCTTAAGAGCATACAGCTGTCAGGAGAAGATAGGATTATATGTTGTCGGAAGCAATACATGATCCTTGCCCAAATTGCTACGGTAATTAAGTAAAACAAAATTTGCTGTTACAAAAAAAAAAAAAAATCTTTTCGGGGGAAATATTTTTGATAAGTTTGCCTACGTATCAAGTGATCTTGGACTTATATTGTACTTTTCTATTGCCTTCCTCTATTTCCTAGGCAAGCAATCACATTATAGGACTTTTAGATTGAGTTGACGAGAACGGCGTGAACGTCCACTGATCATGTTTGTATATGACAAGCTTTCTTTAAAACACTTATTCATTTTTCTTGATATCAAGGATTACCATTGCTTTACAACAGGAAATAATTTCTTGATATAAAGAATTAAATTGTTGATATTAAGAAAAAAGAGTAATGTTGAAACGGCTTGCCATGGACACACATGATCAGTAAACGTTCACGCCATTCTCGTCCACTCAATCTAAAAGTCCCTATTGTACTTTACCATGCTTATCTGATACAGACTATTTCCATGTTCCCTATTTACGTTTGAATTGCGAGGTCCCTGGATGTGGGACGTCGCCCGTATCGTAATGCCATTAATGTTATGCTGTTATTGTGTTTTATAATTTGTTTAATTGAGTACTTTGTTTGTAATACACATGTTCCAGAGAGCAACAAATTTCCATTTTTATGGACAATAAATCAATGTAATTCAATTCAATATTTTGATTCCTTCGTTCAATAAAACATAAGGGTATTGGAAATAAGGGAACTGTAAACTATTTTCGTTTGATGGGTTTTATTTGTTATTTACAAGAAACCAAGGAGGAAACTGCTTGATCACGTTTTGTGATTTTAAATTACAAGAAAAATGCACAGATACTGCTAATATAAATATTTATGTGGATGAAATCTTATTGATTTCTTCCTAGAATGCAATTTCTGTAACGATGATATTTCTTTTGCATAATCTTGTCTGTTCAACTGAACGTTTCAATTTAGTTTAAAAGATATTTCGACTTACCATAGCTGAAAGTCTGTTTATCTCTTTTCACTCGAAACAAATCGACATCGATGATCTGCGAAAAGTGTTCGATCTTTGGGCCTGAAAGCAACTGATATAGTCGATAGTGGATGAGGAGCGTAGCTAGCTACCTACCGATCGCATTATACCAATGAGCGATATCTCATGATAACGGCATTAGGAACACAGCGTGTGTTACCATGGTAAGTGATGTAAGTATCACCATGGAAACAAGCAAAGTGGAGATTGGTTTGTTCGGCAGGATGTAAACTAGCATTCCCGGTGTGCTAATCATCCTTAGGTAATTGTTGGGGTTGGGGATTTCGTCCAGAAACTATTTGATTATTTAGTAACAATGTCAAGGTTAACCCAAGGGAATAAAACTAGGAAGGTTGCAAACCTTTCTCATCCATTTACATTAGGTATCAATAATGGAAACAAATTTTAAAAAGAAAAAGAGAATACAATATTCATAAATGGGTGTAAATCCACCACAATAACCTTTTTTTTGGTATAATTTCTATTAATTTAGAATACAGTAGAATAAAAATATTTTGTACCCCCTGCTTTCGAAGAAAAGAATTGTACTTGCAACAAGTAATACACAAAGTTTGACTACTCTAAAGCATTCGACAAAATTTACCACGATAAATTAATTGAAGGCTTACAAAAAATTAATGTCGATGGTAAGAACATACGTCTCATATCTAAACTTTACTGGGAGCAGACAGCTGCCATAAAAATTAACAATGACATCACAGGTTACACAAAAATCAAAAGAGGAGTACGTCAGGGATGCGTAATGTCCCCATCTCTGTTCAACTTGTGCACAGAGTTGGTATTCAGGGAAATTTCAGATATGAAAGGTGTTAGTATTGGGAGTGTAAATATTAATAATTTACGTTATGCTGATGACACTATACTTTGCGCAGAGAATGAAGCAGATATACAACATGTATTGGATATTGTCAATGAAGAGTGTGGTCTAAGCATGAATGTCAAGAAAACTAAGTCAATGATTGTTAGTAAAACAGAGAATAAGCCTACAATATGGTTGAAACTCGATGGACATATCATTGAACAGGTCAGTAATTACATCTACTTTGAACAAAGTATCACAGATGATGCCAGATGCGAAGCAGAAATAAAAAGAAGAATAGAAATTGTTCGGAATACATTTCTGGCAATGAAAGGAGTATTAACAAATAGAAAGGTGGCATTTGCGCTTAGGTTGAGACTAGTAAACTGCTATGTATGGTCTGTCCTATTGTATGGAGCCGAAACATGGACAATAAACAAGGCCATGGAAAATAGAATAACATCTTTTGAAATGTGGATCTACAGACGAATGATGAAAATATCCTGGAAACGAATGATAACCAACAAAGAGATAGTGCACATGGCAGGGCGTAAAAAAATTGCACTAGTATTAAGGAGAGAAAAATCAAATACTTTGGTCATGTTAAAAGGCCCCAAAGCCTCTTAAAGGTAAAGACCATTTATGGTCATGCGATTGCATTGTAAAAGAAACGTTGTGGAATCGATCAGAAAGGGTTGATCATCTAGCATGTAGAAGTAGACCTAGAGGGAGACCCAGAATCAACTGAGAAGAGAATGTCAAGAACTGGAGTAGACTAAAACTGCAAGAGTGCACCAGAATGGCAGAAGATAGAGTGAAAGTGAGAGATGTTGCAGCCAACCTCCGAACCGAAAGAAGATACTCAGATAAATAGAATTAGACATGGTAGTCGAATGTTGGAATTAAGCGTACTCATCAAAACGCTGTATTTTTCATTCAGATACTTACACCAGAAATTCAAAATGATACTCAATACTGATGCTCAATGAGAAATATTGAATATTGAAATAATAAGTGGAACATCCACTGATGCTTGTTTAGAAACTGGAATCGTGTCAGGGGTTGATTAAAGTCCTGTGAGTATCGGGAAGAAAAAGTGGAATTAATTATTTGACCGCTGATACTAGGTCATCGTGAATGGAAACTGTTTCAAGGACAAAATGCCGGCCTTTTTAACTTGTAATAATAATAGTTGTAACGCAATTAACTTTTAAAATAAGATAATTACCTTTCTCCGTTTAAAAGGGCAACCTGTGGCGCCTTTGTGAGGTCGCTCTGATAATTAGTTATTGTTAAACAACACCGAGAGACAAACAACTTCCACATGTCGGTACGAACCTTGCTCCTGTAACAACAGCTCCGCAGTCACACCAAACATGGACAACTTTAAACTTCAACCCTGTTGTACCCAGCAGGTACCCCTTTTCACACCTCCGAAAATGGCCCATATTAAAATCTGATAGGAGCGCCGTTTCCTTCGACAAGTGCCCAATTCTCTTCGTAACAATTTGGCCTTCTTCATTTTCGTAAGAACCCCAATTCATCCCAGGCGAGTTCCCCCTCTTCAGGTACAAGAAGTGCTCCTAACCACCTCTTATAAGTACCCCCTTTACCCTAGCTGATAATTGGCCCTTTTCAAATCTGGGAGGCGCCCCTTTTCTGACAAGGGCCCCTTTTCCTTTGTAGTAAGTGCCCCTTATTCATTCTTATAACTCTCTCTTGTAGTATTTGTCGAGTGATCCTATTCAATCAATGACGTGACCCTTTAACTTAGACAATTGCTAAGTATGATTTTTATCAGTATCTTGGGCCCTGTAAAGAGAAAAATAATATACTATTAAAATCTTCCCAGATTGTGTATTTATCACAATGTAGGGTATATACCAATGATTAAAAGTATTACATTATTTTTCCAATACGTGCCCTTTTTTGTTAGTGCCTCCCCTTATTTTGTAAAACGCGTCGCCGCCCTTGCACCTATCGCTAAGGTTTAGGATGCAGTGATTGAATTGAACAAAAAATATTCTAAAGTCAAAATAATATAATTGCTAACTACAAAGTATTTTTCGATACTTACTCGTAGACCTTCACGTTAACAAAATAAAATGTCTTGTATTCCGTTGTAGTTGAATTATAATTTGATTTTGATAAATAACTTCCACATGTATCAAAGCAGTAACGGGGCGTGACGTATTCTTTTCCTGTGTCAGACTTAAAAACCATTCAAGGAACCTGGCTAAAGGTTCGCAGACGGTTTTTATTCGGAGTATTTCAAGAAGAAGAAGAACAAGAAGGACAGGAAGAAGAAAGAGAACAACAACAACAACAACAACAACATCGACAGGGAACCCAGGTTCTAGTAAAAATATATTTAAAATCTTGCACGGAAGTGGAAAACTGCTATTGCGAATTAGAATTCTCGCCTTTAGACTAGGTTTTTTGTTGTTGTTGTGTGTGTGTGAGTGGGTGTGTTTGTGTGTGTATTTCATGATTCTTTCTTTTTAAAAGGTCGTTAAGGGGAGAGATATTTAACCAGGATAGGCATGGCATTGTGTGCTTACTCTTATTCACTCTCTTTCTTAGGCACAACTGTGATTGCTTGAAGAAGTTCAAGTCGAGATAAAAACGTTCCTACGCTGGAGCGGAAAACACGGCTAAATTATTTCCAACCTTTTTAGTTCACGTTTGCATAAAAAGCAGAATAATCGATAGCATCCTCCGAATCAATAATCCCTCTACTGGAAAAAGGGTTCATTCAAATATATAGAGTAAATTTAACCTAAGATATATGCAAGCAGAGGGAAAGAGTATTAAAGTAAATTGTATGCGGCGAGTCGCTTTTACATTTGTATTATAAATTAAATTATCTTATTTTAGTTGTGTGTTGTTCTATTGTCTTCGATGAGTGGCATTAACGCAGTATACTCGCGCTCTCTCTCCCCCTCTCTCTCTCTCTCCTCTCTCTCTTTCTCTCTCCTCTCTTTTTCTCTCTCCCTTTCCCTCCTCTATCTGTCTTCTCTCTCTCTCTCTCCTTTGGGTTCCTCTCTCTCCACTCTCTCTCTCTCTCTCTCTCTCTATCTCTCTCTCTCTCTCTCTCTCTCCCTCTCTCTCTCTCTCTCTCTCTCTCTCTCTGTGCATGCGAATAAGTGCACGTTAACTTACTAATGATAAACGATTAACTTAAATAGCATCTTTAGAGTCGAAGATCCGGAAGAAATAGGCAAGATTAATGGGATGTACCCATCGATGTAAAGTGACTCTCACACTCTGCCGTGTAGGCCTACCGTGTGCCACCGTGCGCGGAAATGTCTGCGGACGGTGGAGAACGGCGAGGGCACACGGTGGTTTGTTATTAAAGCGGGCAACACGTTAATAGGGCGTTGGCGCTTATTTACACCCGGTGGGACCCGGCGAAAGTTTTGGGCATGTTCAAAACTTTGGCCGGCTGGCACCGGCCGCAAGTAAGCGACAAGAGGATGGTGTTGAACGGTATGAGGACGGTATGAATACGTTATGGAGCTCTCACACTCTGCCGTGTAGGCCTACCGTCCACCTGCCGGGCTATTAAAAAACAACAGAGTCCAGAACGTTAGGTTTTGAGCGAACTTGTCCCCTGCCGCAAAAAAAAAAAAATCATAAAATTAATCTTTTCACCGTTTCGTTGCCATCTTCTGACCGTTCTCACCGGGCGCATACCGGGTGTTGAACGTGCTTCTACCGTCTTCACCGCCCTGATTGACTTTTGTTGAAAATTTTGGCCGTTTCCATACCGGGTATCGAACGTGTGCACCGGGTTTGTAGCAGCCACCTACCAGTCACTTAGCGTCCCCTCACCGCTCGGAGCGTCCTGTGAGCGAGTCCCGGACTGCTGACGTCATGACACAACTGCCAAACATCCCTCTCACACGGTGCGTCAAACATTACGCTTATCACTGACGCTGCCTTGCGTCTGACAAATTGACGTTTCATGTGAAACGGTCTTTACACATAAATCGCTAATTAATGCCGTTGTTATATACAAGTACGCTAAATGATTATATACAGTGCGTCCAAAAAAAAGTTATACACTTTTGAAATGGCTGCCGTATAAAAAATATAATATTCTTTGGGGGAAAGTTGTATTTGTATGGAAAGCTCATAAACCCAACTTTCATATGACACCAAAAAGTTCGAAAATAATTCATGCTTGGGTGAGCACTGCTCACTTTTATAGAGGGTATGAAAATTAGTTCGCGCAGGAATTAGCCTTCCAATTTGTGAGAGGTAAATCCTTTGGAGCTTATGAAATTGAGAATAATATGACCAATTTATGATCAATTGTGATGAGTTTGGGTTTACTAAGTGAAATTTGTGGTTCATGGGATTAAAATTGTATGCATGAGTGAACAGGAATTGCATTTGTTATTACCGTATAGCAATGTAACTTTCCATGGTAGACTCAGTGGTGTGTTCATGGGAGTCAGGACGGGGTGATGGTACATGGTACAGGGGAGGTGAAATGTAGGGTAGGACTTTGTTGGGTAGATTGGATAAGGGTCAAGAGGACATTTATGCCCTCCCCCTTCTCTCTTTCTCCCTCTCTCTCTCTCTCTCTCTGCCCGGGTATGCTTGTGCATATCTTGACAATTCATTAGACAATCAACATTCAGCTATCAATCACTTAATCAACAATGTATCAGTCAATCGGTCAATCAATTAATCAATCAAGCATTCAATCACCATTCAGTATTGAAATCAATTGAATCATTCAATAAATCCATCACAATTAATCAATAAGTCAGTCAATCACTCAATCTATCAACCAACCAACCAGTCATTTTAGCACTTGAGTTTCGCACAAGAAATACGGTACAGTTAAACACAAATTCACAAGTTTGTAAAATAAACATGTCAGTTGTCAATTTTACAACTGTTTCGTCCATCTTGTAAGAGAAAAAAGGGGAGAAAATATCTGAAATTGGAAACAATGGCCCATATGTCCACCACCTCTTTCGATGCACAATCTTGGTGAAGGTTTTTATTCACAGTCACAGATGTAAAAAAAGAAATAACAGTTTGTAACACGGAAATTACAACATGTACCATCACTCCATCCTGACTCCCATGAACACACCACTGAGTCTACCAGGGAAATTTACAATGCTACAATAAAAAATGCAATTCCTGTTCACTCATGCATAAAAGTTTGGTTTAATAGACCATGAAATGCACTCAGCAAATCATGAATGTATCATATCACCCTCAATTTTGTAAGCTCCAAAGGATTTACCTCTCACAAATTGGAAGGCTAATTCCTGCGCAACCTAATTTCCATACCCTGTACAAAAGTGAGCAGTGCTCACCCAAGCATGAATTATTTTCGGACCTTTTGGTGTCATATGAACGTTGGGTTTATGAGCTTTCCATACATATACACCTTTTCCCCAAGAATCATATATTTTTTTATTTGGCAGCCATTTCAAAAGTGTATAGATTTTTTTGGGGGACGCACTGTATAAATACCAAAAGTGAATGCGCCGGTTAATCTAATCTACATTTGCACTGTTTACTTTACATTCATTTTCTGTAAGTTATTACTCTCGGGTGATGCGTCAAAAACGTCGCCAGGTGCTGACGCATTTCTGTGTCGGAAAATGAAGTCATGCATGCATTGGCGTATGACGGAGATAAAAGCCAGAATTTAAAAAAGGAGGTTTGTCGACAAAACTAGTTTTATGTGCGTCATATGACCTCCTTTGTAAATTCGGGCCAAAAGGTTTGCCGGTCAGTTTGTTTTACATGGCTTCTAAGGAAGCATGTACCATTATGCTTGAAGGTAAGCAATCAGAGGACCTCTTCGAAGGACTTGGTTATGAGGATTAAGGCATGACTAAAGCAGGGGGCGTCAATCCTTTTTTTGGGGGGGGGGGGGTGGAGACACTTAAATCTGAGTGTCCAAGTAGAGCGTAGCGAGCGGAGTATTATACGGCGTGGGGTCCATATTAAAGATAAACTTGAGTTCTGGTAAAAAAAGAAAATGAATTCTCACAGAATATAACGAAACTTACACTGAATGTTCAAGATTACAAATAAATTTCATGTGCCAAACTATTTTGGAAGAAAATGTATACTGGCTGAGTAATGAGCATAGAAAGATAAGGAAATCAGGGTAGTACTAGCCCCGACACCATGTGTGTTGTCCCATATACATCTTTCTGTGTAAGTGATTGTTACTTTACCAAGACTCTGCCAAATTTATGATGATTTTGATGACTCCAGAACCTTGCATTACACACCATTACTTACATGCTATATGATCAACTTTTCTGATCCATTCCACACCTTTCTTTCATAATGCAATCGCATTACCAGAACTCAAGTTTATCTTTAAGTAAAACGTTTGGAGCTCGGGCATATAGATATATACAACAATAACAACAATAGTTGTTTCCTGGTTATTTATTACATAATTGTTAATTGATATAAAGGGATAGTTTAGTTCTATTTTCAGACCGCAAATGCCTTCAAAGTGCATGGTTATTACTCTTATTCTTATCTATGACATTTATAGTGCACTTTTAGAACCTAAAATTGCTATGAGATAATGTTAGATCCCAAAATGTGTAAAATTTAGCCAATACGATCATACCAGTTCAGCTCCACTTTTAAAAAAAACACGGTGACCGTTAATTAATTATTTAATTAAAAATAACAAAACATAAGCCGGCTAATTGTGGGTAATATAAGCAACACGAAAATGCCAACAAAAAAGCAAACATCGGCATTGGCAGAAATACGACGTAAAAGCCGTTATTTCTTTTTTTCAACGGTTTTTTCATTTTTTTCAAAATATCTAATAGTTGTGGTGGAACACAAGTATTAGAAATCGTTATATTTCAGCCGTCTTTGAACCGATTTTGATGAAATAAAGATGATTTCGTCATTTAAATATTACGTTCTTATCTCACAAAAAATTATTGTGTGTAGCGCCCTCTGCAACTCAACTATCCTTTTAACTTGTATCAACTAGTCTAATGGTCCACTTTGGTTTTATGGGTTTTAAACTAGAATCAACTAGTTATGTTGTGTTTAACTGGTATTAATTAGTGTAACAATTTAATACCAGTATGTTTAATTGGTTTCAACTGGAATCAACTGGCCGTTTTACCTAGTGGGAAGAAATCAATGTGTGTCATACAATGGGCATTAGAAGTGATTTCCTTCCAGTTCATTCTGGGGTACCGCAGGGTTCAATTTTGGGCCCGCTACTATTTTGTATGTACATTAATGACATATGTGATTTAGCCGTGCATTCAACTACTAATATTTCTTTGTACGCAGATGACACTGCCATTTTCTCATCTGGTTATGGAGTACAAGCTGTTCAAACCCAGTTACAAAATGACATACTAGTTTTATGTGAATGGATGAATGAAAATGGACTAGTTGTTAACACAGAAAAAACTAAAGTTATGTTATTTAGGGTTACAAATTACAAATAAAAATGGATGGTTAACTTATAGAAAATGTAACAAAATTTAAATATCTGGGTGTTAATGTAAATCAGAACTTAGATTGGTCTCCCCATGTCAATAATGTTGTCAAGAGGATTATGAACTCGCTTATATGTATGCGAAGGATTAAGCACTGTTTGACAAAACGTTTATTTACTCATTTATACTATTTTTTTAATTCTTCCTCACATTGATTATTGTTCAACTGTTTGGGGATCACTGAAAATGAAAGATTTAAAGCGACTACAGAAATGTCAAACCAAATATTGACGTTTAGTATTAGATGCACATTATTATACGCCTGTACAATTTATGTTAAATGCTTTAAGGTTGCAATCCGTCAAACATAGATTGGAATATAACTATCAAGTACTTATGTCTAAAATCCTGAATAATCTTGCTCCTGTTTATCTAATACAAGCTCTACCTCAAAGTGCTAACCCGTATCCCACGAGATCAATTTCAATGCATCAATTGTACCTTGCCAAACCCAGAACCGATTAAAAAAACAGACCTTCACGTACACAGCAGCAAAATTATTCAACTCACTACTTACCAAATGTTCCGCCTCGCTACCCATTTTTTAACGAAATGTCCGTGAAATTCAATTCAAGTGAGTTGATTTTGCGATCGCTCACATGAAGTATTGCTAGCACCCTCTCTCTCTCTCTCTCTCTCTCCCTCTCTCTCTCTCTCTCCCCTCTCTCTCTTTCGTTTACTCTCTCTCCTATTCCATTTTCATCTAATCTCCTATTTGTAAAAAATGTTTTATAGTTAGTTTATATTATGTTGTTTTTAATTATTGTATATTTTGTATATTTTTATGTGTATTGTAAGATATTTGAAATGTAATTTGTTTGTGTACAGCAGGGCCCCCTTTGAATGCAGGGCTCCCTCGTAAAGCAGGCCTTGTGGCTTGAATGAGACTACCCTGCTTTTTATAAAGAAAACATGAATAAATATTTGTTTTTAGCATGTGCCAGTAGAGTCAATGGGTCAACTGGTAAACCAGCTGCATGAATCTAGTTAAAACCAGTTGAATAAACTGGCACATATTCCAGTTCCTTCAAATGGATTCAACTGGTACATATGGTGGATCCTAAGGGACACGTAAAAGTTTGACGTATACCTATGCAACAATTTTTCCTTTTTTTACGTCCAAGACGTGAAAATCAAAATAGTTGACGTATACCTATGCAACAAATTTTTCGTTTTTTTTTTTCGTCCAAGACGAACAAATAAAAAAAAATTGACGTATATACATTTGCTTCGTAATTTTTCGTTTTTCTGTACTCATTGGCCCTGAAGGAACACGCAGACGGGAAAATCTGCTGGAAAATCTGCGACCAATATTCACGTCTGAATAAACGTCAAATATTTGCGTTTGCTTGTCCCGTAGGAGCCACCATAGGTACCAGCTGATTCCACTTGATACCAGATGAACATCTAACTGGTTTCAACTGGTTTACCTGGGGAAGAAGAAGACAAAAAGCACGCACAGCCTAGCCGGGGAGCGCATATTTATTTTACACAACTGTTTAGCCAGTTTAGTCAAACATACTGTGCCAACGACTTGAGACAGAGTGTAACCTTACCCTAAGCAGTATATTTGGATTGCTGGAGCTGTACATGCGTAGGCCTATAGGCCCTACTCGTTGCATGTCTTTGTTTCTCGTTAAATTAATCCACTTTTCTTTCGTTATGTATTTCTTTGTTTTTCCTTCTCTATCCTTCAGTTCTCCTTCGTTATGTATTTCTTTGTTTTTCCTTATAGTCTATACCCGAATCTATAATCCTCTTAGCTCTTCCGTTATGTATTTCTATGTTCTGCCTTTAACTTTAATATCTTCTTCTCTTTCCTTATGTATTTCCTTGTTTTTCCTTCTCCATATCCTCTCCACTATCCTTCATTCCCTTTTTATCATCTTCCCTTCCCTTGGTGTACGTGCTTTGCGCTGACGACTTAGACTCTTTCACTAGAACACTTCTAGGATTTTTTTCGCGAATATTGCTAAACAGTTGTGTAACCAAAGAAATTCGATCATACACAGTATGTCCTCCAAAATCTCCCCATGGCTAGACAGATGCAGAAGCGGAGTTGAGACACCCTGTGTGTAATAAAAATATGCGCCACCAGCGCCACCAGCCCAGCCTTTGCCGGGCGGCGTTATTTTTTTATGCGGCACAGATTGGGGCGTGGTGCGTGTTGAGCCTATGGAAAGTACGTTCTTTCCCTTCTGAATAGTGTCTGCACGTACGTGAGACTAGGCATGTTCGCTAGCGCATTAGCGCTGCTAAGAAGTGTGAATATCCATCGCGAACTATGTGTTTAGATAACATTCCTCTTCGTTTAAGTTAATTAAGTTTTATTGACTAATCATTGTAATGTTCTCCTTATTGACGTGCTGCCTCCTCTTCAGATTTCCAATTGCATTTGATTTGTTGATGTAACACTATTAAAAATAGACCTCTACTACTAGTACGCACACGACCACTATTAGTCTGTAAATCAAGACCCCTTTAAAAAAAAAAAACCCAATCTGTGCCGCATAAAAGAATAACGCCGCCGGGCGTCGTAGTTTCAGGATCATGACATCATCGGCTGGCAGCAAGTAAGTAGGTGGAGGCGTGGAGGTCGCACTGCTTTGGTTTGGTGGAGATAAAAATCAAATAGGCCAGATTCTGGACTAAGATGTATACACAACACACAAATCGTAAATAAAGTGTGCATGGTGCAGTGGTTGTATGTATACAATTCATTCTGTATTATGTAGCCTACTCATAGAGTTGGCAAGTCCACACCGTTAGGGGCGCACTTTGAACGGGCTAATGACCTTCTGCACGCGCGAGTTGGTTCAATCTTTTTTCTACCCCCGCTTTTGCTCTGGTTTTTCCCAATTTCATGTAACGTCAGGCGCGGATCCACAGGGGGGGGGGGGGGATGGGCCTGCCCCCCCCCCCCCCCCGGACAAAAAAACAAAAAACAAATTCTCACGAATTAGACTCCAAAAAAAAACAAAACAAAAAAAACAGTGCTCTAACCCCGTACATAATACACCATGCAGTAATATATGAAACACCATAGTTCCCTCTCCTCGATGTTTATGGTTAATTTAGTCGACTATGATGCATAAAAATGATTGAAACCTCAAGAATAGCCATATCTATATCAAAGGTTTTATTATGATGATGTTAGGCTCAAACATTGTAATGATGGATAGAAACTAGCGTGGAATATTGTGCTTCCACCATTAACATGGAGAGAACTATTGTAACATTTGCGCCTGAGCATGAAGGCAGTGCATGGGCAGATGCATGGGCAGATTACTGTATGTGATTCAAATTCTAATTCATATTTCATACCACAGGTCAAAGGTCGGTTGATCATTCATTAAAATCCCTCATCCGTTTCTCCTGTTGTACATGATACGTGCCTAGCTTATAACGAACTTCCTACACCTAGTAATAACTAGACCTACTATGTAACATGCTTATCTAGCCATACGACAAATCTGTATGCTATTGAGCGTGTAACGTGTCTGTGTGCGTATTCAGGGCGAAATCTGTACAAAGATGGCTACTTCCAGCTCGGTGATTAGGAAAGGGAAGCTAGATGAATTAAGACATGAAATATTGTCGTACAAACCAGGCAAGGCTGTACCTTGTGATGATGAACGAGTGGTGTTTCCTGATAAGCTTGTTATTGGTACGATAGGTCTACCCGGGTATGCGTACAGCATAGTCCGTTTCCTGAGAAGCGCTCTTTGTGGAGACGTAGAGCCACGCAAGCTTGCTGATGAACGTCAAACATCTACTGAAGATCAGGAGGAATATCTCACCGATTCTATATACGTCATCGCAAAATATGGCTTAGGTTTGTATATTGAAAAAAGGACTATGTTATTTTGTTTGTGTTTGTTGTAAGTCCGAAATGAACATGTATCGTTGGAATAAAAGCTATTTCATTAACCTTAACCCTAATAAGGCCCCCTCCCCCTCCACGATTTTTCTGATTGTTCGGGAACGCATATGGATGACTTTTTTCTGTTTGAGTCTTGCGCAACTTTTCAAAGATTTTTTTTGAAAATCGGACCTACGGTTACAAGGTCACATGACCTTTTGTCTATGCATGTCAGCCCGAATGTGTATAAAACATATGGAAAAGTCATTTTTCCTAAAAATAGATCAAACATGAGTTATTGGGTCTTGTTTAAAGTTTAGGTGGTTGTTTTGGGAGTCAAAATGGTTGAATTGTAGTTAGAAATGAAATAAAACAACAACCACATTAAAATACATAAGTAAAAAAAAAACAGGAAATTATCAAAACAAGAGATAACATAAGGAATAAGCTGGCTCTTCCAACTTCTTTTCTCGTATTATTATTCCGAATGGTCTAATGAATATATATATAGTGAAAAAGAATGCTTAAATATGAATAATATATGATTTATGGGTAAAAATGTGATTGTTATGACCTTATTTGCATAAGTTACCATAAATATGCAAATTAGTGAATTTTTCAAAAAATTGAAATTATCATAGTATTTTATACACTTCACTTGACATGCGTGCACATTTTCACGGAGATCGGCCGTTTCACGGCCGAGATCTTATGGGGGGCCATAATGGCCCCCTCCCCTCCCCGGCCGTAGGTTTGTGGTAAAATAATGCATTGTATGGGCAAAATATGTTTTTGATATTACTTAACCGACGGAATGCTCGTTGTCCTATTAAACTAGCATTGTAAAGAATGTCTAAAAAATCTAAATATGTCGGGCAAAATATGTTTTTGATATTACTTAACCGACGGAATGCTCATTGTCCTATTAAACTAGCATTTTTAAGAATGTCTAAAAAATCTAAATATGTCGGGTAAAACAAAATATTTATCTTTATTTCTTATTTTGTTTTTTATTGTCTATAGACAAATATAATTCACACGTGCCCAGAATGAGAGAATGTAAACCCAACTGCCCAATCTGTAGTAAACTATTGATAGATTTGTATGTTTTGCAGAGGAAAATAAACTAAATTCAATTCAACTATGGAGGTTTGATAAAACCGCGTGATGATCCTATTTAGGCGTGAAATTAACTTCATGTTTTTTAAAAATATTTATAAGGTGTTTTATTTTCTCAATACCAGAGGCAGTACATATATTCGAAATCATGCAATTTAAATCTTACTGACTTGACATCACATTCAGAATAATCAAAATACAATTCAAAAATATAATTTTTAACTAACAGAAATTGCTAAACAAAACAACTCTTTCATACATTTCTTTATTCTTTTAAAACAATAATAGTAATAATAATAATGATAACATTCTTAGTCATTTCATGTTCAATTTTTTGCTTCTTTAAAAAACGCTGTATCTGTTGAATTAAACAAAAATTAATAAATGCTTGAACATGAAATATTATAGTCTGTCAAAATATTGTTTTAAAAAAAAAATTAAAAAATACAGTACTACCTCTGAAAAGAGAAAAACTCGCTCAGAGAGAGAGAGAGAGAGATTTTGGTAGATTCTACACTACATCGCAATCGTACGTTATTCATCAATGTCCTAGCTATACTCTGTCTCTTGAACTGTATTGTCGTAGTACGTATGATACGATTAGTGGCGGATCCAGGAATTTCTTACCGGGGGGCACGTAGGAGAACATAATATATATTTTGTTTAGTCCCCCCCCCCCCAAAAAAAAAGAAGATCGCAACGACTCAGCCGACGGCTGAATAAGCGGGGGGGGGGGGGGGGGGGGGGGGGGGTAGCGGACACTTTTTTTTTTTGGTGACGAAATTTTAAAATTTGACATTTTGCTTCGTTGGGGGGGGGGGGGGGGGGAGTAGGGTCACTTTTTTAGGTCAGCCATTGGCATTTTTTTAATTTTATTTTTTTGGCCGGGGGGGGGGGGGGGGGGGGGGCACGTTCCTGTTTTTCAGTACATTTTGGGCGAATTTAGGGCTGATTTTAACATATTTTGTTTGGCCGGGGGGGAGGGGGGCACATGCCCCCCTCCCTGGATCCGCCACTGACGATGAATGAAACTCAGGAGACGTGTGTTAGCATAACCGGTGCTCTAATTCATAAACCGTTGATTCTCGGTGATTCATGCACGCAGAAACGGGAAAAAACCCTGCAATTGGCAGAATAATAAAAACAAAACATTTCTTAATAGTTCAAACAATTACAAATGTCAGCTTCAAAAATACAGGATTATATTAATGAAATAAAACAAACAAGTAATTACTAAACAGAGATATTGATATTCTCTTGATTAAGTATCATTTAAGTAGTTACAAATTGCTTTCCAAATCAAATATATTTCATCTTGATTTTCTTGTAAAATCACTGAAATCAAATATTAGTCATTTACTTACTAAGAATGACATAATACAATCTAAACATCAAATTAGCTGTAAGAATCTTATCAAACAGTAATATAAATCTAGCAATCAGAGCATCATACTTGCATCAGACAAACAAGAATACATACATTAATCTGTAAGTATTCATAATACGCTGGAACAAATACCAAATTGTCCCACAACATCAGTATATACATATAAACTGTTAAACACACTGCAATATTAGACTCAGTAAAGTTACATAAAGTCTGTTGCAAACTTTACCAGAATACCATTAAAACGTACCCAAGGTCTTCAGCAATAAACCACTGAAGCTCTCAAGTACAGTGGAGAAGGGGGAAAAGGGAGACATCAACACCAGAGGCGACGGACCAGGGAGGCAGGGGGGCACAGTGCCCCCCCCCCCCCACTTTTTCAAGTACCCAAAAAGTGCCCCTTTTTCCATAGGAAAAGTGCCCCTTTAACTTTGTAAGAAGCGCCCCTTTTTACATCAAAAGTGCCCCTATTACTTTGATATGTGCCCCTATTAATTTTTAAAAGTGCCCCTCCCCTTTCCACCTCTGATATGTGCCCCTTTTATTATGACACGTACCTCTTTTCCCTGACAAGTTCCCAGTTTCCTTTGCAATAAGTGTCTATTTTCCATTCTCATAAGTGCCCCTTTTTGGGTACGAGAAGCGCCCTTTTTCACTTTTGCTAAGCGCCTCCTTCACCTCTGATAATTGCCCTATTCAAATCTTAGAGGTGCTCCTTTTACTTTGACAATTGCCCCTTTTCCTTTGTAAGAAGTGCCCCTTTCCCTTTTAATAACTACCTCTTTTTAACTCGGATAAGCGCACCTTATATTTTCACATGTGCCTCCTTTCCTTTCTAATAAGTGCCCCTTTTCCGTATGATAAGTACCCCCATTTAACAAAGAGCCCTTCGCCTTTTCATAAATGCCCCTTTTCACCTATGAAAATAGTCCTTTTTCATTCTCCTACTAGTGCCCCTTTTCATGTCTGGTAAATTACCCTATTCAATTCTAAGAGATACTCGTTTTATTTAGACACGTGCCCCTTTTCCTTCCTTAATAAATGCTCTTTTCATCTCTAATATCCGCTATTCATAAAAGCACCCTTTCACCTCCAATAAATGACCCTATCAAAATCTGATCGGTGCTCCTTTTCTTTCAACAAATGAACATTTCCCTTTATTATTAGTGCCCCGTTTTCATTTTCATAAGTGCCTCTTTCATATATGATGTGTGCCCCTTTTCACCTTTGATGATTAACCTTTTTAACAATGATACGTGCCCCTTTTCCTTTCTTATGAGGAACCTATCCCTTTTTCATAAATGCCCCTTTCAAAATCTGATGGTTACCACTTTTCCGTCGACAAATGCCCAATTTCCATTCTCATAAGTGCCTTTTCATCCCTGGTGAGTGCCCCATTTTCACCTCTGATAATAACCCTCTGTACTTTGACACGTACTCCTTTTATTTTCTAATAAGTGTCTTGTCCCTTCGATAAGTGTCCCCTTTTCCTCTCATCATTAAACGTGCCCCTAATTTCAAGCGACTAAGAGCAATATCTCCCGAAGCTCGCTCGCTACGCTCGCTAATATATATCTTATAATTGTTACTTATCAAAGGTCTTTTCAGTTTGCTGTTATGAGAATGTGCTTATTTATAACCCGATGAGGATTGTTTTTTTCCTCTTTATAAGATGTAGTTTTCGCACTGCGACCTCACAAATCTTTTTTTTCCTCGCTTGCTTTGCTCTCTCGCAAATGATTTTTGTCGACCTCCACACCCAACTGCAAGGTATGATGCTTAAGCAATATTTTATACGATTTATAAAGAGAAACAAATATTGAAATCATCCCTTATAAAGTAATCACATTAAAGGGGTATATACCAATGTCTAAAAATGGTATATTTTCGCTTTGAGATTTCCCTTTGTAGGTGCCCTTTTTTCCTAGAAAGTGCCCTTTTTTGTTGGCCCCCCCCCCCACTTTGGAAGTCGCTCCGCCGCCTCTGATCAACACCAAGAAGCCATCAAACTACTTAGTGTTGTGTATGCAATCCAAACTGTATACCTCATGCCGACTGAGGGCGTAGTCCCCTGTTTGTAGATTGGAGCCGCCATATTGAACATACAACTGAAACTTAAACTTCTGTCTTAGTTTGCATTATTTCGGATTTAAACACAATACTCAGCTTAGCTCAGCAACAGAAACTGCAACATGCAAGTCCTCTGATCTTGCCCCTAAAATAATGTAACAACAATAACAGTTACAAGTATTTGCTTTCTAAATCACACCAATGTAAATTCTCTTATCGTCTACAGCTAATGATAAATAGCTAGACATAAACATCACAGGAAAATATCAACAATATTCTTGATATCATACGCTTGCTGAAACAATCATTGTGTTAACAGTAAAAAGTAATGGCACAAATCAAATACATGGAGCGCAAGATATCATATTTCTTTGAAAAAATAATCGAATAAAAACAAACGATTATGTGTAAGGCGAGGCGTCAAAAATAAATATACCAGCCAGCGGCAGCTAACTGCACTTGTGCGTCTAAGCTGCATTTTTTAAATTAGCTCAGCCGGCTACCGCTGGCGGTAGGAAATGGCATTCAAAAGCATGCGCCGGCTGCCGCCTTTCGAATGGAAACCGAGCCTCAGATCCCAGCCTGGCGCAAGCCGGCTGGGCTAATAAAAGAAAAATAATAGCCCCAGCCAGGCTTCGGCCGTAATTGCAGCCTCGATGCGCCAATACATGAGGCGGCAGCCTGCTGGTATCGATATTGTTGACGCCTCGCCTAAGCCATTGATTAATTTAACATGTCAACTATCTGAAACAATTCTTGGTTAGAAAATTCAACGACTTTCAAACTCATGTAAGATTCTCTTTATGAAACGCACTCAGTTCACTGTTTATATTTTCACAAAATATTATTTTGTGTGGGTTCATTAATTGCACAAACAATTCATTCATTTGTTTTATTCTACCCTGCCCCCGCCGCTTATTCAGCAGCTGGCTGAGTCGTTGCGAAATTTTCGGGCGCGATTTTCAGATTTACCCCCCCCCCCCCCCTTGAAAAATCCTGCGTACGCTACTGATGTAGGCTAAATATCATGTTCATAGTATCCAAAAGGTTCATCATGCAAAATGTATCAAATATTTCAGACAAAGAAACTGTACGACACCTTGCCGGTAAGGTTGGATGTATGGTGCTGTTACTAAGGTGAGTATTAATCTTCTCGCTCTCCATATTCACTTGGGCAATACATATTTGAATGATATAGACTACCATTTTTGGTAATCGCATTGTAATGCTGTTACGCTGCAGTAGATGGTGCCTTTGGAATATTTATATGGGTAAAAGAAATTATGTTTTTGGAGATTGAAGTCAATATAATACTGCCGATTCGCTTGTATATTAATGCAGAAGCGTTTGGGCGGGGGGGGGGGGGGGGGGGCAATGTCATGGTTTGCCCCTAGCGAAATAAAACTTAGATTCGCCACTGTTTATCACTTTCGTCCATTCAAACATGATTTTATAATGTTTCCCCTAACTTCTGTTAACCGAATTCGACAGCAAGGTGCCCGAATATGTTCGATATATTTACATCTTTAATATCGAAATTATGAAGGATTTACGGTCATAAATTACGGCGCTTGAGGGCGCGTGACATCGTTCTGATACCACGGACCGAAATAAACACATTTTTCGGGGCAATGTGGCAAGGAAAATCGGCAACAATTTCTTTTCGTTGAGGTGGCCTTCGGTAAGGGCGGGTTGAGTATCAAATTGTGTGCATTTTATTATCATTACCTATTTAATTATCACCACGTACTGATAATGACGATTTTGAATGTGTGCATTATTCTCATTTTTATCAGACCGTCTACCTTCGACAATTACCAACAATGGATCAAGATAATAAAGAAGATTACAGGTGAGTTTTCCCATAATCCTTTACGCTATAGGTAGGACGAGTATCTTTAAACAATTGAAAATTTAAAAAAACAATTGCTCTGTTGATACACACAATGCAGTGATATAAACCACCGTATTGCTTACAAGAATGGTCGAATGAAGATATGAATAAATAAATAACATTACAAGCCATATTATTTTCACACATGAAACTTTTGAATATGAAGGTTGGTAATTTTTATTTACGTATAAAGATTTATGTTATTGACCATGCTATTAAATATGTAGGTACGTGTATCTAACGATAATGACACCTGTTATAGATCTTTTTTCAACAGTTATGACTAGGACATAAAACAATCGAGGAAACAATATGACCCTGAAATCAAATACTTATCTTAGTTTTCTATATCATCCATTATGTATTCAAGCCCTTAAATGCACCTTATCAATTCCGTTCGTCAGTTCAATTTGTAAAATGAAATACCTTTTCTTTTGTGTAGGTCTGTATTATGATTATAATAGGCCCATGTGACAAATTTTCATTTTCATAGTTGTAAATGTATAATTATCTCATGACTATGGCTATGTTTACTCCCTTTTATGTTTTTTTTCTTTATCAATTTTGTCTCCCCCCCCCCCCTCTCTCTCTCCATCGATCCTTCTCTCACACGCCAGTTCTATTTACAACCCTATACAATGGTGGTATACTCTATGCACGTATACAGCACGTTTAATGGCAATATTTAAAAGCACGGATGTGAATGAAAAATAAACAGATTCGATCCTTACTCTGGTGTAAAAATATGCCCCCCCCCCCCTCTAAAAGAAGGCATTAGGTGACAAATGTGGGTTACATAGAGGTCATGAGACGATTAAATGACTTCTTCGATTGAACTGATTTGTTTTCTTTTGGATAGGTCACGTCCCTATATGTGCCATGGAAACTACAGGGCTAATTGAAGTCATCGAGAAGGCAAAAAATAAACTAAAAAAACTCGGGGTCACTGACATCTATGATGTACCTCCCACTAATGCCTATCTCTCAAATGAGAAACGGTTGCAGTGGCTTCACCTCCTCCATGGATGCCTGAAGAAGGGTGACGAAAGGATATCTGCAGACCTAATACAGCTGTATTCTTTACCCAGCGTTGAGCGGTTATGGAACCAAGGGAAAAAGGTTGTCACAGAAACACAGAAGAGACACGGAGAAGACATTAGAGAAGCAGAAGAAGCAAAGAAGTTACTCCGAGGTAGGATTACAGACTTAGAGCAGGAACTCAACGAGTCCCGTGCAAGTCGCGCAAGCATAGTCAGAGAAAAAGGGAAGACTACAAGATACCATGAAGGTTGAACAAGAAAGGGCAATGATGGAAAACGAGAAAAGAGCAACACAGATAATGGAGACGTACAAGCAGAGGGAGATGGAATTTGAAAAGAAACTACAATCAAAGGATCTGCGTATCGAAACAATGGCTGAAAATTTACAGGTGACAGAAGAGAAGGCAAGACGTCAGGTTGAACAACTTAAGCGTGAGACCTTGAAGCTGAGAACCAAAATTCAACTAGAAAGTGAGATACGATCAGCAGAGCAGAAGAAGAAAGCAGAGACATATCAATGGAGTTTCATTCCCTGGATGGCTTCTGGAACACAAGCTCAGAGTGGTGAGACTTAATTTTTCCAATCTCAATTTCCTGTAAAAGTTTTAAAAATAAACATTATACTATATAAGTCCAATCCAAATTGTTGCTACTTTTTAAAAGATGTATAGTGTGAAGCTTTTCAAATCCAATATGGTCTTTAAAGCTCCCTATCCCATTTTTGAAACTTTGAAATTACTTAGAATACCGATAAAGTGAACGATAGAGAACATTCGAAATTTGTATCTTAAATTCTTTTTTTAATCCTTCTCATTCACACTAACTTCATTCCTTCATGACAGGCACATCATCATCTGAGCATAATTCAACCGGAGGACTGGGGAGTGATACAATACAAGCAGGGTGAGATGAAATATCTTTACTCTTTACATAGCATTTTGACAATAAACGCATTATTTCTCTTACAGTGAAAAGACTACTACGGAATGTACTTTGGTGTGTAAAATGAGAGGTGCTAGAATGTCAATAGCAGTGGTAAAAAGACAAAACTTATGTTCTATAAATCCCAAATCATGTTTTGAAATTTCGTAACCACCTGTGATAATGTAAACGCAGAAGTGAATAAAAGATCGAAACTCATTAATAAAGAAATAAAAATCTGAGCTACATTCCAGTCTACAGGGATTTGAGTTGAAAGTGAAGTCTTTGAATGAATTTAAATAAAATGTAATAATTCGAGCATGTTGAGCATGGTAATGAAATCGCTGTCTATTTTTGTCATTCACCTGCAAAAGGTTGACTTTTACAATGAACACGTTCTGTAATGAAACAAATAGAAGATGATACTCTTGATTAGAGTTATAATATAACATAATCCTCTATAGTCTCATTACGGGAAGAACTTATTTTCCCTTTACCTAAGTAAAGATTATTTTGTATTAATTTAAAGTTGATTCGTCATACCTACGTTCTCTGACCGCCCCCATGTTTGTCTTTGTTACCATTCTCGGGACCATTCTAGAGAGGAGCCCCCAGATGATGAGTTTGCAGGCATATTACAGCAGATAGCTGACGACCTTTACGATGAAGCCAAGATCGACAGCCTTGCTGGTCAGCTGGGAATCCTACATGGTGATATACAGAGAGCGCTCATGACCAATGTGAAGTTCAACCGTGTTACCAGTGATGGAACTCGTCATATGCTGAAACAATGGAGAGAAGGTGTGTCCAGGGAAGATGAACGGATTGAGCTCACGAAGGCACTGCAAGCTGCCAAGTTGGTCAACCTTGCAGACCTGTATCTCAGCGGAGGTAACGTATATTTTCATTAAGAACAATTGTAGTTTCGTAATCGAGGACCCCATTCAACACTTCAGCAACATGCTGTTCTATTCGGTATACAATACGGCCCATGTGTTTAGAGTCAGATTAACGATATTTTCTGGAGCAGATTCGTTTTCCACATTTTTACACTGTTGATATAAATACTAAGGTGACGTAATGCAGAGAGAAGGAGCCTAGGTACAACTTTCAGATAGCATTTTCCTCACGAAAAAAGGCCAAACAGGGACCCCTTTCACAAAGCCTTTTTCCAATGACATATAATAAAAACCAGGAACAAATCTACTGTTAACCGATCAGAAGCAAGGATTTCAGTAGCTTATAACAAAAACTGTCATGTGTCACGGATGACAAGTTTTGTGAAACAGGGCCCTGATGCTTACTACCAACTTCAAGTTCTCATCTACTACCTGGTCAACATAAACATAACTTGAAAGAAATTTGAAATTCACTGTGAAAAGTTCTACACAATCTTAATAATTCAATTCGATGTGTTTTGAGAAATAAACCAATTATCTGTTTTCTTTCTTACTGTCGGTTAGGTGGAGTAAAAGAACAGATCGATGCTGGATATGATAAAGAAGACGTCAGTGATGAGCAGCTCCCTACTAAAGATGAGGTCTCTCTAGAAGAGGACCAGACCAAAGGACAGACCGACACCCAGGTACTTCAGGAATCTACAACAAGCAATGACCACACTCCTCGAGATGGGCATACGGGAAACATGGCTTCCAAAACCCAGAATGACTTGACAGATATAAGTAGCAGTCAACATCCTGACAACTCATCGGAGAGGAGTACACAGAACTTGGATGCATCTGAAGTGACTTCTGAAGACGTGTCCTCTGAAGAAGTTCATGCTGGTGATGATATGACCAATGTAAGTAGCATTCAACCTGCTGACCAATCGTCCATACATGAAATGCAAGACGTACCTGAAGATATGTCTTCTGGTGGAAAACCCGACGAGGAATCCACCATCTTGGAAGAAGAAGAGGATCTGATTTCTCAACTCGTTCTTATTAATACATCCCCGGAGAAAATAATGCTCCTTTTTCTCCTAAGAATAATAATGGATGTTCCCCAGAGAGCATTCAGTTTATAAGGAATCACTAGAGAACCTTCATCAAGCCAAGTTTACTAACAAAAATCCAAGCTTGCGACGATACCAGGTTTACTCCTGGATGCTTCATCGGGCCGACCGGTCTCTAATGCCATATGATTCTTGACCCGTGAACTTGGTGTTCCGGTCAGGGAACGTCAGGAAAGAACTGCCCTTCTCTGATAAACCATTCAAAGACCCGTCGGTATATAGTCGGCCTAATGAAGCGTCCCACAGTAGACGTATGGCGTCGTAAGCGGGAAAAATTCAGTTGATTTCTTTATTAAATTTGATAATACATGTATTTCTTAGCATACTTCGTTCATGTTATATTGTAAAAACAGCATGTGAGAAACTAACACTTTAACAAGCTCTACTTAGTTCCTCTTTTCTCGTGCTTTTTCCATTATATTTGTCGTTTCATTGCATAGTTGTTGTGATATAATTAATCTTGTATTATGTTTTGCATGAGAAATAAAATCATTTGAATTATTGAATTATTAATCAATTACCTGAATGGTTGAGAGCAGTAATTGTGTATATTGCAATGTTAAAACTTGTATCCAAACACCGCATACATAATTTCAACTATGTTTTTTTTTTAATATGACAAGAATGGCATGCAGGGCGTGATTTTTTTCAAGGAGTAGATTTTGATTTCTCTTTTGGATAGTTACATGATATAGAACTTCTATTATTGTTAGCAATTATAACAATAGACACTTATTACAGCCGGAGCAAAGTTTATATATTTTTTAACTTTTTTCTCTCCAAAAAATATTAGTTATGGTCAATCATTTAATGTTCGAATTTCACATTTAATTTTATTGCTTAAAAAAATATTTCGAAGCAGAAGAATCGAACTTTTTCAATTACATAAGTTGGAACGCTCGTTTTAATTTTTGTACCTACCGCCAATTTGAGTAGATAGAAGTAAATGAGTATATGAAACAATAACGAAAAACATGACTGAATGATGAATATTAAAATATCGATCAAACAGATGTACAAAATATAAACGAAGAATGTATAATACCCAACAAACTGCACATAAGTGTCATAAATTTAATTTTCATTGCTTATTTAAAATGCTTTAATTCATTAAAAAAACATTCGTGGCCCGAGAGCAAAATTTCAGTTTAAAAAACAAAAACAAAGTATACATCAGTGGAAAAAGTAAAATTACACGTAATACATTTGCGTAATAACATTATGGTAGTACAATTTCAATTCGTTTTGTACATATAACGTATAATTGTGCTTCTTTGACACCTGCTCCGACTACAAATACTCCGTGTGGCAATTCAGTACATGGATCAAACTCCCGATCCCAACCCTGGTCAGGAAATTACCTACACCGCACCTAATACCAACACCAAGCACAGACCCAGCCCCCAACCCAAATGTAAACTCAACCCCACATCCCTGATGAATAAAGCATGGAGTAACCGCCGCCGGAGCATGTTTCATGTCGCCATCGCTGTACATTGTGGCAGATTACTTGGTACATACAGAAATCTGAATATTATAACCATATTTGCATTAAAATTATATGTTGAGCTTATACAATATATGAATATAAATATATTTGTTTGAAATTCGAATGAATAAAATGTTGTGGTGGAAATTGCACAGCCAGATGGGTAGTGTATTTGTTTTAATAACATAAATATAGACAATAACAGAAACCAATAAAAATAATACTCAGCTTTTACACAATTAAGTTTTATCACAATTAAGTCTCTAAGCGCTTCTAAACTTGGAGATTAGTAAACGCGGTTTTAGCTGTGCTGCCATTACAGCGCTCTAGCATTTCAAGGAATCGATTCCTGCCAGGTACCCATTTACATCCCCTGGGTTGAGTGTGGCAAATGTAGATCAATGTCTTGCCAAAGGACATTAGTGCCGCGGCGGGACTCGAACCCCCCAACTTGTGATCAACAGTTCGGCGACGTAACCACTCAACCACGACCCCAAATCTGGGAATTATATAATCAAATAGATGCTACAATGAATTAAACAAATTATACTTTGTAGGTAAAATGCAGATTTTGTTTCGTCTTTGGACCAATTAAGTATTAAAAGGTACGGTGGTGTATACAAATGATTTTCAAATAAAAACATGGATCGCATAAAAACATGGTTAAAAGCTGGCATGGTAAGGATCGATATATCAATAAAGAAGCAAACAAGATTTTGCACAATTAAATCAGATTCAGTTGCTCCAATGATTGTTATTATTCACAAATTACATTTCAAATTATACATTTAAGGCTTTGGCAATTTGCAAGATTGTGAAAACATCAGTATGATATATAAGGGAGAGACAGAGAGAGAGAGAGAGTAGAAGGAGGAAGAGGAAGTAAAGGGTAGAAGGTGGAAGAGGAAGAAAGGATAGGAAAAGGTAATAGTGAGACTGAGAAAAGATTAGCAATCACATATTTGTTCCCATGAGGAGAGAGAGAGAGATAGAGAGGGAGAGAGAGAGTGAGAGAGAGGGAGGGAGAGTGAGAGAGAGAGGGAGATAGTGAGAGGTAGTGAGAAAGAGAGAGAGAGAGAGAGGGGGAGAGAGAGGGGGAGAGGAGAGTAGAGGCAGAGGAAGTAAAGGGTAGGAGGTGGACACTATGAATATGACAGACAAAGAAAGCGGACAAAATATACAGTTCCTCAGGTAGATAAAGGAACATCCCTTCACTGCTATTATGTGAAAAGGTGAATATGCATGTGACACCTGTTCTACACATTTTTACATAATAGCAGTGAAGGGATGTTCCTTTGTCTACCTGAGGAACTGTATATTTTGTCCGCTTTCTTTGTCAGTCATATTCATAGTGGGAAGAGGAAGAAAGATTAGCGATCACATGTTTGTTCCCATGAGAAGAGAGCTTTAAATGCTATTTTCTGGTCCTATTTATCCTTTCAATGTTAAACGTTCACAACTGATTGTTATATTAATGTGCTTTTTGTTTAAATATTCAAGCTTCAAACTCAAACTCAGATAGAAATGTAGATAGAAAGATAAATAAATAATACGATAGATAAAGAGATCAACTGAAAGAGAGGGATCGATAGATAAAATAGTTGGATACACAAACCCTCACGCAATTTACGGTCTTCTTCACAATTAAACCTCGTATCTACTTCTGTGTCAACTCTCTCTTATGGTAATCGCTCCTTTCGCAAAGCTTCTGCTGAACTTTGGAACAGATTACCTTTAAATGTAAAAAACTGTCAAACCGTTAACCTATTCAAAACTAGTCTCAAGACACATTTATTCAAAATTGCGTTCGATGATTAATTAACTCTGTTCACTTTGATGTGTATTCCATATGTATTGTAATTTGTAGGTTTATTTGCATTTTTAGTTTTGTATAAGATGTAATTGTATATCAGTCTATTTTGTGTGTATAGCGCTTAGAGACTTCGGTGGTAAGCGCTTTATAAGTAACGTTTTTATTATTATTATTATTATATCGAGATAGATGGATGGAAAGATAGAAAGAGGGATATACAGATAGATAGATAGATAGATTTGATGTATAGATATATAAATAGATAAATAGATGAACACATAAATAGTTAAGTTAGGAAGAAATAATGAAATATTCGTTGGAAAAACAAAACATTAATATTCTGCTTAGATCTTTTGTCCAGTAAAGCAAATTTATTAAAAACCAGCGTTCTTGGAAACCTGACAAAGGGGTACAAGAGTTGCTAAGAGCAAACGTAAAACAACAAGGATAAGCGTGCTATAAAAGATGACGGAGCAATGTAAAGACTGGGTATTGCAAATGAAAAGGGAGGTAGAAGTACTAGAACGACAAAAACAAAGAAAACGCCTAAAAAGGCGTGGAAGAAAGAGAAAAAAAGAACGGAAAATGGAACGCGAGAGAGAAGAGACTAGATTAGAGAGAAAGAAAGAGAGAGAGAGAGAGAGAGAGAAAGTGATAATTAGTAAATACACTGTATACGTACAATGCTTATAATGCTGTTATGCATTTGTAATAGTTTGAGATGTAAAAATGGAAAGTTGAGATTTGTTATTATATATTAATTTCATGTTAAAGTAATGTAACTCCAATATCTTGAAATATTATGACAAAATATTTATATAAAATCATTCTGTTATTATTTTGTGTGCATTGGATGAACATTAAAATAACTTTTAAAATAAAAATAAAATTTCCAGAATCTGGCCGGTTCCTTATCCTTATAATTATTCCCTACAATTGAACATTTTCTTTTTCTATTGCGACTAATACGGAAGTGAGTCCTGGGCCATGACAAAGAATGACAGAAAGATGGTTGATGCCTTTAAACCGTGGTGGTACAGGAGGCTGTTGCAGGTGTCATGGAAAGATAAACAGACAAATATGTGGGTCCTGGACAAGATTAAAACAGACTTGACCATCAGAAGGGGAATCATGGAAAGAGAACTAAACTATTTGGGGCACATTGTTAGGAGATCTGAAGTTGTTGAGAAGCAAATACTGCAAGGAGCAGTCGAAGGAAAACGGGGTAGAGGTCGTCCACCAATATTTTGGACTGATGATATCAAGAAAGTGTCTGGACAAGGAATGAAAGGTGCAACACAAATGGCAGGTGAAAGAGTTGCATGGGGTTGCATGGCGTGCTCTCGTGAAGACCATAGCAGCGCTTTACAGCGCCACCTGAAGTTGATGATGATGATGATGATGACAATTGATTCAAGCCGCCGAAGATGGCGCTATCAACGAACAATTACGCTCACCAGCTCAGCCTTCGCCTGGCGTCGTAATGATTCCATGACATTTGCTCCGGCGACAATTGCTCCGCTGTAAATTTCATACACTAATCGAATGGCTAACTTCAACCCTGGATTCAACACTATACCCTACCCTAAACCTAACCCTAAACCTAACATAAAACCCTATTGAAACCCTAACCCTAACCCTACATCTTAGACGAAATAAAGCCCGGAGCAATTGTCGCAGGAGCAAATGTCGTGTCACCGTCGTAATAGTCCTGCGTACGCGCCTGCGTGGACTGATACGTGTGACGTCCATTCATGGCAGTACATTAAAGGGAAGTCGATCGTAGCAATCCACATTGTCGTTGTGCAAATCTAAAAGTCCCTAATAAGGTTCATGACATCTTCGGGTGGCAGCAAGTGGAGATCGCATTGCTTTGGTTTGGTAGAGATGATCAAAATCGAATAGTCCAGATTCTGTAACACAAATCGTAAATAACGTGTGCATGGTACAGTCACACACAGGCGCGCCGGAAGCAGTTTGAGATGGGGGGGGGGGCATACAATCCAAGGGGCTCACCAGGGGCAGTGACGTAATGAGCAAAAACGTTTGGAAGGGGGAGGGGGGCAGAAGAAAAATCTCTTACACGTTACATGCCTGCCTCGCGTAACGTTTTTCAAAGTATTCAGAGTAACGGGAAATTTAATTCCCGTTAACTTTCCTTTTCTTTGAATGGAATTTTGTGTGTGATTTAATTCAGGTTTTTATTATTGTAATGTTCTTTTGGGTTAACAAAATACAAACTATCTTTACTCCTTTACTGCTTTTGTTTTTGGATGGGGTGGGGGCATTTTTTTTTGTGGGGAGGGGGGGGGGGCAAAAATGCTTAACTATCCTGGCTGTGTTTTAAAAGCTGTGCTATTGATTCTCAACATTCAAACACCACTGTACAAAACCCAACTAATTTCACTAAAAATCCGTACTTTAGTGACAATTCATGACACCTAAATAGCAGTAAAATACAATTTGTTCAGATGTTAGATAGAATAATTTTAAAATGCAAATTGTGTGTCTACTACAAACTTGCCACTTGCCGATCAACCGCATCGGCATGATTGTGTGCATCTGTGTGTTATGAGTGTATTTACTATTCATGTATTTAAATGCTGCCTATTTACACGTAGTGCAGTGTTAACGGTCAATACGCATTAGCGTTGCCTTTCTATGTGGGTACAGTGGTTGTAATTGTATACAATGCAATCTGTATGTAGCCTACTCATAGAATTGGCAAATCCACACCTGTAAGGGCGGCACTTTGAACGGTGTACCTTCTGCACGCGCGAGTTGGTTCAATTGTTTTTCTACCCCCGCTCTGGGTTTTCCCAATTTCATGTAATGTGACAATGGTTTGTCTTTGTTTGCCATTACTTGTAATGTTTTCCGCCTCCACATAAAAAGGCTAATGATGATTCACTGCAAAATGTGACATTTAGCCTATATTAGCCTATCATAATATGCTGTCAATGAAAGGTATAGCCACTCGCTAATATAAGAAGTGAACCTAATAGTATGTTGGGTTTTCTTTTTAAAGCAAAAACTTAGGGACATGCATGTCTTTTGAGTGAAAAGAAAAACATTAATTACCTTTTAACCCAACCCTATTTGAAAGGTATAGATTGTAATATATATTTTGTTTTAAATATCAATATTTAGTAAATTCGATTCAATTCCTCAATATGCCGAGCAAAATATAGTCTCAGGTATAGAGACCAAACCGTACATAAGACATCATACAGTAATATATGAAACATCATAGTCCCCTCTCCTCGATGTTGATGGTTAATTTGGTCTGACTATGATGCATAAGAATGATTGAAACCTCAAAAATAGCCATATCTATATCATAGGGTTTAATATGATGATGGTAGGCTCAAACATTGTAATGATGGATATAAACTAGCGTGGAATATTGTGCTTCCACCATTAACATGGGGAGAACTATTGCAACATGTGCGCGTGAGCATGAAGGCAGTGTATAGGCAGATTACTGTACGCGATTCAAATACAAATTTTATATTTCATACCACAAGTCAAAGGTCCTTTGGTCATTCATTAAAATCGCTCATCCGTTTCTCCTGTTAGGCATGATACGTGCCTTATAAAGAACTTCCTGCACCAAGTAATAACTAACTAGACCTACTATGTAACATACTTACGATAAATCTGTATACCATTGAGCGTGTAACGTGTTTGTGCGCGTATTCAGAGCGAAATCTGTACAAAGATGGCTACTTCCAGCTCGGTGATTAGGAAAGGGAAGCTAGATGAATTACGACATGAAATCTTGTCGTACAAACCAGGCAAGGCTGTACCTTGTGATGATGAACGAGTGGTGTTTCCTGATAAGCTTGTTATTGGTACAATAGGTGTGTCCAGGTATGCGTACAACATAGTCCCTGCCCTGAGACACGCTCTTTATGGAGACGTAGAGCCACGCAAGCTTGCTGATGAACGTCAAACATCTACTGAGGATCAGGAGGAATATCTCACCGATTCTATATACGTCATCCAGACTTTTGGCTTAGGTTTGTATATTGAAAAAAGGGATATGTTGTTTTGTTTGTGTTTGTTGTAAGTCCGAAATGATACTACGCCTCAACTATGAACATGTATCGTTGGAATAAAAGCTATTTCATTAACCCTTAAGGCCGTTTTACACTTTCACGGATCGCATCACGGATCATCCCGGATCTTAATCCGGGGTTTTCCGGCGTGCGACACCACGATTTCTTCTCGATGCCGGTGTGGATACGTTCCGAACTGGGTGTATACACGGGCAAGTACGGTGTCTCCAAGGACAGACAAGGTAGCAACGCGGACCACGCCGGAAACACATACGGAGCTAACACAGATTTCAAGGAAGAGCACGGAGGCTACTGGGTACTTTTACGGTCCTTACACGGAGGTGTACTTTGTCTATTGGGATATCTCCGGAATGTTGACGGGTGACTTGAGCTTGTAGGCGCTCATTTGATATACGGAATTTCAAACCCGGATGAAACCGGTGTTAATACCGACCTCCCGGTGTCTACACGGACTGTCCCGGATGTATTCGGCGGCTACAAGGAGGTACACGGTGTCTACAGGGAAGAGGACGGATTGTTTCATCCGTGAACTCCGGGATGAAAAATTAAGCAAGCTTAATTTTTTCCCCGGATATGCCGGTACGCCAAGGATCACGCCTGATGCCTCCCTGGTGTATACACGGTAATGCCGGAGATAACACGGATAATCCCGGAGCGACGATCCGGGATGATCCGTGATGCGATCCTTGAAAGTGTAAAAGGGCTTAGGTAGGTTTTCGGTAAAATAATGAATTGCATTGGCAAATTACCCTTTGTCCTTAATAAACTAGCATTGCAAAGAATGTTTAAACTCTCTAAATATGTCGGATGAAACAAAATCTGTATTTCTTATTTTGTTCTTCAATGCCTCTAGATAACACTCATGCCCACGTGCCCAAAATGACAGAATGTATACCCAGCTGCGTGTTTGTGAAGTTGTAGTAAACAATAATTGATTTGTTTGTTTTGTAGAAGAAAATAAATTCAATTCAATTCAATTATGGCGGTTTTACAAAACCCCGCGATGATCCTATTTTTGGCGTGAAATTAACTTCATGTCTGATATATTTAATTAGGATGCTACCTAGCAGGGTAGTTTTCACGAGCATACAAGTGTGTATTGAAATTGCAGAAATATGTCTTTGGACACAGTCATATCTTCAAATACGACATTAACATTATCAAAAGGAACTGAGAAAAATTAAATCATTTTTTCTTTCTAAAAAAAACATAGGGATTAAAGGCGCCATATAACAAGCTTTTCTCAAATACGATTTCAATTTCATGAAGCTCAACAAGTGATAATATATGGATGCATCATTTCATTTTGTTGATGTCGTTATGGATTTTTTATTCAGGGTTTTAGAATTGTACCATTATTGTCCGCACTGCAATTCTTACAAAATTCCCACATATTTTGTATGGTTTCATTAAATGTTATTGTACAAACAATTCATTAATTTGTGTTATTCTGGCATATTGCATGCACACGCTTGTCTACTTATGTTCTTTCTCTACTTCTGAATGTAGGCTAAATATCATGTTCATAGTATCAAAAAGGTTCATCATGCACAATGTATCAAATACGTTCTCTTTTACCATTCTACCAGGTTTAGACGAAGAGAATATACGAGACCTTGCCGGGAAGGTCGGATGTGTGGTGCTGTTAGTTCCGTGAGTATTAATCTTCTCGCTCTCCATATTCACACGGGCAATACATATTTGACTGAAATCGACTACCATTTTTGTAATCGCAGGGTAATGCTGGAACGCTTATGGCTGCAGTAGATGGTGCCTTTGAAATATTTATATGGGTAAAATAAATTGTGTTTTTGGAGATTGAAATCAATATATATACTGCTCATTCGCTTGTATAGTAATGCGGATTCGTTTTGGAAGGGGGGGGGGGCAATGTCTTTGTTTGCCCCTAGCAGAATAATACCTAGATACGCCACTGTTTATCACTTTCGTCCATTCAAACATGATTTTATAATGTTTCTCCTTATTTCTGTTACCCGAATTTCACAGCATTTTGCCCGAATATGTTTGATATCTTTACATCTATAATATCGAAATTATGAAGGATTCACGGTCATTAATTACGGCGCTTGAGGGCGCGTGACATCGTTCTGATACCGCGGACCGAAATAAACACATTCTCGGGGCAATGTGGCAAGGAAAATCAGCAACAATGTCTTTTCTTTGAGGTGGCCCTAGGTAGGGGTGGGTTGAAAATCAAATTGTGTGCATTTTATTATCATTACCTCTTTAATTATCACCACGAGATAATGACGATTTTGAATCTGTTCATTTTATCTTTTTTATTAGACCGTCTCTTTTCGCCTTGTACCAACAAAGGATCAAGACAATAAAGAGCATTACAGGTGAGTTTAATAAATTTTAATACTAATAACAACAACATTTATAATGCGCACATATCCACCCCAAGAGATGCTCAATGCGCCTAACAAGGTAAATACATTCAACTTAAGAAATTACATGAGAAGATACAGAGAACGACAATAATTTAACATAATTAAATATAATTAAACATCGTTAATTAAATCAGATTGTGAAATACACTACTAAGGAATTCAGACATTAGATTGGTTTTCAAGTTTTTTTGGAACAAATTTTGATTGGCTGACATTTTTATTGAATGGGGTAGGGAGTTCCATAACCGGGGTGCAGTAGCTATAAAACCTCTGTCACCCAACTCCTCTTTGTTCTTAATTGTATTACATTTGTTGAATTGGAGGAACGAAGACCTGCACGAGAACTTGAAGAGATATTAAGAAGAGAGGAAATATATTCAGGGACAGATCCATTTAGTGAACGGTAGATGAGTTGTAGAATTTTATATTTGAAACGCTGTTCTATTGGAAGCCAGTGAAGGTTCTTGAGTATTTGAGTAGTATGGGTCGAACGTTTAGATTTAGTGACAAGGCGGGCAGCTGCGTTTTGAACCCTTCGTAGTTTGTGAATTAGGTATTTAGGAAGTCCATAACGGAGAGAGTTACAGTTATCGAGATGAGATGTTACAAAAGCATGAATCAATTGTTGAGTGGTTTGGGGGTTAAAAATTTCCTTATAGCACGAAGATTACGAAGATGATAATAGGCAGCTTTCACACATGTTGAAACATTTGCATCAAGAGACATGCTTGTATCGAAAATGACACCAACATTTCTTGCCTTATCTGAAGGAGCAATGTGCACAGAACCAACACCTATATGAGTTATAACAATCTTGGAAAGTTGTTGTCTGGAGCCTAAAAAGAGAAATTCTGTTTTATCGTCATTTAGTTTGAGATAGCAATCATTCATCCATTTCTGTATATCACGAATACAACTTTAAAGATCTTCAACACGTTTTTATACCCATTTGCCCATAATCCTTTACACTATAGGTAGGACGAGTATCTTTAAACAATTGTAAATTAATAAACAATTGCACTGTTGATACACACAATGCAGTGATATAAACCACCGTATTTATTACAAAAATGGACGAATGGTTTTTCAACAGTTATGACTAGGACATAAAACAATCGAGGAAACAACCATAATTCATGCAATATGAACCTAAAATCAAGTACTTATCATATTTTTTTTATATTATCCATTATGTATTCAAGCCCTTAATTGCACCTCATCAATTTCGATCATGATGATATCGTGGACTCTAACACGCCCTTCGTCGGTTCAATTTGTAAATTAAATACCTTTTCTTTCCTTGTGCATGCATGCTGACTCTTTCCTCTTTTTGTGTAGGCCTGTATTATTATATAATAGGCCCATGTGATTACAACTTTATCTCCTGACTACGGCTATGTTTACTCCCTTTTCCGGTTCTTCTGCAGTTTTTTTTCTTTATCACTTTTCTCTTTCCCCCCTCTGTCTTCGTCGATCCTTCTCTCGCTCGCCAGTTCTATTTACAACCCTTGGAAATGGTGGTATACTCTATGCACATACATCACGTTTAATGGCAATATTTTAAAGCACAGATGTGAATGAAAAATGAACAGATTGGATCCTTACTCTGGTGTAAAAATACCCCCCCCCCCTTCTAAAAAAGGGATTAGGTGACAAATGTGTGGTACATAGAAGTCATGAGACGATTAAATGACTACTTTCGATTGAACTGATTTGTTTTCGTTTGGATAGGTCACGTCCCTATATGTGCCATGGAAACTACCTGGCAAAGTGAAGACATGGAGAAGGCAAAAAAACAACTAAAAAAGCTCGGAATCACTGACATCTATGACGTACCTCCCCTTGGTGGCAATCGCTTTGATGAGAAACCGTTGCAGTCGCTTCTCCTCCTCCATGGATGCCTGAAACAAGGTGACGAATGGATATCTGCTGATTTAATACAACTTTATTCTTTTCCCCGCTTTGAGTGGTTATTGAAACAAGGGAGAAAGGATGTCACAGAAGCCCAGAAGAGACACAGAGAAGACATTAGAGAAGAAGAAGAAGCAAAGAAGTTACTCCGAGGTAGGATTACAGACTTAGAGCAGGAACTCAACGAGTCCCGTGCAAGTCGCGCAAGCATAGTCAGTGAAAAAGAAAGACTACAAGGCACCATGAAGGTTGAACGAGAAAGGCATGAACATAGTGAAAGGGCAGTGATGGAAAACGAGAAAAGAGCGAAACAGATGATGGAGACGTACAAGCATAGGGAGATGGAATATGAAAAGAAACTACAATCAAAGGATCTGCGTATCGAAACAATGGCTGAACATTTACAGGGAATAGAAGAGAAGGCAAGACGTCAGGTTGACCGATTAGAGACCGACAACGAAGAAATGATGACGAAATTCGAGGAGAAAGAGCGAAACGAGACGACTCTAAGACAGCAAGTTGAAGAATTAAAGAAAGCAAGAGAGGGAGATAAAGAAAATCGGTCAATAGAATTAAGCTGGAAGAAGGAGCATGACTTTAAGGAAGGGCTTTTGGAGCAACTTAAGCGTGAGGCCTGGAAGCTGAGAACCAAAATTCAACTAGAAAGTGAGATACGATCAGCAGAGCAGAAGAAGAAAGCAGAGACACATCAATGGAGTTTCATTCCCTGGGGCTGGGGGGCTTCTGGAAAACAAGCTCAGAGTGGTAAGACTTTATTTTCCGATCTCAATTTCCTTTAAAAGTTTAAGAAAAAAACCCATTATACTATATACGTCCAAGCCAATTTGTTGCTACTTTTTTTAAATATGTATAATGTGAAGCTAATCAAATCCAATATGGTCTTTATAGCTCCCTTCCCCATTTTTGCTATCTTTTTAAAGTTTGAAATTACTTAGAATACCGATACAGTGAACGATAGAGAACATTCCAAATTTGTATATTAATTTTTGTTTTAATCCTTCTCATTCAAACTGACTTCATTCCTTCATGACAGGCACATCATCATTTGAGGATAATTCAACCGGAGGACTGGGGAGTGATACAATCCAAGAAGGGTAAGATGAAATATCTTTTCTCTTTACATGAAAAATTGACAATGAACGCATTATTTCTCTTATAGTGACTGCAACACTACTACGGAATGTACTTGGTTGAGTAAAATAAGTGGTGCTAGACGGTCAGTAACAGTGATAAAAGTACGGCAGCACTTATGTTCTATGAATTCAAAATCATGTTTAGAAATTCCGTGACCACCTGTGATTATGTAAAAGCAGAAGTGAATAAAAGATTGAAACTCATTAACAAAGAAATGAAAATCTTAGCTGCATTAAATAAACTGTAATAATTCGAGCATGTCGAGCATTGTCTCTTAATGGGCTCGCTGTTCAGGCACAGCGGAGCACCCCAATTACCGTGCGATCGACTCTCGTCCGTGTAAACATCATTTGCATAAAATCAACAATTGTGTACCGATCGATGCGAAAAAAAGTAAACAAATTTCGAAGACAAATTCTTCATTAATGTGATGAATATCACCAATCAAAGCTACTAAATCGAGTATTTAATAAATTTGCAAGACACTCGTGTGTATAAAAAGAGTTATTGATGCACAGAAAATGTGAAATTTAAGGGATAGTTTTGACGAACAAAAACGAAAAAAATGAGATACAAAATCACCGTAAAATTCACCATTTCTTTTAGAGCGAGAAAGAATTGCCTCGTATGAACAGAAAGAAAATTTAATAATCTCAATCCTTGTGAAATATCTCTTTTCATAGTTGCTTGATAGGGTCGTCTCAGAGAAAAACATACCCCAATGTCCGAATCTCATCGAACAAAAATAATCCTTCGTTGTCGCAAAATTGTTAGACCAGTCCCATACATTCAAATGTGTGTCATGTCTGAACCTCGCGTGTGCGTTGGCTATACATGTCTTGCCAGCCGACTGCACACGTGCACGCTAATGGCTCAGCTGTTTCGATCTGGCATGCACTGGGCCTAAGACGCATGCGCAGTACATCGCTGAGATCGATGACGTCATGTTCAATGAGTTCGCTGACTACAACTTTTAAAAATGAAGCCCCATGAAAAAGAACGTTATAACCAAAAAAAATACAGCGGAGAAGCGAAAATTTCGCCCATGTATGGATTTAACCCTAATGAATATTCATACCAAGTCTCTACTTCGTGCATTGCTTGATAGGGTCATCGCATTATAAAGTAGACGTCGTGTTTTTCGAG
Organism: Strongylocentrotus purpuratus; assembly: GCF_000002235.5. Lineage (NCBI taxonomy): Eukaryota > Metazoa > Echinodermata > Echinoidea > Camarodonta > Strongylocentrotidae > Strongylocentrotus > Strongylocentrotus purpuratus. The sequence continues at coordinate 50,565,404 of NW_022145594.1, forward strand.
GGGCGAAGCTCAAAACACATTAATATCTCGAGTTTTATTCCATGGAATTTCGTATTTATTTCACTGACATAAAATTCATAATAATTTTAGTTAGTATGGAAAGTTTCATAGCGATATTGGCAGTAATAAAGGCGCAACGCGAATTTTAAGATTTGACATTCTAGCACACACATGTTCGGATTCACGCAGATGTCCGTTGGTTATTCAAATAGAACGGGCCGCTAATGATATGCAAATCGGGGTGCTCCGCTGTGCCTGTGTTTATTTGTGTCAGTCAACTGCTTTAGGTTGACTTTAACAATAAAAACGTTCTGTAATAAAATAAATAGAAGATGTTACTCTTGATTAGAGTTATAATATAACATAATCCTTTATAGTCTCATTACCGAAAGAACTTATTTTGACGTTTTTTTTCTTCACCTAAGTAAAGATTCGTGTTAATTTTAAAGTTGATCCATCATAACTACGTTCTCTGACCGCCACGTGTTTGTCTTTTTTACCATTCTAGAGAGGAGCCCCCAGATGATGAGTTTGCGGACATCTTAACAAAGATAGCTGACGATCTTTACGATGAAGCCAAGATCGACAGCCTTGCTGGTCAGCTGGGAATCCTACATGGTGATATACAGAGAGCGCTCATGACCAATGTGAAGTTCAACCGTGTTACAAGTGATGGAACACGTCATATGCTGAAACAATGGAGAGAAGGTGTGTCCAGGGAAGATGAACGGATTGAGCTAACGAAGGCACTGCAAGCTGCCAAGTTGGTCAACCTTGTAGACCTGTATCTCAGCGAAGGTAACGTATATTTTAATTAAGAACAATTGTAGTTTTCTAATAGAGGACCCCATTCAACACTTCAGCAACATGCTGTTCTATTCGGTATACAATACGGCCAATGTGATTAAAGTCAGATTGACGGAATTTTCTGAAGCAGATTCGTTTTCCAGATTTTTACACTGTTGATATAAATACTAAGGTGACGTAATGCAGAGAGAAGATACTTAAAAAGAGCTTAGGTACAACTTTCAGTTAGCATTTTCCTCACGAATAAAAAGCTTAACAGATGCTTGCTACTAACTTCAAGTTCTCATCTACTACCTGGTGAACATAAAAATAAAAGAAATTTGAAATTCACTGCGATAAGTTCTACACAACCATAATAAATCAATTCGATGTGTTTTGAGAAATAAACCAATTACCTGTTTTCTTTCTTACTGCCGGTTAGGTGTAGTAGAAGAACAGATCGATGCTGAATATGATAAAGAAGATGTCAATGATGAGCAGCTCTCTGCTAGAGATGAGACCTCTCTAAAAGAGGACCAGACCAAAGGACACACTGACACCCAGGTCCTTCAGGAAGCTACAGCAAGTAACGACCACACTCCTCGAGATGGGCATACAGGAGACATGGCTTCCAAAACCCAGGATGACTTGACAGATGGAAGTAGGAGTCAACATCCCGACAAATCACCGGAGAGCAGTAGACAGAACTTGGATGCATCTGAAGTGACTTCTGAAGACATGTCCACTGAAGAAATTCACGCTGGTGATGATATGACCAATGTAAGTAGCATTCAACCTGCTGACCAATCGTCCAGTCATGACATGCAAGTCCTACCTGAAGATTTATCTGAGATAGCCCCTCTGGTATCTTCTGGTGGAAAACCCGACGAGGAATCCACCATCTTGGAAGAAGAAGATCTGATTTCTCAACTCGTTCTCATTGATCCATTCCCGGAGAAAATAATGCTCCTTTTCCTCCTAAAGATCATAATGGATGTTCCCCAGACAGCATTCAGCTTATAAGGAATAACTAGAGAACCTTCATCAAGCCAAGTTTACTACCAACAAACTAATAGCTTGCGACGTTCCAGGTTCGCTCATGGATGCTTCATCGGGCCGACCGGTCTCTGTTGGTATAGTCGGCCTGATGAAGCATCCCGCAGTGGACGTAAGGCGTCGTAAGCGGGAAATTTAGTTGATTTATTTATATTGCATTTTACATTTGATGATACATGTATTTCTAAACATACTTTGTTCATATTTTATTGTAAAACAGCATTTGAGGAACTAAACACTTTAACAAGCTCTACTTCAAGTTAATTCCTCTTTTCTTGTGTTTTTTTTACATTATATTTGTAGTTTCATTGTATAGTTTTTGTGATTTTATTATTCTTGTATTATGTTTTGCATGAGAAATAAAGTTATTTGAATTATTGAATTATTAATCAATTACCTGAATGGTTGAGAACAGTAATAGACATAACCTTCATTATCATTATCCGAACCATATTGTGTATATTGCAATGTTAAAACTTGTATTCAAACACCGCATACATAATTTCAACTATGTTTTTTAAAATAATAATTATGACAAGAATTGCATGCAGAGCGTGATTTCTTTCAAAGAGTAGATTTTGATTTCTGTTTTGGTAAGTTACATGATATAGAACTTCAATTAATGTTAGCAATTATAACAAAGTCCATTTATTACAGCCGGAGCAAATGTTATACATTATAAAACTGTAATCTCTCCAAAAATATTAGTTATGGTCAATCATTTAATGTCCAAATTTCATATTTCATTTTATTGCTTAAAAAATAATTCGAAGCAGAAGAATCGAACTATTTCAATTAAACAAGTTGCAACCCTCGTTTTTATTGTTGTACCTACCGCAAGTTTGAGTAGATAAAAGTCAATGAATACCTGAAACAATAACGAAAAACATGAATGAATAATAAATATTAAAGTAATGAACAAACAGATGTACAAAATATAAACTTTGAATGTATAATACCCAACAGACTGTACATAAGTGTCATAAATTGAATTGTCATTGTTTATTTAAAATGCTTTAATTCATTCAAAAAACATTCGCGGCTTGAGAGCTGAATTGCAGTTTAAAAAACAAAAACAAAGTATACATCAGTGAAAAAGTTAAATTTCACGTAATACATTTGCGTAATAACATTTTGGTAGTAAATTTCAATTCGTTTTGTACATAGAACGTATATTTGTGCTTCTATGACACCTACTCCGGCTACTCCGTGGGGCAATTCAATACATTAATTAAACTCCCGATCACAACCCCGGACAAGAAACCTACACCGCACCTAACACCAACACCAAGCACAAACCCAGCCCCCAAACCAAATGCAACCCCAACCTCACATCCCTGATGAAATAAAGCCTAGAGCAACCGCCGACGGAGCATTTGTCGTGTTGCCATCTTTGTACATTATGACACATAACTTGGTACATATTCAGAAATCTGAATATTATAACCATATTTGTAATAAAATTATGTTGAACTTATACATTATATGAATATAAATAAATTTGTTTGAATTTCGAATGAATTACATGTTGCGGATGGAAATTGTATAGCCAGATGGGTAGTGTATCTTCCTCAATAACAAAAACAGAGACAATAACAGAAACCAATTATAATAATAATAATACTCATTTTTTGTATAGCGCAAATTACAATTAAGTCTCTACGCGATTCCGAACTTGGAGATTATTACCCCTGTTTTAGCTGTGCTGCAATTACAGCGCTTTAGCATTTCAAGGTACCCATTTACATCACCTGGGTTGATTGTGGCAAATATAGATCAATGTCTTGCCAAAGGACATTAGTGCCGCGGCGGGACTCGAACCCCGACTTGTGATCAACAGTCCGGCGACGTAACCACTCGACCACGACCCCAAATCTGGGAATTATATAATCAAATAGATGCTACAATGAATTAAACAAAATATACTTTGTAGGTAAAATGCAGATTTTGTTTTGTCTTTGGACCAATTTAGTATTAAAAGGTATGGTAGTGTATACAAATGATTTTCGCATAAAAACATGGTTAAAATGTTGCATGGTAATGATCGATTATATCAATAAAGAAGCAAACAAGATTTTGCACAATTAAATCTGATTCAGTTGCTCCCATGATTGGTATCATTCACATATCACATTTCAAATTATACATTTAAGGCTTTGGCAATTTGCAAGATTGTGAAAGCATCAGTATGAAATATGAGGGAGAAAGAGAGAGAGAGAGAGAGAGAGAGAGAGAGAGAGAGAGAGAGAGGAGAGGAGAGAAAGAGACAGAGAGAGAGGGGAGAGGCAGAGGAAGTAAAGGGTAGGAGGAGGAAGAGGAAGAAAGGGTAGGAAAGGAAATAGTGAGAGAGAGGGGGGGGGGGGGAGAGATGGGGGGGCATTAAGTGACAACAAAATTATTGTCTTGTTTGGAGCCAAAAGGGCATTTACCACTAAGTAATTTTTTTCCTCTGGCTCTAAACAGGCAGTTCATATTTTTAAAGAGAGCTGTACATACGATATATATGTAAATAGAGAGAGAGGGGGGGGGGGGGGAAGCGTGTGACTAGCTGGTAGGAACAGATGGAGAGGAAGAAAGATGTAGAGGGAAGGGGGTATGGAGAGAGAGAGGGAGAGAGAGAGTTAGGGGAGGGAGAGAGAGGGTTGTCGACAAGTTGAAATTCCGCATTTTCACGATTTTATATTAGTAATCATGGGCAGGGGTAAGTTGGTTGCAGAACATTGAAGAGTCGTCAATGAAAAAAAAAGCCTACAGGTGGCGCTCTTCCTATTGAACAGTTTTTCAGCAAGAGTCGCGTAGTGTCGCATCAGATAAATGAATGTTGGTCTAGCCTCAAACATGTTCTCTCACTCTCGAGAAATAGATTACTCAGATGAACCCCTCTCTGTTTAAAAAGATGTTTTTTAATAGATGAGATGTTGCTCTCTCCGAGAATAAATAAGGTTTCCGATAATTCATTTACTCCAAGTCTTTGATGATATAACATTAAGAGAAAAAACAACAACAAAGAACAATCCATATTGCAAATGTGGTGCGATATCATGTATTTTGAAATACATTATTGAGCTCAAGGATTACACCAGGTCATGCTGACTTCTGAATATTATTTGTGTGTATAATGTGCGTACGTTTGCGTACTGGAAGGCCTGAAAATCATTTGCGAGCGAGCATAGTGAGTGAACATGTAATATTGTGAAGAAAGAAATAGGGGGGGGGGGTCGCGCGAACCCCCCCCCCCCCCGAACCCCTAGTTTGTACGGGGTGCAAAATGTTTGTTCCACCTTTACGTATGCAGGTAAAAGGTGAATGAAATAATTTGTAACGACTTACGCACTGTCTTAAAGAGAAGGTTGAGTTCTGGGAAGAGGTGAAAAATAATTTGTGAGCATTACTCATTCTTATTATGCAAGCGTGGAAGAACATCAGTTAAGACATGTTCCCTGAAAAGCATGGCTCTTCAAATGCCTTCATATTCTAAATATGCATGTAACATCGTAAAAATCGGGGGCCGGTTTTTTACGCCACATGTTCGTGTAGTCCCATATACATCTTTCAGTGCAAGTGTTTGTAACTTTACCAAGAATTGGCCAAATTTCTTATCATTTTGATGATTCCAGAACCTTGCAATACACACAAATTCTTATATGCTAGATGATCAACCTTTTCTGGTCGGTTCCACACCGTTTCTTTAACAATGCAATCGCATGACCATAACTCAACTTTATCTTTAACAACGATTTATGCATTAAATGTGATTATATTATGAAAATGGTTATGCATTTTGTTTGCGTATTTATCTTTGTGAGACATGGAAGATTTCAATTGGCAGGGCTCCTTGATATGGAAAATAACTCAGTGTATAGTTTTAGAAATGGTATTGTGCCTAAGCTTTGTGCAGTCTCTAATAAAAGTCAAATTTAACACAAACACACATAAATTTTGCTCTCTTTTTATCAGTTTCAATTACTAGGTAAACACAGAATTCAAGTTCTAAGAATATTTGTTATACGAATTAAAACACATTTTTATTAATTCACGACAATTTGAACTCCTACCTTGCGTCACAAAATAAGTGGTCCTCGAAACAAAAAGCCTCTTAACTAAATTTGGGAAAATTTGATAAAATTTTCTTCGATAAAGATTCCCTAATTGATGATACCGGTACAAGTTGCCCCGTGTATGCTAGTATTTTTTTTTAATGGGCCACATCCATGTGTTAGTTTGCTAGGACAAACTCTTCTCAGTCGCTGTGCGTAACAGTGTCTGCACGATGAGACCAAGGAGCTGTGTGGTTGAAGCTCCTTATTGAGGCTAGGATGACATCATACTACATAGGGTCTGTAATATATGGCATTGTCAGAGACTGACAGAATTAGCCTAATTAGGCTTTGCTAAAGGCTTGAGTTTATGAATTTTAGTCAAGTTTGAAATCAAAACTCTGTGCGTGCCTGCAGGCTGCAGACTACGGATGGTGAATGACTGGGAGATGTCAGTGTCTTGCTTTCGTAGAACTCTAATATCACAAATGTTAATAGAATAATCGTGTTTAACTTTGAACCGAGGTTCTTGCCTTTTTGTAAATATTATGTTACATGTATATACTTCTTTATATCTTTTTATTTAGTGTAAAATATCAAAGCTGTGTATTTAATCACATGACATATTTTAGCCAAGATGTAGAATAGCTTGTAGCTTAAGTATGTATTCAATAGTTATTCATACTTATTCATTACATTCTCATTCAATGCTGTGATACTTTTGTGTGTTAGTGGTACCAGACACGATCAGCATTAAATGCTATTTTCTGGTCCCATTTATCATTTCAATGTTAAACGTTCACAATTGATTGTTATATTAATGTGCTTTTTGTTTGGATGATAAAGCTTCAAACTCAAACTCAAACTCAGATAGAAATGTAGATAGAAAGATAAATGAATAATACGATAGATAAAGGAATGAACTGAAAGAGAGGGATAGATAGATAAATAGTTGGATACACAGATATATAGATAGATGGATGGAAAGATAGAAAGAGGGATATACAGATAAATAGATGGATATGTGGGACGCGTGGTCCACGGTTTAAATTATAGCCAACAAAAATGAAGAAGTTGAGACGCCATGGTGAAGTGCAAATGAAGTTTATTTCGTTTATAAATAAAAACGGAAAACAGAAATCCCTGCATTGTACAGAAAAATAAAACAAAAGCATCATAAGTACAATAATCACATAATTAAATCATGCAAGTCATCATTTGGATTAAATTTCTGTAGACAAAATGCAGTACAGTTCAGTTCAGTTCATATACATTGAAATGCAATTAAGAAACCAAGAAATAAAATACATAGTATTCAATATTATTTGTAAATGCATGTATAGATATCAAATAGTCTTAACTACAATAAATTGCATACACAACATAAATAATCCTACGCAACTCACCCTAGACTAAATGTCACACGGGTAAGAAAAAATCATACGTCATCGTCAATTGTAGCTTTGTAGCGTAGTTTGTAACCTCAGTAACCTCAAATTACGCCTCAGCGGCTGTTTAAATGGTGCAACACAAACAGGCTACATTGACGGCAAAACTTAAGCGTGTCGGAGTAAATGGAGACAGACCAGCATCGCTTAAAACAAGTGAACGAATGTCCGCTATATAAAATACCCATCAGGGCCTTGCCTGACATAGCGCGCATTCGTAAGGACTACTTTTCGAGCATGAATGCACATCCTTCTGAACTAAGTATAATAATCAAGTTTAGGATAGAACAATAAAACATACATGAGAAAATATCATAATTTCATTACGGTCCATTTAACTTTACCTACAAACAATTTATAGATAAATAATCAAGGGACTACTTTGTCCTTAACGTAAGTACACAGACCCACGTGACCATTAAAGTAATGAGGCTTCGGGTCTGACACGTATGTTTTAAATTAGACACACCCAATATGCTGTACGGTGTTCTTAAATAAAAAACCAAGTTTTGAAATGGTAAAAACGAGTTTGGTCACTACAGATAGATAGATTTAATGTAGAGATATATAAATAAATAAATAAATGGATGGATACATAAATAGTAAAGTTAAGAAGAAATAATGAAATATTTGTTGGAAAAACAAAACATTCATTTTCGGCTTAAATCTTTTGTCCAGTAAAGACACATTTATTAAATCCAATGTTCTTCGAAACCTGACAAAGGGGTACAAGAGTTGCTAAGAGCACACGGAAAACAACAAGGATAAGCGTGTTATAAAAGATGACGAAGCAATGTATAGCCTGGGTATTGCAAATGAAAAGGGAGGGATAAGTACTAGAACGACAAAACAAAGCAAACGCCTAGAAAGGCGTGGAAGAAATAGAAAAGAAGAACGGAAAATGGAACGCGAGAGAGAAGAGACTATAATAGAGAGGAAAAAAGAGAGAGAGAGAGAGAGAGAGAAAGAGAGAGAGAGAGGGGGGAAGGGAGGGGGAGAAAAAGAAAACGAGAAAAAATATTCTTAGATATATATATATATATATATATATATATATATAGGACACAAGGTAGATAAATAAAAACACCGGAGAAGTGAATATTCCACTTAGATAGAGAGAAAAATAGATAGATAAATATATAAAATGGATATATAATACGGATGAAGAGTTGGAGACGGAACTTTAAGATAATTCAAAATAATGTTGCCTTTTCTTCAATGTAATCATATTTCAATATTATGTTTTTGTAGTAATTAAGTTGTAATTGTTAATTGACAGCTGAGATATCCACCTGTTAGTGACCGCCCTGGGTGGTCTAGTTTATCATAGCCAAACTAGTACAGACGGGCTTTAACAAAATATGATTACATAATCTAGAGAACATAAAGGAGTTCAAACACAATGATATATTAGATAAAGAATATTTAAGGATTTCGATTCTTTTCTTGGTATTGATAACAATAGTCCATGAAGTGGAGAAATTGTATTATGTTTTTGTAGTAAGTTGTAAAGCGGGATAGATGTATTCTTTCACATTTTCCATTGACTCAACATGGCGATGGGTGTTGAAACTTATTTGAGGTAAATTCTCAAAGGTTTTATTGTGAAAATCTCAGAATCGCAGTGCTTTCATTTCCATAATTTTATTTAAACGAATTCGTTTTCGCTGGCTGCCTGCCGTAGCAACAAACGGAATGAACAAAAGACTGAACTCCGTTTCGTTGACAATCAGCCATAGACGAACAAATTCATGTATGGCAATTCTTCTTGTTGCTACGGGAGGCAGCCAGTGAAAAACGACTCGTTTGATAAAATAATGGAAATGCAAGCAGTACTTTAAACAAACAGAACTTTGTCATTTCTTGTTCATTTCTCCTGATTGAGGTGACATATGAAAGGGCAGAAACTCAATTTTCTAGAAATGTGATTTCTCTTTGAAATTCAGATACCGTCCGCCAAATGACTTTTTTGTTTCCTCTCTTCAAATTCATTTTAATATCTCATGCGTGAAATATGCGTTATATGAGTTACTTCAAATGAAAGAAGAAGATCTAAGCTTTCCAAATAAGTGTCATTCATTATTTATAAATGTGACTAAATTATGACCCCCCCCCCCCCCCCCCCCCAAAAAAAAAAAAAAATCGATAATCCTCGGTTTCGTTTTTTCTGGGACGCGCTGTATATGTAACATAATTATAATAACTAAAATGCTAGCGGGCGTAGCGAGCGAGCTCTTATCTTGAGAAAAATAAAGAAAAAGGAGCTCTAAGTCGCATTGAATGAAGGGTGCATGTTTAATATGAAAAAAAAGGAAAAGTAGGCACTTATCTGCAAAAGGGAAAAAGACAGTTATTAAAAATGAAAAGGGGCACAAGTCAAAATTTAAAAAAAGGACAAGAATGTCAGAGGTGAAAAGGAGAATTTCTCGCACCTGAAAAAAGGCATTCACCAGAGATGAAAAGGGGCACTTATGAGAATGTAAAAGAGCTTATCAAAAAGGAAAAGGGGTACCTGTCATTTTTTGATAGTTGCAATTATTAGGGGTGAAAAGGGACATTTATAAGAAGGAAAAGGTGCACTTATCAGAAGGAAAAGAGGCACGTGTCAAAATAAAAGGGTTGTTTATCAAAGGTGAACAGGGACACTCATCAAAAAAGAAAAAGAGTACTTATCAGAAAGAGAAGGCGGCAATTATTACAAAGGAAAAGGGGCACTAGTAAAGGTAAAACGTGTACCTGTCAGATTTGAATAGGGGCAATAATCAGAGGTGGTAAGGGGTACTTCTCGTACCTGAAAGGGCACTTACCAGAGATGAAAAAGGCTACTTATGAGAATGGAAAGGGAAACTTATTGCAAAGGAAAAGGGGCACTTATCAAATTTTAATAGGGGCATTTATCAGAGGTGAAACGGGGCATTTGTGAGAAAAGGAAGGGGATCTTATGAAAATATGGGGGTGTACGTATCACAAGGAGAAGAAGCATTTATTATAAGAGGAAGTGGCGGTCCTTACAAGGGGCACTTGGCCCATACACGTAAAAAAGGGTCACTTTGGGGCTACCTCAGAAGCTGTGCTACCCTGACAAAGAATGAGAGAAAGAGAGATGATGCCTTTGTAACGTGGTGCTACATGAGGCTGTTGCAGGTGTCATGGAAAGATAAAAAGACAAATATGTGGGTCCTGGAAAAGATTGAAACAGACTTGACCATCAGAAGGGGAATCATGGAAAGAAAACCTAACTACGTTGGGCATATTGTTAGGAGATCTGAAGGTGTTGAGAAGCAAATACTGCAACGAGCAGTCGAAGGAAAACGGGGTCGTCCACCAATATCTTGGACTGATGATATCAAGAAAGTGTCTGGACAAGAAATGAAATGTGCAACACAAATGGCAGGTGAAAGAGTTGCATGGCGTGCTCTCGTGAAGACCACAGCAGCGCTTTACAGCGCCACCTGAAGTTGATGATGATGATGATGACAATTGATTCAAGCCGCCGAAGATGGCGCTATCATTAACGACCTCATTACGCTCACCAGCTCAGCCTTCGCCGGGCGGCGCATATTTTTTTTACACAACTGTTTAGCCATTTTCGCGAAAAAATTCCAAAAAGTGCTCTGGTAAAAGAGTCTAAGTCGTCAGCGCACTTATGTGCAGGTACACGCCCAGGGAAGGGAAGATGATAGAAAGGGGAAAACAAGGATAGTGGAGAGGATATGGAGGAGGAAAAACAAGGAAATACATAAGGAAAGAGAAGAGGATAAGTCAAAGGAAACACATAGAAATACACAATTGAAGAGCTAAGAGGATCATAGATCTAGACTAAGGAAAAACAGGGAATACATAGAAGGAGATAGATGACGAAGGAGAAAAGGATAGATTGAAGGAAAATCAAAGAAATAACGAAGGAGAAAAAAGGATAGATTGAAGAAAAAGAAGAAATACATGACAAAAGAGAAGAGGATAGATTGAAGGAGAACACAGAAATACATAATGAAAGAGAAGAGAGGATAGATTTAACCCGAAACAAATATCGAGTATATGTACACATGTACAGCTCCAGCAATCCAACAAAACTGCTAAGTAATGCTAGACTCTATCTCTAGTCGTTTGCACAGTATATTTGACTGAAGTGGCTAAACAGTTGTGTAAAAAAAATATGCGCCGCCGGGCGTCGTAATTTCAGGATTATGACATATTCGGTGGCAGCAAGTGGAGATGGCATTGCTTTGGTTTGGTGGAGATCAAAATCAAATAGGCCAGATTCTAGACTAAGATGTATACACAACACATAAATAACGTGTGCATGGTACAGTGGTTGTTTACTTAAAATGCAATCTGTATGTAGCATACTCATCAAATTGGCAAATCCACACCGTTAGTGCACTTTGAACGGGCTAATGACCTTCTGCACGCGCGAGTTGGTTCAATCTTTTTCCTACCCCGCTTTTGCTCTGGGTTTCCCCAATTTCATGTAACGTGACAATGGCTTGTTTTTGTTTGCCATTGCTTATAATGGTTTCATCAAAAGGCAAATGATGATTCACTGCAAAATATATAAGCGTTGGTCACTATATACAGCAAGTTCCTGCAACAAAAAAACGACAGGGCCGTAACACTAGAACTTCTTGGCAAATTGTTTTAACCGCTAGTATTACAGGAGTGCTCTATTCACGTGTTGTTGCTGTTGTTACTGTCAATATGGACCAATGCATTTCTTTCAGCAACAACAACAAAAAATCGCATGTTCTTTATACACAACAAGATTTAACAAGAAATATATACATGTATAAAATAGAAAAATTTAACATCAGACAAATTTTGCAATATAGACACGTATTCGGAAAGCTTGTCTGAAAGCGATACATTTAAACAGCAATTTTGAGTTTTGACATCACAATATGCTGCCAATGAAAGGTATAGCCACTCGCTAATATAAGAAGTGTGCCTAGTATTATGTTGGGTTTTCTTTTCAAAGCAAAAACTTAGGAACATGCATGTCTTTAGAGTGAAATGAAAAACATTAATGACCTTTGACCCAACTCTATATGAAAGGTATAGATTGTAATATATTTTGTTTTAAACATCAATATTTAGTAAATTCGATTCAATTCCTCGATATGGCAAGACAAAGATAGTCTCAGGTATAGAGACCTAACCGTACGTAAGACATCATACAGTAATATATGAAACATTATAGTCCCCTCCCCTCTCCTCGATGTTGATGGTTAATTTGGTCGACTATGATGCATAAGAATGATTGAAACCTCAAGAATAGCCATATCTATATCATAGGGTTTAATATGATGATGGTAGGCTCAAACATTGTAATGATGGATAGAAACTCGCGTAAATCAGAGCACATAACTCCAATATTGAACTCACTACATTGGCTTAAAATTCACCACCGCATATCCTTCAAAATTCTTCTCCTGTGCTACAAAGCTATCAATGGCTTAGCCCCCTCTTACCTTTCCGATCTCATATCCTTACGTTCCCGTACGTCGTCACGAACACTTCGTTCATCTTCCACATTACTGTTAACACCTGGACCCCGCACTAACACCCGGTATGGTGACCGCGCCTTTTCAGTTATTGCCCCCGCTCTCTAGAACAAACTGCCCGCCTTTATTCACTGCGCCCCCTCTGTATCTCAATTCAAATCTCTACTCAAAACCTATCTTTTCAAATTGTAAATTGCAGTTGTGCGTCGGTCAATGGAGGTGCGCACCATATTTGTCTTTATTTAGTTGATTGCCACTGTTTTTCTTACCTTATCTATGTTACTTTTGTATTTTTGCTTTTTTTTCTTCTAATTTAATTCTACGGGTTATAGTCTTCTCTTAATCAGAACACTGTGCGCTTAGAAACATCAGTATTAAGCGCCTAATAAATGTTATGTATTATTATTATTATTATAGAAACTAGCGTGGAATATTGTGCTTCCACCATTAACATGGAGAGAACTATTGTAACATTTGCACGTGAGCATGAAGGCAGTGGGCAGATTGCTGTATGTGATTCAAATAATAATGTCATATTTTCATACCACAAGTCAAAGGTCGGTTGATCATTCATTAAAATCGCTCATCCGTTACTCCTGTTGCACATGATACGTGCCTAGCTTATAAAGAACTTCCTACACCCAGTAATAACTAGACCTACTATGTAACATGCTTATCTAGCCATACGACAAATCTGTATGCTATTGAGCGTGTAACGTGTTTGTTCGCGTATTCAGGGCGAAATCTGTACAAAGATGGCTACTTCTAGCTCGGTGATTAGGAAAGGGAAGTTAGATGAATTACGACATGAAATCTTGTCGTACAAACCAGGCAAGGCTGTACCTTGTGATGATGACCGAGTGGTGTTTCCTGATAAGCTTGTTATTGGTATAATTGATCTGTCCCTGTATGTGAATAGAATGGTCCCTGCCTTGAGAAGCGCTCTTTATGGAGACGTAGAGCCACGCAAGCTTGCTGATGAACATCAAACATCTACTGAGAATCAGGAATATCTCACCGATTCTATATACGTCATCACAAAATCTGACTTAGGTTTGTATATTGAAAAAAGGGCTATGTTGTTTTGTTTGTGTTTGTTTTAAGTCAGAAATGATACAACGCCTCCACGATGAACATATATCGTTGAAAAAAAAGTTATTTCATTGACCCTAAGGTAGGTCTTTGGTAAAATAAAGAATTGCATGGGAAAGTTATGTTTTTTTTTAATATTACTTAAAGGTATTATAAAGTTTTGGGAAATTTTGAAAAATGGGTGGATAGTGATTCTTTACAATTTGGATATATTTGGATGCCCCTGTGAATGAATTAAAAACACCAGAAATTTTAGCCCCTAAAACGTTTCTGCTTTCGAGAAAAATTGAATATAAAGATTTACCGGTGCTCCCGGTAAATTTTGATAAATTTCAAATAGCTCCTACGGCCGTACAATGGTGCTGCGACCATGAACATCTCAGAGTATGTAGTTGTGTTATATAATTTCCGAACGAGAATAGCTTATCGGTCGATTTTAGTCAATAAACATTGTTTTATAGCTTAATTGATATCTTGACCTTGAGAGGGAGCTATTCAACATAAAGTGTTTATTATTTAAAATTTCATAACTTTAGAGTCGATTTCGACCGCGACAACGATCACTGAATATTGTAGGATCGTATATGCTTCCAATATGTTCATATGAACCAAATTCATGACCCAATACCAAAACTTTGTATTACCTTTAACCAACGGAATGCCCTTTTGTCCTACTAGTAGGTAAACTAGCATTGTGAAGAATGTCTAAACTCTCTAAAAATGTCGGGCTAAAAAAAAAGACAAAAGAAAGAAAATGTTTTGTTTTTCATTGTCTCTAGTAAACAACAAAGTAAATGTCCACGTGCCCGAAATGAGACAATGTATACCCAACTGCGTGTTTGCATATTTGTAGTAGACAGTTGATTGATTTGCTTGTTTTGTAGAAGAAATAAATTCAATTTAATTCAATTATGGAGGTTTGACAAAACCACGCGATGATCCTATTTGAGCGTGAAATTAACTTCATATTGGTAAGATACTACACTACATCGCAATCCATATTTGAAAATGTCATAGCTATACTCAGTCGCTTGAATTGTATAATTTTATTTGCTAAATATCAGTCGTCCTTAACATTTTAAATATTTGTATATTGAGGGTATGAACCATGACTACGCCTGAGTAACCAATCACCTATTGATAAAGAATGGGAGAAATATGTGAAAACTTGCGTGATCTTAAAAAGTCATTGTTTAAACAGTAAAAAGTAACTCTTAGAATTCTTATTACATGGTACACATCAAATACATGGAGCGCAATATATCATATTTCTTTATAAAAAGAATCGAAAAAAATTCAAACGATTATGTGTTAGCCATTGATTAATTTAACATGTCAACTATCTGAAACAATTATTGGTAATGATGTGTATGTTTCACTATGACCATATACCTGACCTGCCTGATGTATTTAATTAGAAGGCTACCTAGCAGGGTAGTTTTCACGAGCATAAAAATGTGTATTGAAATCGCAGAAATAGGTATTTGGACACAGTCAATCTTCAAATACGACATTAAGATTATCAAAAGGAACTGCGAAAAATTAAATCTTTTTTTTTCTTCCTCAAAAGCACATAGGGATTAAAAGCGCTATAACAAGCTTTATTTAAATTCACTTTCAATTTCATGAAGCTCAAAAAGTGATAATATATAGGTGCATTATTTCATTGAAGAGAATGATGTATTAGGCTTTTCAAACATCCTCGTTTTGTTGATGTCGTAATGGGTGTTTTATTCAGGGTTTTGGAATTGTACCATTATTGCCAGCACTGCAATTCTTACAAAATTCCCACATGACATTGTACTTATATATGACAACATAGATTCATGGATTCATCATTATTTTGGCAACCCCTTCTTAGTATAATTTCACGACTTTCAAACTCATGTAAGATTCTCTTTATGAAACGCATTAAGTTCACTGTTTATATCTTCACAAAATATTATTGTGTGGATTCATTAAATGTTATTGCACAAACAATCATTCATTTGTGTTATTCTGGCATATTGCATGCAATTTATAGAACTAAACAAGCTTGTTTATTTTGTTCTTTTTCTACTTCTGCATGTAGGCTAAATATCATGTTCTTATTATCCAAAAGGTTCATCATGCACAATGTATCAAATGCGTTCTCTTTTACCATCTTACCAGTTTTAAACGAAGAAATTGTACGAGACTTTGCTAGGAAGGTCGGATGTATGGTGCTGTTACTAACGTGAGTATTAATCTTCTCGCTCTCCATATTCACACGGGCAATACATATTTGAATGAAATCGACTACCATTTTTTGTAATCGCATGGTAATGCTGGTACGCTTTAATAGGGCTCCAGTAGATGGTGCCTTGGGAATATTTATATGGGTAAAAGAAATGTGTGTTTTTTGGAGATTGATATCAATATATAAACTGTTTATTCGCTTGTATAATAATACGGATACGTTTGGGCAGGGGGAGGGGGGGGGGGGCAATGTGTTTGCCCCTAGCGGAATAATACTTAGATACGCCACTGTTAATCACTTTCGTCCATTCAAAAATGATTTTATAATGTTTTCCCCTACTTTTGTTAACCGAATTTGTCAGCAAGGTGCCCGAATATGTTTGATATTTTTACATCTTTAATATCGAAATTATGAAGGATTCGCGGTCATAAATTACGGCGCTTGTAGGCGCGTGACATCGATATGACACCGCGGACCGAAATAAACACATTTTTTCGGTGCAATGTGGCAAGGAAAATCGGTAACATTTGTTTTCTTCTTTGAGGTGGTCTTCGTTAGGGGGCGGGTTGAGAATAAAATTGTGTTTATTTTATTATCATTACCTCTTTAATTATTACCACGTGATAATGACGATTTTGAATCTGTGCATTTTCTCATTTTTATTAGACCGTCTACTTTCGACATCTACCAAAAATGGATCAAGATAATAAAGAGCGTTATAGGTGAGTTTGCACATAATCTTTTACGCTATATAGGTAGAACGAGTATCTTTAAACAATTTTGAATAACTAAACTATTGCACTATTGACACATATGCAGTGATATAAACCACCGTATTGATTACAAGAATGGACGAATGGAGATATGAATAAATGAAAAGCATTACGAGCCAGATTATTTTCACACATGAAACTTTTGAATATAAAGGCTGGTAATTTGTATTTACATACAGTATAAAGATTTATGTTATTTGCCATGCTATTAAACGGGTAGGTACGTGTATCTAACAACAATGACACCTCCTATAGAATGTGTTTTCAACAGTTATGACTAGGATATAAAACAATTGATGAAACAATCATAAGTCATGCAATATGACCCTAAAATCAAGTACTTGTCTTAGTTTTCTATATTATCCATTATGCATTCAAGCCCTTAATTGCACCATATCAATTTCGATCATGATGATATCGTGAACTCTATTAACACGCCCTTCGTCAGTTCAATTTGTAAATTGAATACCCTTTTCTTTCTTTGTGCATGCATGCTGATTCTTTCCTCTGTTTGTGTAGGCCTGTATTATTATATAATAGGCCCATGTGATTAAAAAATTTCATTTTCATAGTTGTAAATGTATAATATTTGAGCGCAGATGTGAATGAAAAATATACAGATTCGATCCTTACTCTGGTGTAAAAAAATATACACCCCCCCCCCCCTCTAAAAAAGGGATGATGTGACAAATGTGTGGTATATTGATGTCATGAGACGATTAAATGACTTCTTCGATTGAACTGATTTGTTTTCTGTTGGATAGGTCACGTCCCTATATGTGTTTTGGAAACTACCGGGCAAATTGAAGTCACCGAAAAGGCAAAGAATAAACTAAAAAAGCTCGGGGTCACTGACATCTATGACATACCTCAAATTGGTGGCGGTCTCTCAGATGAGAAACGGTTGCAGTGGCTTGACCTCCTCCATGGATGCATGAAGAAAGGTGACGAAGGGATATCTGCTGACCTAATACAGCTTTATTCTTTACCCAGCTTTGAGCGGTTACGGAACCAATGGAGAAAGGATGTCACAGAAGCACAGAAGAGGCACGGAGAAGACATTAGAGAAGCAGAAGAAGCAAAGAAGTTACTCCGAGGTAGGATTACAGACTTAGAGCAGGAACTCAACGAGTCCCGTGCAAGACGCGCAAGCATAGTCAGTGAAAAGGGAAGACTACAATATACCATGAAGGTTGAACAAGAAAGGCATGAACATAGTGAAAGGGCAATGATGGAAAACGAGAAAAGAGTAACACAGATAATGGAGACGTACAAGCAGAGGGAGATGGAATTTGAAAAGAAAGTACAATCACAGGGTCTGCGTATCGAAACAATGGCTGAAAATTTACAGGGGACAGAAGAGAAGGCAAGACGTCAGGTTGAGCAACTTAAGCGTGAGACCTTGAAGCTGAGAACCAAAATTCAACAAGAAAGTGAGATACGATCAGCAGAGCAGAAGAAGAAAGCAGAGACATATCAATGGAGTTTCATTCCCTGGGTGGCTTCTGGAACACAAGCTCAGAGTGGTAAGACTTTATTTTCCAATCTCAATTTCCTTTAAAAGTTTAAAAAATAAACATTATATTATATAAGTCCAATCCAATTTGTTGCTACTTTTTAAAAGATGTATAGTGTGAAGCTTATGAAATCCAATATGGTCTTTAAAGCTCCCTACCCCATTTTTGAAACTTTGAAATTACTTAGAATACCGATACAGTGAACGATAGAGAACATTCCAAATTTGTATCTTAAATTCTTTTTTTAACCCTTCTCATTCAAACTGACTTCATTCCTTCATGACAGGCACATCATCATCTGGGGATAATTCAACCGGACGACTGGGGAGTGATACAATACAAGCAGGGTGAGATGAAATATCTTTACTCTTTACATGGCAAATTGACAATAAACGCATTATTTCTCTTATAGTGACAACACTACTACGGAATGTACTTTGGTGTGTAAAATGAGTGGTGCTAGACTGTCAATAGCAGTGGTAAAAAGACAAAACTTATGTTCTATAAATCCCAAATCATGTTTTGAAATTTCGTGACCACCTGTGATAATGTAAACGCAGAAGTGAATAAAAGATCGAAACTTATTAATAAAGAAATGAAAATCTTAGCTACATTCCAGTCTACAGTGATTTGAGTTGAAAGTGAAGTCTTTGAATGAATTTAAATAAAATATAATAATTCGAGCATGTTGAGCATGGTAATGAGATCGCTGTCTATTTGTGTCATTCAACCGCTATAGGTTGACTTTTACAATGAACACATACTTTAATGAAACAAATAGAAGATGATACTCTTGATTAGAGTTATAATATAACATAATCCTCTATAGTCTCATTACGGGAAGAACTTACTTTGACTTTTTTTTCCCTTTACCTAAGCAAAGATTTGTACTAATTTTAAAGTTGATTCGTCATACCTACGTTCTCTGACCGCCCCCATGTTTGTCGTTTTACCATTCTAGAGACGAGCCTCCAGATGATGAGTTTGCAGGCATATTACAGCAGATAGCTGACGATCTTTACGATGAAGCCAAGATCGACAGCCTTGGTGGTCAGCTGGGAATCCTACATGGTGATATACAGAGAGCGCTCATGACCAATGTGAAGTTCAACCGTGTTACCAGTGATGGAACTCGTCATATGCTGAAACAATGGAGAGAAGGTTTGTCAAGGGAAGATGAACGGATTGAGCTCAGGAAGGCACTGCAAGCTGCCAAGTTGGTCAGCCTTGCAGACCTGTATCTCAGCGAAGGTAACGTATAAGAACAATTGTAGTTTCGTAATCGAGGACCCCATTCAACACTTCAGCAACATACTGTTCTATTCGGTATACAATACGGCCCATGTGTTTAGAGTCAGATTAACGGTATTTTCTGAAGCAGATTCGTTTCCACATTTTGACACTGTTGATATAAATACTAAGGTGACGTAATGCTTGGAGAAGGTACTTAAAAAGAGCTTAGGTACTACTTTCAGTTATTATTTTCCTCGTGAATAAAAAGCCAAACAGGGACCCCTTTCACAAAGTCTTTTTCCAATGACAAATGACAAAAATCAGGGACAAATCTGCTGTTAACCAATCAGAAGCAAGGATTTCAGTAGCTTATAACAAAAACTGTCATGTGTCACTGATGACAAGTTTTGTGAAACAGGGCCCTGATGCTTACTACCAACTTCAAGTTCTCATCTACTACCTGGTGAACATAACAATAACTTGAAAGAAATTTGAAATTCACTGTGATAAGTTCTACACAATCTTAACAATTCAATTCGATGTGTTTTGAGAAATAAACCAATTATCTGTTTTCTTTCTTACTGCCGATTAGGTGTAGTAGAAGAACAGATCGATGCTGAATATGATAAAGAAGGCGTCAATGATGAGCAGCTCTCTGCTAGAGATGAGACCTCTCTAGAAGAGGACCAGACAAAAGGACAGACCGACACCCAGGTACTTCAGGAAGCTACGGCAAGCAATGACCACACTACTCGAGATGGGCATACAGGAGACATGGCTTCCAAAACCCAGGAGGACTTGACAGATAGAAGTAAGAGTCAACATCTTGACAAATCACCAGGGAGCATTACACAGAACTTGGATGCATCTGAAGTGACTTCTGAAGACGTGTCCTCTAAAGAAGTTCATGCTGGTGATGATATGACCGATGTAAGTAGCATTCAACCTGCTGACCAATCGTCCGTACATAAAATGCAAGTCTTACCTGAAGAAACATGTATGTCTGAGATAGCCCCTCTGGTATCTTCTGGTGGAAAACCCGACGAGGAATCCACCATCTTGGAAGAAGAAGATCTGATTTCTCAACTCTTTCTTATTGATACATCCCCGGAGAAAATAATGCTACTTTTCCTCCTAAAGATAATAATGGATGTTCCTCAGAGAGCATTCAGATTATAAAGAATCACTAAAGAACCTTCATCAAGCCAAGTTACAACAAACTTAGCTTGCGACGTTTCAGGTTAACTCCTGGATGCTTCATCGGGCTGATCGGTCTATAATGCCATATGATTCTTGACCCGTGAACATGGTGTTCCGGTCAGGGAACGTCAGGATAGAACTGCCCTTCTCTGATAAACCTTTCAAATACCCGTCGGCCTGATGAAGAGTCCCACAGTGGACGTAAGGCGTCGTAAGCGGGAAATTTAGTTGATTTCTTTATAACATTTGATATTACATGTATTTCTAAGCATACTTTGTTCATGTTATATTGTAAAACAGCATCTGAGGAACTAACACTTCAACAATCTCTACTTCAAATTAGGTTCCTCTTTTCTCGTGCTTTTTCCATTATATTTGTCGTTTCATTGCATAGTTTTTGTGATATAATTATTCTTGTATTATGTTTTGCATGAGAAATAAGATCATTTAAATTATTGAATTATTAATCAATGGTTGAGAACATTAATAGACATAACCTTCATTGTCATTATCCGAACCATATTGTGTATATTGCAATGTTAAAACTTGTATCCAAACACCGCATACATAATTTCTACTATGCTTTTTTTAATAATATGACAAAAACAAAGTATACATCAGTGACAAAGTAATATTACACGTAATACATACGCGTATTAACATTATTGTAGTAAAATTGTAATTCGTTTTGTACATATAACGTATTGTGCTTCTATGACACCTGCTCCGGCTACAATTACTCCGTGTGGCAATTCAGTACATTATTCAAACTCCCGATCCCAACCCCGGTCAGGAATTTACCTACACCGCACCTAACACCAACACCAAGCACAAACCCAGCCCCCAATCCAAATGCAACCCCAACCCCATATCCCTGATGAAATAAAGCATTGAGCAACCGCCGCCGGAGCATGTGTCGTGTCGCCATCGTTGTACATTGTGGCAGATTACTTGGTACATATACAGAAATCTGAATATTATAACCATATTTGCATGAACATTAACTGTTGAACTTATACAATATATGAATATAAATATATTTGTTTGAAATTCGAATGAATTAAATGTTGTGGTGGAAATTGCATAGCCAGATGTGTAGTGTATTTTCTTTAATAAAAGAAATAGAGACAATAACAGAAACCAATAATAATAATACTCAGCTTTTATATAGCGCGAATTACAATTAAGTCTTTAAGCGCTTCAAAACTTGGAAATTATTACCCCTGTTTAAGCTGTGCTGCCATTACCGATTTAGCATTTCAAGCCAGGTACCCATTTACATCACCTGGGTTGAGTGTGGCAAAGGTAGATCAATGTCTTGCCAAAGGACATTAGTGCCGGGGCGGGACTCGAACCCCGACTTGTGATCAACTGTACAGTCCGGCGACGTAACCACTCGACCACGACCCCACATCTGGGAATTATATAATCAAATAGATGCTACAATGAATTAAACAATTTATACTTTGTAGGTAAAATGCAGCTTTGGATTTGTCTTTGGACCAATTTAGTAAAAGGTAGGGTAGTGTATACAAATGTTTTCGTATAAAAACATGGTTAAGAGATTGCCATGGTAATGATCGATATATCAATAAAGAAGCAAACAAGATTTTGCACAATTAAATCCGAATCAGTTGCTACCATGATTGGGATCATTCACATATCACATTTCAAATTATACATTTAAGGCTTTGGCAATTTGCAAGATTGGGAAAGCATCAATATGAAATATGAGGGAGAAAGAGAGAGAGAGAGAGGAAAAAAAGAGAGAAAGAGAAAGAGAGAGTAGAGAGGAGAGGCAGAGAAAGTTGATACCAGATTTGGCTGCCCGATTCTGCCCGTTATTATGTTAGAGCCGTTTTCCTTGCAACATTGCCCCGAAAAATGTGTTTATTTTGGTCCGCGGTGTCAGAACAAGTGTCACGCGCCCTCTCGCGCCGTGATTTATGACCACGAACCCTTCATGATTCAGCCGCGGACCCCAAAAACCCACATTTTTCGGGGCAATGTGGCAAGGGAAATCGGCTCTAACATAACAACGGGCAAGATCGGGCAGCCAAATTTGGTATCAACTTGAAGCTTAGACATCAGAGAAAATGGTGGAATTAAAATGTAAGCGGTACACCGGGGAGATCTAAACATTTCTTCTGGATTTATAAAAAACATGGATAATTAGTCCATTTCTCAGTGAATTACCCTATAATATATCATGAAGATTGTGTTTCTATTAATTTTAACCCATTCATTCAACGAAATGAACTATAAGGAATATGTGAGAGCAATTTCATATCAATAACTTAAAAACTTCATGTTGAATTGAAAGATTTATAAAATGAGTCACTTTTGCACTAAAACTGTGAATATGTAGGATTTTGCTGTTTGAAATTGTGCATACCGGAATTAAATATTTCACTGAGGTATTCCTCTATGTATTACCTTTCAACTGGGCAAGTAAAAAAATTGAAAAAAATAAATCACCCAAAATTTTGGCGCACTTTGGTTCCTCCCTGGCCCACTGTGCCCCGTGGCTACGTGCCTGAGTAAATAGAGGCGTGGAGATCGCATTGCGTTGGTTTGGTGGAGATCAAAATCAAATAGGCCAGATTCTGGACTAAGATGTATACATAACACACAAATTGTAAATAGCGTGTGCATGGTACAGTGGTTGTATGTATACAATGCAAATGGGCGGATCTAGCTTTTTGCCCCGACCGGGTGGGGGGGGGGCAGGCGCGGATCCAGGGGGGCCGAGCGTGCCTTGCCCCCCCCCCCCCCCCCCCGCAAAAAAAAAAAAAAAAAAAAAAAAAGAGAGAGAGAGAAGAAAGGAAAAGAAGGGAAAGGGAAAGAGGAGAGAAAGGGAAAAAGAGAAGAGGAAGAAGAAAAGAAAAGGGGGAAGAAAAAGATCGGGGGGCCGAAAGGGCCTTGCCTCCCAGGCTGTTGCCCCCCCCCCCCCAATCACAAAAATAAGAGAGAAGGAAGGAAACGGAAAGAAAAAAGAAAAAGGGGAGATACTGGCGAACTGATAGGGGGTAGGGGGCTTGTGGGAAATCAAATTTAAACGTGGTTTATTTCTAATTCCATAACAGTAGATTACAAAAATTATATAATTTCAGAGATTTTTCCTCACTTTTTAGTAAATTATACGTTTTTATGTGACAAATTCCTAAATTTACAGCCAGGCAAGAAATGTGATTTTTGAGATTCCTACATGTCAGGGCCCGAGGAACGGCGGGGATCGAGAGCCTCGAGCCCCCCTCCCCCCCCCCCCCCCCCCTTTTTTTAAAGGTATATTAAAGAAAAAGAAAAAAAGAAAGAGAGCAAGAAAGAAAAAAGAGTTAACTGCCAGTTTCAAAAAATAATGAGGCATCAAAATATGCTCATCTGACCGTGATTAAATGCCTAAAGCCCCCAAGCTTCCGGGGGCTCTGCTGGCCCCTGGATTCCACCTAGGGCCCTAAGGCGGGCCCTTAGATGCTCATTTGACGGTAATTTAATGTCTAAAACTCCTGAGCCTCCGGGGGCTCCACCGCCGCGACCCCACCAGGGCCCTAAGGTGGGCCCCTGAATGCTTATCTGACCGTAATTTATAGCCCCTGTGCTTCTGGGGTCGGACAAGTTATCAAAATGTGTTTATCTGACCGCAGGCGCGTAGCCAGGGGGGGGGGGCTGTGGGGGCGGTCCCCGAACATCGCCGCCAAAATAAAAAAAAAAGAGAGGAGAGAAAAGAAAGAGGGCGTAGGAATAAAAAGGAGCAGACAAAGAACATCTTTGAAATTCAGACAAGGATTAAGAGTAGAGAACGGTACAACGCATCGCCTTCTTTCTCTAATGATTTAATAAAACGTCAAAGCTTCCGCGCTTCGCGCAGGAGGGGAGGGGGGGGGGGACTGAATTCAGACAAGGATTAAGAGTCGAGAACGGTACAGCGAATCGTCTTCTTTCTCTCACAATCTTATGAAACGTCCAAAATTCCCCGCTTTGCGCGGTAGGGGAAAAACTGAATTCAGACGAGGATTATTATCGAGAACAGTATAACGGATCGTCTTCTTTCTCTAATGATTTTAATAAAACCTAAAAGCTTCCGCGCTTCGCGCGGGAGGGGGGGAAAAACTAAATTCAGACGAGAATTATTTTCGAGAACGGTACAACGAATCGTCTTCTTTCTCTAATGATTTAAATGAAACTTAAAGCTTCCGCGCTTCGCGCGGGAGGGGTAGGGACGAATTTAGACAAGGATCAAGAGTCGAGAGCGGTACAACGAATCGTCTTCTTTCTCTTATGATTTAATGAAACTTAAAAGCTTCCGCGCTTCGCGCGGGAGGAGGGAGCCTGAATTCAGACGAGGATTAAGAGTCGAGAACTCTACAGCGAATCGTCTTGTTTCTCTAATGATTTAATGAAACGTTAAAGCTTCCGCGCTTCGCGCAGGAGGGGAGGGAGGAACTGAATTCAGACAAGGATTAAGAGTCGAGAACGGTTCAGCGGATCATCTTCTTTCTCTCATAATCATCTGAATGGTTGAGAACAGTAATAGACATAACCTTCATTATCATTAACCGAACCATATTGTGTATATTGCAATGTTAAAACTTGTATCCAAACACCGCATACATAATTTCAACTATATGCTTTTTTAAAATAGTATGACAAGAATTGCATGCAGAGCGTGATTTTTTTTAAAGAGTAGATTTGGATTTCTCTTTTGGTAAGTTACATGATATAGAACTTTAATTAATGTTAGCAATTATAACAATAACCACTTATTACAGCCGGAGCAATTTTGATATATTATTAATCTCTCCAAAAAATATAATTATGGTCAATCATTTAATGTTCGAATTTCACATGTCATTTTATTGCTTAAAAAAATAATTCGAAGCAGAAAAATCGAACTATTTCAATTGAAAAGTTGCAACGCTCGTTTTTATTTTTGTACCTACCGCCAGTTTGAGTAGATAGAAGTAAATGAATATATGAAATAATAACGAAAAACATGAATGAATAAAGAATACTAAAGTAATGAACAAACAGAAATACAAAATATAAAACTTCGAATGTATAATACCCAACAACCTGTACATAAGTGTCATGAATTGAATTGTCATTGCCTTACTTGAAATGCTTTAATTCATTAAAAAACATTCGCGGCCCGAGAGCTGAATTGCAGTTTTTTTGTGTACATAGTATATATTAGTGACAAAGTAATATTACACGTAATACATATGCGTATTACAATTTTTGTGGTAAAATTTCAATTCGTTTTGTACATATAATATATAATTGTGCTTCTACGAAACCTGCTCCGGCTACAATTACTACTACTACTAATAATAATATCGAATATTTAGGAGCGCTAAAAACAATAAGTACCATAGCGCTTACAAATACAAATATATGTAAAGAGGACAAGAAAGTACAGTACAGGAAGTATATCGCATAGATCATTGGGGGAAAAGGTGAGTTTTGAGGGATCTTTTGAAGGTGGCAAGACAGGTAATTTTCCTTTTGGAAAGAGGGATGCTGTTCCATGTCTTTGATGCAGCTACTGCAAAGCGTTTTTCAGCTGCTGAGAGTCTAGATTTGGGAATGTTAAGTTTACATGTGTCGGTTGCTGAACGAAGATTACGAGTGGGTGTATATATTTGGAGGGTGTCATTAAGATATTGAGGTGCCAGATGATTGAGTATTTTAAAAGCATACAAACAGAATTTAAACAGAACACGTTGGTGGAGAGGTAACCAGTGGAGCTCCTTAAGTAAAGGTGAAGTATGAGTTCTTGATCCAAGGCCAAAGATTAATCTAGCGGCACGATTCTGGACAGTTTCAAGTTTCCTTCTATCTTTAGCAGATAAAACAGTATAAAGACTATTGCAGTAATCCAATCTAGAAAGAATAAGAGCTCGGACAGCATGGTGACATGTCTTTAAATCAATAAATCTGCGAATCCTCCATAAATTGCGGAGATGAAAATTACTATTACGGACTACTTGGTTTACATAAGAGGTCAATTTGAACATATTATCGATGCATACATTTTAGGAGAGAGAGAGGAATGAATTGATTATTTACTTTAAGCTGTACATCTGATATATATTGCAGATGGTGAGCAGAAGAACAGAAGGCCATGAATTCAGTTTTGTTATTATTAAGTTGGAGATAGTTCGACGACATCCAAGTGCTGATCTCTGCAATGCACAGTGAGATTTGGTGGAGTGTTTCGTTAATGTTTTCCAAAGAGCGTGGATCAAAAGAAGTAAATAACTGAATATCATCAGCGTAGCAAATATACTGTAAACCATATTTATTAGTAATATCAGATATTGGGGTGATATATAAACTAAAAAGGATCGGTCCGAGAACTGACCCTTGAGGAACTCCAAAATCAGATACCCATGGGTCAGATAATTCCCCAGCTATATTTACCCTGGATGACCAACCAGTTAGGTATGACTTCATCCAACTAAGAACTACACCGGATATATGAAAACGAAACTCTAAACGAGTAATATCACATGATCGACCGTATCAAAAGCTGCACTGAGGTTTAATAAGACTAAGAAAACTGACCTTCGTTGATCACAAAATGTTAAAACGTCATTCTGTAGCTTCAAAAGAGCTGTTTCAGTGCTGAAATTGGACCTGTAAGCTGATTGCATTGGATCATATAAGCTGTTATCGTTTAAGTGGTCTGTGAGTTGAATAGCTACTACCTTTTCTATCAGTTTGGCAACATGTGAAAGATTACTAACAGGCCTGTAGTTACGTAAAGTATCCTTATCTAAGTTGAGTTTCTTGATGATAGGTACAACTACAGCCTCGTGAGCAGCTTCTGGGAAAATACCAGATGCTAAAGAACTGTTTACAATACAAGTTAAGGCAGGAACATTACAATTGATAAGTTTCTTCAAAAGCCAAGTAGGTTGAGCATCTAACATAGAAGTAGCTTTAGACATATGGATTATAATGCGTTTGATATTATCTTCGCTGACAGTTTCAAACTCATTCCAATCATTCTCATAAACAGTATTGCACATCGTACAGCCTTCACTACTTCGTGGAGGTGTGCCTGTGACATTGTTGTGAATATCACTTATTTTATTGACAAAGAACAAAGCAAAATGGTTTGCTAAGTCAGTAGGATTGTCATACATAGGGAGAACTTTTACATTCTTGTGGAGCAGATTATTAACCGTTTGAAAAACAGTTTTGGCACTAGCTTTACAGAGTAATTCCATTATGTATTTTTGCTTGGTCTTAACAATGATCTCATTAACATGCCTGTTAGATAGCTTAAAAGCTGTGTGATCTGTCTCAGAAAAGCTTTTGATCCATTTCCGTTCAGCCCGTCTTCTTACACGGCGTGCAACAAGGATCTCTTCATTGAACCAAGGATTACGAACCCTAGTGGAGCGAAGAATTGATTTCTGTGGGACAAACTCGTCGACACAGGTTGCCACGGCTGTGGTATAGGCAGCAAGAAGTGAATTGACATCTCCAGTCATAGAAAGCGGGTTGTTGACTCTAACAACCAGTGCTTCTTTGAAGCCTTCGACGTCCATCTCTTTGAAGTTCCGAAAACATCTGCTTTACTTTGCACATCACTGGCTTGGGACACTTCAGTACAAAGCGTATACAGTAATGATCAGACATAAGGTTGCGGTGTATGACAATGTCCTCTATGACGCAGTCATGGATATAATTAATGTCTGTAGAGGATTGTCCCTGTAGATTACTCTCATTCCTGGTCATGACAAGGTCCAAACTGTGACCCATGTTATGGGTAGCATCATGGACGTGTTGAGACAGGTTTGCTGATTCTATGATGGAAAGGAACTGGGCTACCTCAGACTTTGAAGGCATATCGACTTGGATGTTAAAGTGTCCTAGGAGAAGAACTCGTCCAGATAGCCGTGATATATCTCAGCGGTAAGATCATCAAGTTCTTGAAGAAAGTCTGCAGTACGAAACCGGTTTCGTGAAGAAGGTGGGGGTCGATAAACTACCAGGAAATGAATCGAACCTGCATTACTAACAACGTGTGCGAGTTCAAAAGCGGAGAAAGTCACATATTCACAAACCTTCAGATGTAGTTGAAGTGGAGACTTGAAAATGACTGCAATGCCTCCATGAGGATCGGTCGGCCTTGGAACATTCATAAACGTGTACCCAGGTGGAGAGCATTCGGCGATGACGACTGGATCTTCTGCTCTAAGCCACGTCTCAGTTATAAACATTATATCAATATCATGTTCAGAAATGAAATCATGGAGTAGGAAGGTCTTATTACATACAGAGTGAGCATTCCACAAACACATCTTTAAACAAGACCCATATATCTTTTCGGTATTGGTATTAATAACAATTAAGTTATCGTGATTGATTCCTCTAACAGAAGTTTTATCGTTTAGACCAAACTGAGAAACAAGCACATGGATTTTATGTTGTTTTCTTCTGAGTTTGGGGTTACGACTTATTCCTAGGCTAATGATTTTTCTCATAACATCGGGATGAAGGAAATGCCATTGTTGGTTAATGGGCAAAGCATTTAATTGCAAAAGATCAAGTCTAGTGTAAGATTTATCATTTACATTATGAACCAAGGTTCTTCCAGCTGGGAGTGTTTGTCTATACTCCTCAGATGTAACGGGTCCAGGATTGGGACTGACATCACCCGACATAAGTAGTTGTAATCTAAAAGTTGCATCAGTATTGGAATAATACAAGATACACGATCCAATGACTTTCACCTTAGATGGTGACATTAGACTACAATTTCTATACTTTACCACCACATGGCAATTTGCAACAGATGTACTGGCCCGCCCCCCCCCCCCCCCCACTCAGGTTTCAAAATGACCGCATGCGTGTTGCCAAAATGTCCTTTTCGTAACAAAAGAAAAAGATCGAGCCGTATTGACTTTACACACCGGACTTTTGCTGAAAAGGGGGGATGCTGAAAAAGGCTCGTATACAAAAGAAAAAGGTCGAGCCGTATTGACTTTACACACCGGACTTTTGCTGAAAAAGGGGGGGGGGGTCGGTTGGAACACGCATATGCGTACCCTAAATAACACTGAGTGGGGGGGCCGGGTGTACTGGTCAATGCAGCAATCAGAACAAAGGTGACATATCTGGCTATCTCCATTGTTAATAATAGTACATTTATAAAGCGCAGAAACTATCCAACATTAGGTATATATTCTACTGCGCTACAAGAGCTCCTGATATGCTTAGATTTACGGTACAGTTAATTAAAAAGAAGTGTTTTCAGTTTTGACTTAAAGACGTTTACAGATGGTGATTTCCTGACTTCAAATGGCAAGTTATTCCAGAGTTTTGGGGCTGCACAAGCAAATGCTCGATCACCTAGCGTTATTTTTGTTTTGATAGATGGGATCTGTAGCAACAAAGTATCTCGGGAACTGCGCAAGTTGCGATTGTGTTGATTAGGTTTGAAATTCAACAGTTCTTTGATATAAGTGGGAGCTTGACCAAGAAGTGCTTTATATACAATCAGCAAGATTTTGAATGTTATTCTCTGGCGTACTGGTAACCAATATAGATTTCTTAAAATTGGGGTGATCCGTGTGAATTTAGAACAACCACAGATCAGCCTTGCACAGGTGTTTTGAACCCGTTGCAATCTCACTATTTGACAGTCAGGGATCCCATACAGTAGACCATTACAATAGTCCAGCCTATTGGTGATACATGCATGTACAATATCTTTCGTAATGTCCTTATCTAAATATTTACGAATACGTCTGAGATTATAGATCATGTAGTATGCTGATTTACAGACATTTGTGATGTGCTCTCTCATATTCAAATTCGAATCGAACTGTACTCCAAGATTTCTTGCACTAACAGATGGTTCTATTACAGAGTCTCCAATTGATACACTGTTTAAGTTGATTTTGGATGTCTGTTTAGGTGTGCCAATGATCATTAATTCAGTTTTACCATCATTAAGCATGAGCCTATTTTGCAACATCCATCCACGTACATAGTCAACACATGTTTCTAGGAGTGAGACACATCGCTCTTTAGCATGTCCATCAGGTCTGAATGATACATACAGCTGTGTGTCATCTGCATAGCAGTGGCATGATATCTCGGGGAAATTTGTTCGAACATTTGAAATGAGATTAGCAGTGTACAGAGTAAATAACAAAGGACCCAGCCGAGAACCTTGTGGAACTCCGAAAGGCACTGGCAAATCATCAGAGATCACATCGTCTATTTTGACCTTCTGATATCTATTCGCCAAATACGACTCTATCCATTCAAGAACACTACCATCTATGCCAAAACAGGTCTTTAAAGTTTCTAATAAGCAAGAATGATCTATGGTGTCGAATGCACTACTTAGATCTAATAACAGTAAAAGATTGACTTTCTGGGAATCCATAGCCATCAATAGATCACTCTTTATTCTTAGCAGTGCAGTTTCAGTACTATGGAATTGTCTATATGCAGACTGAGTACATGGCAAAAGTGAGTTGTTATTGAGGTGATCTATAATTTGCTGGGTAGCAGCACCCTCAACCAACTTCGATATATATTTCAGATTGCTGATAGGTCTTAAGTTCTTAAAATCTGCGTCAAGACCAGGTTTTTTCAATAAAAGTGTGATGAGGGCATTTTTCCATTGCATGGGAAAATGACCAGTCGAGAGAGAAAGATTAATCAATGATGTGAACACAGGAATTAATATGTCGATACATTGTAGAAGAAGTTTCGTGGGCATAGGATCTAAAGAGCATGACTTCTTACTGAGGTTAAGTATAAGTTTTTCAACTTGGTGCTTAGAAAGAGGTTTGAAATTGCTCAAAACATCGACATCATGGTAAGTTGCTAATGGAGAATAGGTCCTGGGTTCATTCATTGCATCTAATCTAGTTTCAATATTCTTGTGGATTTTCACGACTTTGTCACGAAAATAATCACCTAGGTCATTCGCAAACTTATGTTTATCAGTACTACAAGGTATCAGGGGTTGTTTATTAGACATGTTCAATAGAGACTTGACAACATTGAATAACTTGTTTTGATTATCCTTATTTTCCATGATCATATCTCTGTGATATTTTCCACGAGCTTTGTTCAAAAGTTTCAGTGTTGCATTTCGAACAGACTTATAGTTGTCCCAATCACTATCGGCCCTAGTTTTCAACCAGCGCTTTTCAGCCTTTCTCTTTTTCCTTTTTTCTGTCCTGACACAGTCAGTATACCACGGTACTTGGGGACGTAACACTATCTGTTTAGTAACAACAGGGGCATGTTTCTCTAAGATATCACTAAGCGTAGTATCATACAACAAAGCTAGTTCAGTGAGGGTACTAGGTGTGTGCATACAGAGCTCGCTTTCAGCGATGTCTAACTTCAATCTATTCACATCAATAGCAGACAGCTTTCGAAATGATATCAGTTTAGAAGGCAATGGAGGTTTAGAAGAGTTTAGAAAACACATGACTGGAATGTGATCAGATAATATAGAACTATGTGGCCATGGTGACCCAAATACGATATCATCAGAGATCAGACTGACGACATATCATGAGGTCAAGGGTGTGACCGTGTACATGTGTAGAGAAATTAACCAATTGTTTACAACAGAGCGATTCGAGAAGATCTACAAAGAGTCTAGCATCTGCATTGGCAGTATCCACATGAATATTGAAATCTCCTATGATTAATAAAGGCGTGTTTGACAACAAATGACATTGAATGTAGTCATTAAATTCTGATACAAAAGATGTAACCGTCACTGGATGTGATTCAGAATAGGGCGGTCTATAGATATTAATTAGTTGCAAGCGAAATGATTTACATGAGATAGAATATTCTGCAAACTCAAAGGAGTCCTTTTCACCTGCAGCAACTTGATGGACGTTGATTGTCTCTTTATAAGCGAGACCGGTTCCACCACCACGACGGCCCATCCGTGGTTGGTGAACAAAACGATATCCAGTAGGGATGAGTTCACGCAGAACCGTTGCATCATTGTCCGTCAGCCAGGTTTCTGTCATGGCAATCAGGTCCGCGTATATCACATATGAAATCATGTATCAGAGCAGTCTTGTTACAGACAGACCGTACATTTACAGAGCAAAGTTGAAAGTTCGAAGATGGATTACCATGGCTCTTCCGTCTGATACTGTTCTTTCTTTGGCCACCCCGAGATCCTCTGCGTGTTCTCCTTCGATGAATTCCAAGTGACTGAATGATATCATTGACGTCCTGGGGAAGCTGAAACCTTGGATGTCTCCATTGCAAGAGTTCGGCTGGGGGATACTTAGTCGCATGTTGAAAATGATGATCAGTATGATGTCTCACTGATGACGAGAGTGTATCACCATCTTCCCTATCCGGCCCTGGATTGGGATGAACATCTCCAGCATGCAGGAGTTCTAGTTGGAAGGAAGCTGTACAGTTTGGATGGTAGGAAATTCTTCTCTTTAGAAAGTGCTTTCTAGTGAGAAAGTGCTTTCTAGTGAGAGGACCATATTGAATGGGCTGTACAAAAGATTCTTCACTACATTGCACAAAGTAAATCACTGAGGCACCTAAACATAGTGCAACAAAGACACTGAGATGAATAGACTTCATTGTGTTTTGATCTGTAATCCCTACATTCAAGTTCAATAAAGCAGGCTATGTACAATAGCTAATGGTACTTACATAGAAATACACAGGAATACATGGCTACCAAACTACTGGAGATACAACCAAATCCAAAAACTGATACATCAGAATATGACATAAAAACAACACTTCATGAACTCCAACTTGTCTAGTAGTTTCCAGGTTACTAATACAAAAAGATGGTAACATAAAATTGTACAATACATAAGAATAACAAGCAATCAGGAGCTCTTTTTGGAGAGCAAGCAAAGGACATGTGCAAATGCCTATGCGCTCATCCAAAAAAAAAGAAAAAAAAAAAAAAAAAAAAAGAATATCGAATATCAAAAGAAACAATGACATGGATGGGTGACTTTGAATAGTCAACTACACTGTACAGCAACATACACAGGTCACACAGTATGGCAGCATGTAAAAACTCACCTACAGTTTTGTAAAGTGTGAAGCACAGGTAAAAATACAAATTCTGAGAACATTACAAATCTATATCACTCAGCAGTTGTCTAGCAGCTTCCATCTCATATACAGATACATATATTAACAAAATTATTGGTTAACAGTAACATAGAACACAAGTAACTTAAAGTAAGAGAGAGAGAGAGGTAGAGAGAGTCGCCTGTCAAGCGCGCACCTCCATTACCTTGCGGTAGTTCAGTACATCAATCAAAATCCCAATCCCAACCCTGGACAAGAAACATTCACCGCATCCAACGCCAAGACCAAGCACAAACGCAGCCCCAAAACAAACAACAAACTCAACCCCAATGAACCCCACATCCCTGATGAAATAAAGCCTGGAGCATTTGTCGTATCGCCTTCGTTGTAAATTATGGCACATTACTAGGTACATATTCAGAAATCTGAATATTATAACCATATTTGTAATAACATTTTGTTGAGCTTATACAATATATGAATATAAATAAATTTGTTTGAATTTCGAATGAATTACATGTTGCGATTGGAAATTGCATAGCCAGATGCGTAGTGTATTTTCTTCAATAACAGAAACAGAGACAATAACAGAAACCAATAATAATAATACTCAGCTTTTATAAAGCGCGAATTACAATTAGGTCTCTAAGCGCTTCCAAACTTGGAGATTATTATCACTATGTTAGCTGTGCTGCCATAACAGCGCTTTAGCATTTCAAGGTACCCATTTACATCACCTGGGTTGAGTTTGGCAAATGTAGATCAATGTCTTGCCAAAGGACATTAGTGCCGCGGCGGGACTCGAACCCCGACTTGTGATCAACATTCCGGCGATGTAACAACTCGACCACGACCCTAAATCTGGGAATTATATAATCAAATAGATGCTCATTGAATTAATACCCTTTGTAGGTACAATGCAGATTTTGGTTTGTCTTTGGGCCAATTTAGTATTAAAAGGTAGGGTAGTGCATAAAAATGATTTTCGCATAAAAACATACTAAAAAGATTGCCATGGTAATGATCGATATATCAATAAAGAAGCAAACAAGATTTTGCACATTTAAATCTAATTCAGTTGCTCCTATGATTGGTATTATTCACAAATCACATTTCAAATTATACATTTAAGGCTTAGACAATTTGAAAGATTGTGAAAGCATCAGTATGAAATAAAAGAGAGAGTAGAGAGTAGAGAGAGAGAGAGAGAGAGAGAGGGAGAGAGAGGGGTTTCAACGGAATTAAATTCCGCATTTTCACGATTTTAAATTAGTAATAATAATTTAAAAGCAAGGCAAAGTGGGGGTGAGTTGGTTGCAGAACATTTGAAGAGTCGTCAAGGAAAAAAGCCTACAGGTGGCGCTCTTCCTATTGAAGAGTTTTTCCAGCAAGAGTCGGATAAATCAGATAAATGAATGTTGGCCTATCCTCAAACATGTTCTCTTCCTCTCGAGAAATAGATGACTCAGATGACCCCATCTCTGTTTAAACGGATGTTTTTTTTTTTTTAAGATGAGATTTTCTTCTCTCCGAGAATAAATAAGGTTCCCGAGATTCATTTACTCCAAGTCTTATATGATATAAAATTAAGAAAAAAAACAACAACAATGAACAATCCATATTGCAAATGTGCGATATCACGTATTTCAAAATAATGCACATTATTGGGCTCAAGGATTACACCAGGTCATGCTGACTTCTGAATATTATTTGTGTGTATAATGTGCGTACGTTTGCGTACTGAAAGGCCTGACAATCATTTGCGAGCGAGCATAGTGCAGTGAACATTATTATTATTATTATTATTATTATTATTATTATTATTATTATTATTATTATTATTATTATTATTATTATTATTATTATTATTATTATTATTATTATTATTATTATTATTATTATTAATATTATACCGCGCTTTTCCCGTAAGGCCCAAAGCGCTTACAGTGAATGAAAAAATACGAAAGCATTCTTAAAGGCCACTTTGTATATTGCATTAGGAAAACAACGGGCATTCAACTTTGTAAAGACAACGGCACCGGTCAATACATATTTTTATAGCATGGCCTGTTTTCTCGTTCAATGTTATCCTTATGTAGAACATGTAGATAGCCTGTCAATTACTTAGGTTCCAATGCATAAGTCTTTGAAGAGGTGCACTTGCACAGCCCCCTTGAGCACTAATGTTGTTTTGGTTCTTGCTCAAGGGGGTGGGGTCGCGCGAACCCCCGAACCCCCAGTTTGTACGTGGGGTGCAAAATGTTTGTTCCACCTTTAAGTATGCAGGTAAAAGATGAATGAAATAAATTGTAACGAGGCACTGTCTTAACAACGATTTACCCATATACATGTAATTTAATTATATTACGAAAATGGTTATGTATTTTGTATGCGTATTAATTTTTGTGAACATTGTGGAAGATTTCCACTAGCAGTGCTCATTTTGGAGAATAATCAGTGTGTAGTTTCAGAAATGGTTAGTGCCTAAGCTTTAGGCAAGCTCTAATAAAAGTCAAATTAAATACAAACACCCACACATTTCGCTCTCTTTTTAGCCGTTCTTGATTACTTGTTAAACACAGTATTCAAGTTTTATTAATACACGACAAATTTGAACTCCTACATGTACCTTGTGTCACAAAATAAATGTTCCCCGAAACTAAAAGCCCCTCAACTAATTTGGGAAAATTTGATAACCATTTCTTCGATAAAGATTCCCTATTTGATGATACCGGTACAGTTTGCCTCGTGTATGCTACTTTTTTTTAATGGGCCACATCCATGTGTTAGTTTGTTGGGACAAACTCTTTTCAGTCGCTGTGCGTAACAGTGTCTGCACGATGAGACCAAGGAGTTTTGTGGTTGAAGCTCCTTATTGAGACTAGGCTGACATCATACTACATAGGGTCTGTAATATATGACACCGTCAGAGACTGACATAATTAGCCGAATTAGGCTCTGCTAAAGGCTTGAGTTTAGGAATTTTAGTAAAGTTTGAAATCAAACTCTGTACGTGCCTGCAGGCTGCAGACTACGGATGGTAAATGACTGGGAGATGTCAGTGTCTTGCTTTCGTAGAACTCTAATATCACAAATGTTAATAGAATAATCGTGTTTAACTTTGAACCGAGGTTCTTGCCTTTTTGTAAATATTATGTTACATGTACATAATTCTTTATCTTTTTATTTAGTGTAAAATACCAAGGCTTTGTATTTAATCACAAGACATATTTTAGCCTAGATGTAGAATGGCTTGTATCTTAAGTATGTATTCAATAGTTATTCATACTTATACATTACATTCTCATTCATTGCTATGATACTAATGTGTGTTAGTGGTGCCGGACACGATTAGCATTAAATGCTTTTTTCTGGCCCCATTTATCCTTTCAATAGGGACTTTTAGATTTGCGTGGACTGATACGTGTGACGTCTATTCAAGGCAGAGCATTAAAAGGACGTCAATCGTAGCGATTCCCATTGTTTCGTGCGAATCTAAAAGTCCGTAATGTTAAATGTTCACAATTAATTGTTATATTAATGTACTTTTTGTTTGGATTATAAAGCGTCAAACTCAAACTCAAACTCAGATAGAAATGTAGATAGAAAGATAAATAAATAATACGATAGATAAAGGGATGAACTGAAAGAGAGAGATAGATAGATAAATAGTTGGATACAAAGATATTAAGATAAATGGATGGAAAGATAGAAAGAGGGATAAACAGATGGATAGATAGATAGATTTGATGTATAGATACATAAATAGATAAATGGATGGATACATAAATAGTTAACAAGACAAAACATTAATATTCTGCTTAAATCTTTTGTCCGGTAAAGAGAAATTTATGAAAACCAGCGTTCTTCGAAACCTGAAAAAAGGGTGCAAGAGTTGCTAAGAGCACACGGAAACAACAAGGATAAGCGTGCTATAAAAGATGACCAAGCAATATAAAGACTGGGTATTGCAAATGAAAAGGGAGGGAGAAGTACTAGAACGGCAAAACAAAGAAAACGCCTAGAAAGGCGTGGAAGAAAAGGAAAAGAGGAACGGAAAAGGGAACGCGAGAGAGAAGAGAATAGAGAGCAAGAGAAAGAGAGAGAGAGAGAGAGAGAGAGAGAGAGAGAGAGCACGACAGAGAGAGAGAGAGAGAGAGATGGAAAGAAAAAGAAAACGAGAACATTTATTCTTAGATTTAATTATAGTTAGATAGAGATAGATAAATAGATGTATACAAATACGGATGAAAAGTTGGAGGCGGAACTTTAAGATAATTCGCAAATAATTTGTTTACATCAAATTATATTGACTTATTGACATGTTATTATAAAAAAAACATTATACAAAATCTTCACTCTTATAAAACAGATGAATTACATCGATTGGTATTACATATATAGCAAGGATTATATAGGTAATATAAATGGTGAAAGGAAACTCGCTCTCATAACCTCTAGTCTGCAAAGTGTTTATGACATTTTCAAAAGAAAGATGCTCTTAACAAAATGCTGTGGAGTTTACATTCAATGGCCGTTCTTTATTAGTAAAACCGATTGGCCGTCACGCTTAAAGTGACTCACAAAGTTTTCCCGGAAGATTCGATCATTTCCCTTTTTGTTTGTATTGATACGTCGTTCGCTTGCAACACCGGTGCAAATAATGAAAGTCAGTTCATTGGGTAATTCAGAGTCATCTCATCCATATATATGTACATTACCACTACGTCCATCGTGAATTTATGAACGGGGAAAAATGGTAGCATTGACAATACAATCTACTTATCTCAAAATGTATCTGTAGCAGCAAGGTGAGTTCATTAAAGTAAGTTGAAAATTTTTAATCAAAAGAGTTTGTGGAATATCTCTCTATGAGTGAAAATTGAAGCCCCCATGTTTTACACGAAAATGGGTTGAATAAATGAAGAAGGAAAAATGAATGTAAACGACCGCAATTGTGCTATTGTGCTATGAATGTTGTTTAATTTTCAATATGATTTTTACGAAATCTTGGCCGTTTTCCAGCTCCGTGGACTCCACAGCAGAGCAACACATTCAAGCCTGTCAAAGCTGAATGTATGTTATCCAGATTGTTCATGAATGTGAATGATATTGTACATGCATTTTTGATCGACCAGAACTTACCACCTGTATACAATAGACCTTACAATACCAACATAGGAGTTGCTTTGTCAGACCTAGGACGCGCTGTAGCGTCACAAGGAAAAGAAAGGTAATATGCAGGTGTTGTATGACAGAATGCGATTTGGTGAGCATGTGCTGAAATGGGGGAAGCTACATACCACTACATACTCACTAATGATTGATATATATATATATATATATATATATATATATATGATGTCACAAGATGAATGAGATCTTGCGCATTTATTTAGGGTGGAGCTTAGCAGGTCTGATAAAATTATTAAAACAATTATCTAAAAATCTATGAAATATATTTTGCTGTTTGAATAACAAAATATAAGATGTATGCAGCTATGTATATCAACAGGAATCAACTTTTACTCGGATGTCACCCGATCTTTAAGCAAAATACTTTGCAGTTGGGTGTGATGGTCTGAATAATGATTTTAAAGATGTGTGAGGTCGCAATGCGAAAAATTACATCTGATAAAGAGGACAACAACTTTGATGAATTTTACGCACAATCTAATGAAGGAATGCTGAAAAATCATTGTATAAGTAACTTAATTACAATATCTATAAATGCTAGCGAGCGTTGCGAACGTGCTCTAGAGAAAATGAAAGAAAAGGGGGTTCTAAGTCGCATTGAATGAAGGGGGCATGTTTAATATGGAAAAAAGAAAATAAGGCACTTATCCGCAAAAGGGAAAAGGACAGTTATTAGAAAGGAAAAAGGGCACAGAGAGGGGGAATTTCTCGCACCTGAAAAGAGGCATTCACCAGAGATGAAAAGGGGCACTTATAAAAATGGAAAAAAGCTTATTCGGATATAAAGGCAAAGGGGTACCTGTCATTTTTTGATAGTGGCAATTGTTGCGGTTGAAAAAGGGGGCATTTATAAGAAGGAAAAGGTGCACTTATCAGAAGGAAAAGAGGCACGTGTCAAAATAAAAGGGTTGATTATCTAAGGTGAATAGGGGCACTCATCAAAAAAGAAAAAGAGTACTTATCAGAAGGAGAAGGCGGCAATTATTACAAAGGAAAAGGGGCACTTTTAAAGGTAAACGTGTACCTGTCAGATTTGAATAGGGGCAATTATTAGCGGTGAAGGGGCACTTATCAGAGGTGGTAGGGATACTTTTCGTACCTGAAAAGGGGCACTTACCAGAGATTAAAAAAAGGCCACTTATGAGAGTGGAAAGGGGACATGTATTGCTGTGGAAAAGGGGCATTTATCATATTTTAATATGAGCATTTATCAGATGTGAAAAGGGGCATTTGTGAGAAATGGAAGAGGATCTTATGAACAGATGGAGGTGCACTTATCACAAGGAAAAGAAGCAAGGGGCACTTGGCCTATACACGTAAAAAGAGGCACTCTGGGGCTATCTCAGAAACTGTGCTACCCTGCCCCCCCCCCCTTCCCAGGAGCGCCACCTCTGATGACTTTAACATGACTTGGTATTAAAAGTGTTTCCCTGACTTGGTTAAGACTTTTCCCTAGAAAATTTGCATGACGGTGGCAAGACATGTTTAATATTGTCAAGTTGTTGTGATTTGATGAAAAATGATTAGGCCACTTTGGTACATGACGGTCACTTGATGAAGAACTCCCTAATGGAAATGTATCATTATGTTGACTTGGTGAATATATCTTGTGACTTTGTGAATAATTAATGTGTACCGAAAATGTAACATTATGGCGACTTAGTGACGAGTTCTCATGACTTCCTGAATACTAACATACATGTTTATTCGACGGAAAAAAAAACACATGACGAGGACTTATTCTCGTTTTTATTGTGTTCTTGTTTGTTGTAGTTGTTACTTGTTTAAAGAATTGTTGCAATTCAAAAGATTTGATGAGTAAGATTCTTTGTTAAATACATAGGTCATAGAAAAGGCTGCATAATTACAAACATTTGTATTACCCTTTCTGTGTTCTGTGTTAACACCCCCTCCCACACCACACACACACAGACACACACCTTGCAGGCACATTGTAGGTAGCGATCACTGAACTGATGCTATAGTACATGTGTGTGCGCGAGTGCGTGTGTGTGTGTGTGTTTGTGTGTGTTTATGGTGTTTGTGTTTCTCTTTTTTTTTGGAAATATTAATGATTCTGTGCGAAACATATCATATTGTTATAAATGAGTAATAATTTACAACTGTATATAATTATGTTATGTTTCTGTGTAATTAGTAAATACTCTGTACTGTATACGTATAATGCTGTTATACATTTGTAATAGACCAGTTCACGGTTAGCACATGGCTGCAATGACCCCGAATATCCACAGATCTTCAAAACATAAAGAGGTTCCACTTTGTACATTTTGAAATTATCACTCCTACAGCGATGGAGATGCTACATACTTAGCCTTTGTTTTTCCCTTTTCAAAGAATACTTCCACCTGTATATCATGGAGTGCTCTGCTTGTGCATAAATGAATAATGATTACATAACTTTCATGAGCACGTATCCAGTATTTCGTCTCTGTGTATTTCACAATTCGCTCTGCAATGACCTTTATCTGCTCATGCTTAGACTGCAACTATGAACTGGCTTATAGTTTGAGATGTAAAAATGGAAAGTTGCGATTTGTTATTATATATTTAAATTATGTTAAAGTAATGTAACTCAAATATCTTGTAATATTATGACAAACTATGTATATATATATCATTCTGTTATTTGTTTTGTGTGCATTAGATGAAGAATAAAATAACTTTTAAAATACAAAATAAAATGTCCAGAATCTGGCTGGTTCCTTATATTTAACGGATATGTATATTCCCTACAATTGTGCATTTTCTTTTTCTATTGCGACTATACGGAAGTGAGTCCTGGGCCATGACAAAGAATGACAGAAAGAGAGTTGATGCCTTTGAAATGTGGTGCTACAGGAGGCTGTTGCAGGTGTCATGTAAAGATAAAAAGACAAATTTATGGGTCCTGGAAAAGATTGGAACAGACTAGACCATCAGAAGGGGATGAAAACCTTACTACGTTGGGCACACTGTTAGGAGATATGAAGGTGTTGAGAAGCAAATGCTGCAAGGAGCAGTCTTAGGAAAATGGGGTCGTCCATCAATATCTTGGACTGATGATATCAAGAAAGTGTCTGGACAAGGAATGAAAGTTGCAACACAAATGGCAGGTGAAAGCGTTGAATGGCGTGCTCTCGTGAAGACCACAGCAGCGCTTTACAGCGCCACCTGAAATTGATGATGATGATGACAATTGATTCAAGCCGCCGAAGATGGCGCTATCATTAACGACCATTAACGCTCACCAGCTCAGCCTTCGCCGGGCGTCGTAATTTCAGGATCATGACATATTCGGAGGCAGCAAGTGGAGATGGCATTGCTTTGGTTTGGTGGAGATCAAAATCAAATAGGCCAGATTCTGGACTAAGATGTATACACAACACATAAATAACGTGTGCATGGTACAGTGGTTGTTTACATAAAATGCAATCTGTATGTAGCATACTCATCAAATTGTCAAATCCACACCGTTAGTGCACTTTGAACGGGCTAATGACCTTCTGCACGCGCGAGTTGGTTCAATCTTTTTTCTACCCTCGCTTTTGCTCTGGGTTTTCCCTTTTTTCATGTAACGTGACAATGGTTTGTCTTTGTTTGCCATTACTTATAATGGTTTCCGCCTCCACATAAAAAGGCAAATGATGATTCACTGCAAATTTTGACATTTATCCTAATATATAAGCGTTGGTCGCTATATACTTCAGCAAGTTCCTGCAACAAAAAACGACAGGGCTGTAAAACTAGAACTTTTTGGCAAATTGTTTTAACCGCTAGTACTACAGGGGTGCTCTATGCATGTCTTGTTGCTGTTGTTACTGTCCATGAGGACCAATGCATTTCTTTCAACAATAACAAATCGCAAGTTCTTCATACACAACAAGATTTAACAAGAAATATATACATGTACAAAATCGAAAAGCTTAACATCAGACAAATTTTGCAACATAGATACCGTATTCGGGAAGCTTGTCTGAAAGCGATAAATTTTAAACAGCCATTTTGAGTTGACATCACAATATGCTGCCAATGAAAG
The DNA here is from genome assembly GCF_000002235.5 of Strongylocentrotus purpuratus. Lineage (NCBI taxonomy): Eukaryota > Metazoa > Echinodermata > Echinoidea > Camarodonta > Strongylocentrotidae > Strongylocentrotus > Strongylocentrotus purpuratus. The sequence continues at coordinate 50,608,583 of NW_022145594.1, forward strand.
GTATAGCCACTCGCTAATATAAGAAGTGTACCTAATAATAATATTATGTTGGGTTTTCTTTTTAAAGCAACAACTTAGGGAAATGCATGTCTTTTGAGTGAAAAGAAAAACATTAATTACCTTTACCCCAACTCTATTTGAAAGGTATAGATTGTAATATATATTTTGTTTTAAATATAAATATTTAGTAAATTCCTCAATATGGCAAGAAAAATATAGTCTCAGGAATAGAGACCAAACCATACATAAAACACCACACAGTAATATATGAAACATCATAGTTCCCTCTCCTCGATGTTGATGGTTAATTTGGTCGACTATGATGCAAAAGAATGATTGAAACCTCAAGAATATCCATATCTATATCATAGGGTTTTATGATGATGGTAGGCTCAAACATTGTAATGATGGATAGAAACTAGCGTGTAATATTGTGCTTCCACCATTAACATGGAGAGAACTATTGTAACATTTGCGCGTGGGCATGAAGGCAGTGGGCAGATTACTGTATGTGAATCAAATAATAATTTCATATTTTATACCACAAGTCAAAGGTCGGTTGATCATTCATTAAAATCGCTCATCCGTTACTCCTGTGTACATGATACATGCCTTTAGGAGTCCATACACCCAGTAATAACTAGACCTACTATGTAACATGCTTAGTATAGAACAAATACGACAAATCGGTATACTATTGAGCGTGTAACGTGTTTGTTCGCGTATTCAGGGCAAAATCTGTACAAAGATGGCTACTTCCAGCTCGGTGATTAGGGACGGGAAGCTAGATGAATTACGACATGAAATCTTGTCGTACAAACCAGGCAAGGCTGTACCTTGTGGTGATGACCGAGTGGTGTTTCCTGATACGCTTGTTATTGGAACGATAGGTCTTCACATATATGCGGATAGAATTGTCCCTGCCCTGAGAAGCGCTCTTTATGGAGACGTAGAGCAACGCAAGCTTGATGATGAACATCAAACATCTACTGAGGATCCGGGGGCCTATCTTACAGATTCTATATACGTCATCACAAAAGAACATCACTTTGGTTTGTATATTGAAAATAAGGCTATGTTGTTTTGTTTGTGTTTGTTGTAATTCAAATGAAACTAAAGGCCTCTACTATGGTTTGATTTTGGAAAAATATTGAATTGCAAGTTTTCGATATTACTTAACCAACATAATGCTCTTTGTCCCAAATAAACTAGCTTTGTAAAGAATGTCTAAAAAATCAAAATATGTTGGGTAAAACAAATAATTTATTTATATTTCTTATTTTGTTCTTTATTGTCTCTAGAAAACAATAATTCCCACATGCCCAAAATGAGAGAATGTAAACCCAACTGCCCAATTTGTAGTTAACAATTGATTGATGTGTATGTTTTGCAGAAGGAAATAAACTAAATTCAATTCAAGTATGGCGGTTTGACAAAACCGCGCGATGATCCTATTTAGGAGTGAAATTAACTTCATGTTTTTTTTAAATATTTATATTAAAGGTGTTTTATTTTCTCAATACCAGAGGCAGTACATGTAATCGAAATCATGCAATTTACATCTTACTGACTTGACATCACATTCATAATAATCAAAATACAATTCTTAACTAATATCAATTGCTAAACAAAACAACTCTGTCATACATTTCTTTATTCGTTTAAAACAATAATAATAATAATGATAAAATGCTTAGTCATTTCATGTTTTATTTTTTCGCTTCTTTAAAAAACGCTGTATCTGTTGAATTAAACAAAAATTAATAAATGCTTGAACATGAAATATTATAGTCTGTCAAAATATTGTTAAAAAAAAATAATACAGTACTGTCTCTGAAAAGAGAAAAACTCCCCCAGAGAGAGAGAGAGAGATGTTGGTAGATAATACACTATATCGCAATCGTACGTTATTCATCAATGTTCTAGCTATACTCAGTCTCTTGAATTGTATAATTATATTTGCTAAATATCAGACGTCTTTAAAATTTTCATTTTTGTATATTGAGGGTATGAACCATGGCATACGCCTGAATAACCCATTAACGACTAACATCATCCCACCTTTATCGTCTGAAAGGGAGAAATATGTGAATACTTGCGTTCTCTTAAAGAGAAGGTTGAGTTCTGGGAAGAGGTGAAAAATAATTTGTGAGCGTAATCATTCTTATTATGCAAGTGTGGAAGAACATCAGATAAGACATGTTCCCTGAAAAGCATGGCTCTTCAAATGCCTTCATATTAAAAAAATGTCATGTAACATCGTAAAACTCGGGGGTATATGATTTTAACGCCACGTGTTTGTGTAGTCCCATATACATCTTTCTGTGTACAGTGTTTGTAACTTTACCAAGACTTGGCCAAATTTCTTATCATTTTGATGATTCCGGAACCTTGCAATCCCCCCCCCCCCCCCAAATTCTTATATGCTAGATGATCAACCTTCTCTGGTCGTTTACACACCGTTTCTTTCACAATGCAATCGCATGACCAGAACTCAACTTCATTTTTAAATAATCATTGTTTTAACAGTAAAAAGTAACTCTTAAAATTCTTATTACATGGCACAAATCAATTACATGGAGCGCAATATATCATATTTCTTTGAAAGAAAAAGAATCGAATGAAAACAAATGATTATGTGTGAGCAATTGATTAATTTAACATGTCAACTATCTGAAACAATTCTTGGTTAGATGATTCCACGACTTTCAAACTCATGTAAGATTCTCTTTATGAAACGCATTCAGTTCACTGTTTATATTTTCACAAAGTATTATTTTGTGTGGTTTCATTCAATGTAATTGCACAAACAATTCACTCATTTGTGTTATTCTGGCATATTGCATTCAATGTATAGAACTACACAAGCGTGTCTATTGTGTTCTTTCTCTAATTCTGCATGTAGTCCAGGCGCGTACGCAAACGGGGGGGGGGGGGGGTTAACCCCCCCTCCATTTGTTTTATGTGTGGGTATCGGAGGATAACACCCCCTCATTTGTTTGTCAAAGGGTGAAGAAAAAACCTGACCTTACCCCCCCCCCCCTCCCCCCCCCCCCCCCCACACTGAACGAAATATCAGTCGGCCTAATTTTTTCAATTTTCGGGACCAAAAAAAAAATGTGATGACCCCCGCCCCCCTCTTTTTTTTTAGCGGCCGGCTGAGTCGTTGCGAAATTTTACCTCAAAAACTGCACCCCCCCAAACAAAAAAATACCCCTACCCCCCCCCCCCCCCCCCCCCCCCCCGCCACTCATTCAGCGGTTGGCTGAGTCGTTGCGAAATTTTCGGCGCGATTATCAAATCTACTACTGATGTAGGCTAAATATCATGTTCACAGTATCCAAAAGGTTCATCATGCACAATGTATCAAATATTTCAGACGAAGAATATGTACGACACCTTGCTGGGAAGGTTGGATGTATGGTGCTGTTACTAACGTGAGTATTAATCTTCTCGCTCTTCATATTCACAGTCATGAGCAATACATATTTGACTGAAATCAATATATATACTGCCCATTCGCTTGTATAGTAAATGCGGATACGTTTGGGCAGCGGGTGTGGGGGGGGGGGCAATGTCATGGTTTGCCTCTAGCGGAATAATACTTTAAAACGCCACTGTTCATCACTTTCGTTCATTCAAACATGATTTTATAATGTTTCTCTTTACTTCTGTTACCCGAATTTGACAGCGAGGTGCCCGAATATGTTTGATATTTTTACATCTTTAATATCGACATTATGAAGGGTTCACGGTCATAAATTACGGCGCTTGTGAGCGCGTGACATCGTTCTGATACATCGTTCTGGGTAATGTGGCAAGGAAAATCGGCAACAATTTCTTTTCTTTGAGGTGGCCTTCGTTAGATGCCCCCCCCCCCCAATCCGTAAACGGAGGGATACCATGTGTGTTACCAAAATGTCCGGTAAAGGGGTACTTTTCACGCACTAAATTCCGGCTCGTAGTACACAAAAATCCGGCCCGTATTGACTTTACATACCGGACTTAGGGGTGTTTTCAAAAGGAGGGAACGTGCATATGCGTACCCTAAATAACACTGAGTGGGAGGTGGGGGGTAGATGCAATTTGAGAATTAAATTGTGTGCATTTTATTATCATTACCTCTTTAATAATCACCACGTGATAATGACGATTTTGAATCTGTGCATTTTATCATTTTTATTAGACCATCTACTTTCAACTACTACCAACAATGGATCAAGACAATGAAAAACATTACAGGTGAGTTTGCCCATCATTACGCTATAGGTAGGACGAGTATCTATAAACAATTTTGAATTAATAAACAATTGCACTGTCGATACACACAATGCAGTGATATAAAACACCGTATTGATTAAAAGAATGGACGAATGGAGATATCTAAATGAAAAGCATTACGAGCCAGATTATTTTAACACATGAAACTTTTTAATGTAAAGGTTGGTAATTTTTATTTACATATAAAGATTCATGTTATTTGCCATGCTATTACATGGGTAGGTACGTGTATCTAACGATAATGACACCTGCTATAGAATGGTTTTTCAACAGTTATGACTAGGACATACAAAATCGAGGAAACAACCATAAATCATGCAATATGACCCTAATCAAGTACTTATCTTAGTTTTCTATATTATCCATTATGCATTCAAGCCCTTAATTGCACCTCATCAATCACGGTGATATCGTAATCTCTAACTCGCCCTTCATCAGTTCAATTTGTAAATAAAATACCTTTTCCTTCCTTGTGCATGCATGCTGCTACTTTCCTTTTTTATTGTAGGCCTGTGTTATTATATAATAGGCCCATGTTATTACAAATTTTCATTTTCATAGTTGTAAATGTATAATTATGTCCTGACTACGGCTATGTTTACTCCCTTTTCAGGTTCTTCTGTAGTCTCCTCCCTTTATCACTCTTCTCTCTCCCTCTCTTCCTCTCTCTCCCCCCAAAGATCCTTCTTTCACAAGCCAATCAATTTACAACCCAAGAAAATGGTGGTGTATTCTATACGCATACAGCATGCACAGATGTGAAGGAATATTTACAGATTCGATCCTTACTCTGGTGTAAAAATACACCCCCTAAAAAGGGGTACGGTGACAATGTGTGGTATATAGAGGTCATGAGACGATTAAACGACTTCTTCGATTGAACTGATTTGTTTTCTTTTGAAAAGGTCACGTCCCTATATGTGCCATGGAAACTACAGGGCAAAGTGAAGACATCGAGAAGGCAAAATATAAACTAGAAAAGCTCGGGATCACTGACATCTATGACGTTCCTCCCATTGATGCCTATCTCCCAGATGAGGAACGGTTGCAGTGGGCTGACCTCCTTCATGGATGCCTGAAGAAGGGCGACGAAGGGATATCTGCTGACCTAATACAGCTTTATCCTTTTCCCAGCTTTGAACGGTTATGGAACCAAGGGAGAAAGGGTGTCACAGGAGCACAGGTGAGGCACGGAGAAGACATGAGAGAAGCGGAAGAAGCAAAGAATTTACTCCGAGTTAGAATTACAGACTTAAAGCAAGAACGCAACGAGTCCCGTGCAAGTCGCGCAAGCATAGTCAGTAAGATTGCAAGACTACAAGATACCATGAAGGTTGAACAAGAAAGGTGTGAACATAGTGAAAGGGCAATGATGGAAAACGAGAAAAGAGCAAAACAGATAATGGCGACGTACAAGCAGAGGGAGATGGAATTTGAAAAGAAACTACAATCAAAGGATTTGCGTATCGAAACAATGGCTGAAAATTTACAGGGGACAGAAGAGAAGGCAAGACGTCAGGTTGAGCGACTTAAGCGTGAGACCTTGAAGCTGAGAACCAAAATTCAACTAGAAAGTGAGATACGATCAGCAGAGCAGAAGAAGAAAGCAGAGACGTACCAATGGAGTTTCATTCCCTGGGTGGCTTCTGGAACACAAGCTCAGAGTGGTGAGACTTTATTTTCCAATCTCAATTTCCTTTAAAAGTTTAAAAAATAAACATTATACTATATAAGTCCAATCCAATTTGTTGCTACTTTTTAAAAGATGTATAGTGTGAAGCTTATCAAATCCAATATGGTCTTTAATGCTCCCTACCCCATTTTTGAAACTTTGGAATTACTTAGAATACCGATACAGCGAACAATAGAGAACATTCCAAATTTGTATCTTAAATTCTTTTTTTTAACCCTTCTCATTCAAACTGACTTCATTCCTTCATGACAGGCACCTCATCATTTGAGAATAATTCGACCGGAGGACTGGGGAGTGATACATTGCAAGCAGGGTGAGATGAAATATCTTTACTCTTTACATGGCAAATTGACAATAAACGCATTGTTTCTCTTATAGTGACAACACCTCTACGGAATGTACTTTGGTGCAGTAAAAAAAAAAGTGGTGCTAGACTGTCAATAACAGCGCTTAAAGTACGGCAACACTTAAGTTCTGTGAATCAAAAATCATGTTTAGAATTGTTGTGACTACCTGTGATTATGTTAAAGAAGAAGTGAATAAAAGATTTAAACTCATTAACAAAGAAATGAAAATCTTAAAAAAAATCTCCAGTCTACAGTGATTTGAGTTGAAAGTGAAAACTTTTAATGAATTAAAATAAAATTTAATAATTCGAGCATGTCGAGCATGGTCTCTCAATGGGATCGCTGTCTATTTGTGTCAGTCAACTGCTAAAGTTTGACTTTAATAATAAAAACGTTCTGTAATGAAACAAATAGAAGATGATACTCTTGATTAGAGTTGTAATATAACATAATCCTCTATAATCTCATTACGTGAAGAACTTATTTTGACGGTTTTTTTCTTCACCTAAGTATAAAATATTTGTATTAATGTTAAAGTTGATTCGTCATACCTACGTTCTCCGACCGCCCCCATGAATATCTTTTTTTCCATTCTAGAGAGGAGCCCCCAGATGATGAGTTTGCAGATATCTTAACGAAGATAGCTGATGATCTTTACGATGAAGCCAAGATCGACAACCTTGGTGGTCAGCTGGGAATCCTACATGGTGATATACAGAGAGCGCTCATGACCAATATGAGGTTCGGCCGTGTTACCAGTGATGGAACTCGTCATATGCTAAAACAATGGAGAAGAGGTGTGTCCAGGGAAGATGAACGGATTGAGCTAACGAAGGCACTGCAAGCTGCCAAGTTAGTCAACCTTGCAGACCTTTATCTCAGCGGAGGTAACGTATATTTTCTTTAAGAACAATTGTAGTTTCGAAAAGAGGACCCCATTCAACACTTCAGCAACATGCTGTTCTATTCTATATACAATACGGCCCATGTGTTTAGAGTCAGATTGATGGTATTTTCTGAAGCAAATTCGTTTTCCACATTTTTTACACTGTTGATATAAATACTATGGTGACGTAATGCAGAGAAAAGGTACCTAAAACGATACTTAGGTACTACTTTCTGTTAGCATTTTCCTCACGAATAAAAAGCCAAACAAATGCTTACTACCAACTAGAAGTTCTCATCTACTACCTGGTGAACAAGAAAATAAAAGAAATTTGAAATTCACTGCGATAAGTTCTACACAATCATAATAATTCAATTCAATGTGTTTTGAGAAATAAACCAATCATCTGTTTTCTATCTTACTGCCGGTTAGGTGTAGTAGAAGAACAGATCGATACTGAATATGATAAAGAAGGCGTCAATGATGAGCAGCGCTCTGCTAGAGATGGGGCCTTTCTAGAAGAGGACCAGACCAAAGGACAGACCGACACCCAGGTACTTCAGGAAGCTACAGCAAGTAATGACCACACTCTTCGAGATGGGCAAACGGGAGACATGGCTTCCAAAACCCTGGAGGACTTTACAGATGGAAGTAGGAGTCAACATCCCGACAAATCACCAGAGAGCAGTAGACAGAACTTGGATGCATCTGAAGTGACTTCTGAAGACGTGTCCTCTGAAGAAGTTCATGCTGGTGATGATATGACCAATGTAAGTAGCATTCAACCTGCTGACCAATCGTCCATACATGAAATGCAAGTCCTACCTGAAGATACATGTATGTCTGAGATAGCCCCTCTGGTATCTTCTGGTGGAAAACCCGACGAGAAATCCACCATCTTGGAAGAAGAAGATCTGATTTCTCAACTCGTTCGTATTGATCCATTCCCGGAGAAAATAATGCTCCTTTTCCTCCTAAAGATAATGATGGATGTTCCCCAGAGAGTACTCAGTTTATAAATCACCAGAGAATCTTGATCAAGCCAAGTGTACTAACAAAAATCTAAGCTTGCGACGTTCCAGGTTCACTCCTGGACGTTTCATCGGGCCGATCGGTCTCTAAGGCCGTATGATTATTGACCCGTGAACGGTGTTCCGTTCAGGGAACGTCAGGAAAGAACGGCCCTTCTCTGATAAACCTTTCAAAGACCCATCGGTATATAGATCGGCCTGATGAAGCGTCCCGCAGTGGACGTATGGCGTCGTAAGCGGGAAAAATCCAGTTGATTTGTTTATAACATTTAATGTTACATGTATTTCTAAGCATATTTTGTTCATATTATATTGTAAAACAGCATCTGAGGAACTAACACTTCAACAAGCTCTACTTCAAATTACTTCCTCTTTTCTCGTGCTTTTTTCATTATATTTGTCGTTTCATTGCATAGTTTTTGTGATATAATTATTCTTGTATTATGTTTTGCATGAAAAATAAAATCATTTGAATAATTGAATTATTAATCAATTACCTGAATGGTTAAGAACAGTAACAGACATAATAGTCATCGTCATTAACCGAACCATATTTTGTTTATTGCAATGTTAAAACTTGTATCCAAACACCGCATACATAATTTCAAATATGTTTCTTTTTAAATATGACAAGAATGGCATGCAGGACGTGACTTTTTTATTTCTCTTTTGGCAAGTAACATGATATAGAACTTTAGTCAGTAATTATAACAATAGTCACGTATTACAGCCGGAGCAAATTTTATATATTTTAAAACTTTAATCTCTCCGAAAAATATTAGTTATGGTCAATCATTTAATGTTCGAATTTCACATTTCATGAATATTTCGAAGCAGAAGAATCGAACTTTTCAATTAAAAAAGTTGCAACGCTCGTTTCTAATTTCGTACCTACCGCCAGTTTGAAATAGATAAGTAAGTAACTGAATACATGAAACAATAACAAAAAATGAGTGAATAATGAAAATTAAAGTAATGAACTAACAGATTTACGAAATATAAACTTTGAATAATACCCACCAACAGACTGTACAAAATTGTCATAAATTATATTGTCATTACTTATTTAAAATTCTTTAATTCATTAAAAAGCATTTGCAGCCCGAGAGCTGAATTGCAGTTTTTGTTTGTTTTGCTTTTACAAAAATGTAAAATTACACGTAATACATTTGTGTAATAACATTATGGTAGTAAAATTTCAATTCGTTTTGTACATAGAACGTATAATTGTGCTTCTATGACACCTGCTCCAGCTACAATTACTCCGTGTGGCAATTCAGTACATTGATCAAACTCCCGATCCCAACCCCGGTCAGGAAATTACCTACACCGCACCTAACACCAACATAAAGCACAGACCCAGCCCCCAACCCAAATGCAACTTCAACCCCACATCCCCGATGAAATAAAGCCTGGAGCAACCGCCGCCGGAGCATGTGTCGTGTCGCCATCGTTGTACATTGTGGCAGATTACTTGGTACATATACAGAAATCTGAATATTATAACCATATTTGCATTAAAATTATATGTTGAGCTTATACAATATATTCAATTCAATTTTCAATTCAATTTATTTATTCATCATCCATAAAATTTATAACAGATATTGACAATATTTGACGATGCATAACAATAATAACAATAGATGAAAGGATACCTTCAAAAAAAGCACGGGGCTTGTACAATAGAAGGCACCTGAACAAAGTTAAATAATACATTTATAATTGCAAAATAATTCACCCAGCCACAAAACACAATAGTCACACACAAAAATGCGCCGACACACAAACACACACACACACACACACACACACCCTCACTCACAAACTAACTAACTACTAACCAAAATGTAACGTAAACAATCTTTTGAAAATCATTGTTGGAGTACATCAAGTATTGTAACTGTTAACGAAATGCTGGTTAAGTTTACGTTTGAATACATTGAGTGTGGTTGCATCGGAAATACAATTTTCAATTTCGTTTAAAATTTTGGGACCAGTATACCGAATGGATCTTATATCTAACGAATTTTGAGGTTTTGGCAGTCGAAATTTCATTGAATTGCGGGTAAAATGTGAATGAATATCTGAATTTAGCTGAAACATATCATGAAACGAAAGTGGAAGAGTATTGTTTATATATCGATACATGAAAATACCAACAAGATATTTATATATGTCAAAAATGTTTAAAAGATTTAACAAATGAAAAATAGGACTAGAATGGGCAAGATAATGCGAAAGAGTACAAATTCGAATAGCTTGTTTCTGTTTCTTAAAAATACTTACTAATCTGGTTTTACACGCTGAACCCCATACAATATTACCATACATGAGATACGGCAAGATAAGAGCATTGTATAATAGAATTAATATATGTGGGGGTACTGTATATTTCAATTTATATAAAATTCCAATGGTTTTGCTTATTTTATTACAGACATGTCTGACATGAAAATCCCATTTTAGATAACAATCAACATGTATACCAAGGAAATTATGACAGTCGACGAAATCAATCAACTCTCCGTCCAATTGTACTTTGGGTAAAGCGATACTCCGTGAATTGTTCAAACAAAAATATATACATTTAGTTTTTTTAACATTGAGACATAGCTTGTTTGTTCTTAACCATTCAACAACCTTGATAAGTTCTGTATTTGTTTGACATATTAAGTCATTCTGATTATAATTTGAGGCAATCAAACAAGTATCATCTGCGTATTGAATAAAGTGAAACAATTTTGAAACACAATATAAATCATTAACATATAATAGGAACAATAGAGGACCTAGAATTGATCCTTGAGGAATACCTGTTTTGATCAAAAGTTTTTTAGAAATATGAGTTTTATACATTGTACATTGATTTCTGTTTGTTAAATAATCTTTAAACCATAAATAGGGTATACCACGAATACCATATCTAGATAACTTAGAAAGTAATATGTCGTGATCCATTACATCAAAAGCTTTCGACAGGTCTAAAAATATACCGATAACAAACTTATTTGAGTGCAATGCGTTACATACTGTATCATTAAAATCAATAAGAGCATGATCAGTTGAATGGTTTGGCCGAAAGCCATATTGATGCATGTATAAAATATTGTTATGTTCAAGAAATTTATATAGACGAACGTAAACTAATTTTTCTAGTAACTTTGAAAAACAAGGAAGTAAAGAAATTGGACGATGGTTGCATATATCATAAGGATCCCCTGTTTTTGGTACAGGAACAATTTTTGCAGTTTTAAGCCGGTTTGGAAATTTTCCAGTCGAAATTGATAAATTCATAATGTGCATCAACGGACGGGCTATAGCGTGAATAGATTTCTTTGCTATATTTTGACTAACATCATCAACTCCAGTGCTATTTGTATTCTTTAAATTCCTAAAAATATTTATAATTTCGTTTTCAGATGTAGGGCACAAAAATAACGAATTTGGATTTGATGCGTTCATGTAATCCAAATGGTGTTTATAAGAGCGAGGAATCTGGGCAGCTGTTTTGGTTCCAACGTCATTAAACATTCTATTGAACAGTTCGGATATTTCGCACTCATTGTCTACTATCACACCGTTGACTTTGAAATGATTCGGCAGGACTTTAGCTTTTCTATTTAAAATACCATTGATAATGCCCCAGGTTTTCTTAAGGTTATTAGAGTTGTATTTAAGCATATCACCATAGTATTTTGTTCGTGCTTGTCTTAGAAGAAAAGTAACTTTATTTCGATAAGATTTATACTTCCTACTCAAATCTGAAGAAAATTTCAACTTCAATTGCTTATATAACTCATTTCTCCGATTGATACAAGAGAAAAGAAAATTATTTATCCACGGTTTTCGAATTGATTTTTTCTTCCTACTTTTCTCCTTGAGGGTAAAGTGTTTATCATACAATTCAGAATAGATATCTATAAATATATTATATGCCTGTTCGACATTTGTGGATCTATAAACACACGTCCAATCATATAAATGTAGACCAATGCAAAATTGTGCAATGCTTGCCTCCGTAAAATGCCGTGTACGAACATTTAAGATAGGAATAGAAACCTTTAATTTGTAGTTAATTTGAAAAATTGGAAAATGGTCTGTAATATCACAATATAGAACTCCAGAATGAATATCATTGATAACGTTTGTGAATATGTTGTCGATCAATGACATTGATTTCGATGTTATTCTGGTGGGTTTGTCTATCAAAGGATATAAACTATTAGAGTGGAGAATACTCAAGAAGTCAGAAACATGAATATTTTGTGAATTATGTAAGTTTATATTAAAATCACCCATTAAATATATGCTTTTATTTTCTTTACTAATCTTAATGAGAAGTGCCTCGATTTCTTCAAGGAAGCAGGGAATATTGGAAGCAGGTGGACGATATATGGTTCCAACTATAATATTTTTTCTTTCAGATATATTTATCTCAATAAAAATGGATTCGATGTTATCATTGCACATTTTTAAGTCATGGTCTTGAACTCGAAGCAATCTCTTACTAACATAGCAACACCCCACCCTTCTTTTGTATTCTGTTGGAGTAAACAAAATTATACCCAGAGAAATCGAAACAATGTGGTGTATGTTCTTGAAGCCATGTTTCCGTGAAAGCAATAATGGAAAAAGGATAGTTAATTGCTGATAAAAAATCTGAAATATCATTGAAATTTTTGGACAAACTTCTTGCGTTAAAATGTATAGTACTAAAGAAATATTCTTCTCTTGTGACATATTTAGAAACAAATTCCTGAGGTATGTAATAATTGCATTCACTGTTCTTAAAAATATCGCAATGTAAATCAGGGTCAATGTCATCAAGTGCATTCAAATTATCTTTTAACAACTCAAGTCTGATGGTATTGAAATTTTGTAACGAAATTGTAGAATCGGCAGTAAACATATTAGATTTGAAATCTTCGTCGCTAATCAGACTAAAAGGAAATATGCATATTATACAATCTTTGCACATCCAATCAGAAACATTTTGAATAACATGACATGATTCATCGTGAAAACAGTCACAGTTTATACAGCAAACGGAAGAGTTTGTTTTGACGGTGCACCCACAACAATTAGTATTTGCTCTGTATCCAATCATACAATAACGAATCAAACACTCATACAGACACACATACACTCACTCCAAGATAGCAAGTTCAGTATTTTGTATTCTCTATACAGATAGGTTTCACAGTCCAAAAATGAAGGAAAACCCCCCACCCCCAAACCGCCAAGTTGTTGACATGCTTGACGATTGCATAATAGAACATGTTACATAATCGACTAAACTGTTTACATTCTTGGATTACTGAGTGCCGAAGTATTAATTTAAAGAATTTGGAATCGCATTCTATGAATAAATGAATTAAATCATTTTGTTAAATGGTTGACATGGGAACGGGCTATGCACATGTAGATGGTACTGTAATAAGGCGTGCTTCAAATCAAGATATTTCGATTGAAAGAGTGTAAAATAAAGAATATAAATGGCATATAGTTACATAAAATAGTATTTAAAAAAAAAAATTACAAAAAGAAAAACGGTGACGTGTCGTAAAACGAAATTCCATGTATAGACGCATTATTTTGAAACAATCGTTCTACTCACGAAATGAAGTCCAAGTTGCTAGTGTCTGTGATTTTGGCCTGTGCTCCAGTACTAGTTTTACACCAACCAGTCGAATTCTAGTTGACATATTTTGTGTTTTTCGTAGATTATAGGCTTCTCTTTCCAGCTGATAGCGAGCTTTCTTTAGTTCGGCTGGCAAGTCGGTACGTATCGTTATTCTAGGCGTATCGTCTGGAGTCTTGGCCGGCTTTGGACGTCGCTGTATTCGTTCGAAGGCGGCGAGGACTTCATTGCGGTCGGACATGCAGACAAATCGCACGATGATCGGGTCGGGAGTTTTGATGTTCTCGTTTGGCTTACGTGGCAATCGGTGAACATTGTTGAATATCATATTTTGTGCCGTACTTTCTGAGACATCGAGAGATGTAATTGCTTTTCGAATAACTTCTTGTATATTTTCATCATTTTTCTTTTCAATACCGTAGAATAGCAAATTTCTTTTCCTCTCATGAATTTCCATGGCTGTCATCGCGTCGCGAATACTCTGGTCGCATTCCTTCTGTTTCTTAATCAGGGCGGGAATAGTATCATTTTCCAATGCTTCAACTCGGGATGCGGAGTCTGCAGCTGCAACTTGTAGTTCTGATATCGAACTTTTGACGACCTTTATCTCCTCTCCTATGGTTAAGACATTAGTGGCAACAGTATCCAATTTTTTTCAGTATCTTTGCAGAAAATTCGTCGAAATGCTGTCTGAATTCCGTGACTGATTCAGCCGTAGCGTATGCTTGCGTGGCAGCTGGAATGTCGGGTGTGTCCGTTTTGCTAGCCGCATCGGTAACAGTCTTAGATCTTGGCATTTTTGTAGGTTTTGGAGGTACGAAACGAAATGTTATAACGAATTTATCCGTAGAATGTATCAAACTTACTTGCAAACTGAAAATTTGTTCAATATTCCTTTTTGTAGAGGCGGATTAAGTGAGATTTTCCGTCAGATTTTAAGAGCGTTAAAAATCAGTCCTCCATGTTCCAAATAGCGCCCTCTAATATATGAATATAAATATATTTGTTTGAAATTCGAATGAATTAAATGTTGTGGTAGAAATTGCATAGTCAGATGGATAGTGTATTTTCTTTAATAACAGAAACAGAGACAATAACAGAAACCAATAAAACAAAAAATACTCAGTTTTTATATAGCGCAAATTACAATTAAGTCTCTAAGCGCTTTCAAACTTGGAGATTATTACCGCGGTTTTAGCTGTGCTGCCATTACAGCGCTTTAGCATTTCAAGGTACCCATTTACAATACCTGGGTTGAGTGTGGCAAATGTAGATCAATGTCTTGCCAAAGGACATTAGTGCCGCGGCGGGACTCGAACCCCAACTTGTGATCAACAGTCCGGCGACGTAACCACTCGACCACGACCCGAAATCTGAGAATTATATAATCAAATAAATGCTACAATGAATTAAACAAATTATACTTTGTAGGTAAAATGCAGATTTTGTTTTGTCTTTGGACCAATTTAGTAAAAGGTAGGGTAGTACATAAAAATGATTTTCGCATAAAAAACATGGTCAAAAGGTTGCCATGGTAATGATCGATATATCAATAAAGAAGCAAACAAGATTTTGCACAATTAAATCTGATTCAGTTGATCCCATGATTGGTATCATTCACGTATCATATTTCAAATTATACATTTAAGGCTTTGGCATTTTGCAAGATTGTGAAAGCATCCGTATGAAATATAAGAGAGATAGAGAGAGAGAGAAAGAGAGAGAGAGGGAGAGAGCGAGAGGAGAGGAGAGGCAGAGGAAGAAAGGGTACAAAAGGTAATAGTGAGACTGAGAAAAGATTAGCGATCGCATGCTTGTTCCCATGAGGAGATAGAGAGAGAGAGGGATAGATGGTGTTCAACGAGTTCATATTACGAATTTTCACGAATTTATATTAATAATCACAGTTAAAAACAGGGCAAAGTGGGGGTAAGTTGGTTGCAGAACATTTGAAGAGTCGTCAATAGAAGAAAAAAAAATACAGGTGGCGCTCTTCCTATTGAACAGTTTTTTCCAGCAAGAGTCGCGAAGTGTCACATAAATGTTGGCCTGCCCTCAAACATGTTTTCTCGACTCTCGAGAAAAAGGCCGATGACTCAGATGACCCCCTCTCTAGTAATAGATGAGATGTTGCTCTTTGCGAGAATAAATAAGGTTCCGAGATGCATTTACTCCAAGTCTTTGATGATACAATATAGAGAAAAAATAATAATGAACAATCCATATTGCAAATTTGCGATTTCACGTATTTTAAAACTATATATGTGCATACGTTTGCGTACTGAACGGTCTGAAAATCATTTGCGAGCAAGCATAGTGAGTGAACATTTAAACAAAAGCAAATAGCAACAAATTGTTATACGAATAACAACACATTAATACACAGTATTCAAGTTTTATTAATACACGACAAATTTGAACTCCTACCTTGCGTCACAAAATAAATGTTCCCCGAAACAAAAACAAAACTCAACTAATTTGGGAAAATTTGATAACCATTTCTTCGATAAAGATTCCCTAATTGATGATACCGGTACAATTCGCCTCGTGTATGCTAGTATTTGTTTTAATGGGCCACATCCATGTGTTAGTTTGCTAGGACAAACTCTTTACAGTCGCTGTACGTAACAGTGTCTGCACGATGAGACCAAGGAGCTGTGTGGTTGAAGCTCCTTATTGAGGCTAGGCTGACATCATACTACATAGGGTCTGTAATGTATGACACTGTCAGAGACTGACAGAATTAGCCGAATTTGGCTCTGCTAAAGGCTTGAGTTTAGGAATTTAAGTAAAGTTTGAAATCAAACTCTGTGCGTGCCTGCAGGCTGCAGACTACGGATGGTGAATGACTGGGAGATGTCAGTGTCTTGCTTTCGTAAAACTCTAATATCACAAATGTATACACTCTCATCCTCAGCATCATTTATTATATATATATATATATATATATATATATCTCTATCTCTCGCCTTGTCTCTCTTTCTCTCTCCCTCTCTCCCTTTGTCTCTTTCTCTCCCTCTCTGTCTGTCTCTATATCACACTTTTCCTGGATCTCCTGTGCTGTCTGCACTATTATCCTCCCTACCTCTCTTCTATATTTCCCTCCAGCCCTATGATGATTGTGGAATAGAATGTTAAGCGAATTTTATGAATTGTATTAATTTGTATATATATATGTGTACACTGATTTATTTAAAATTCAATCACTGCGTGATATGTCTCAATACGTTTTATGTTTGTATAAATATTTATGTTTTTACAATGTACAAAGTTCTGCAATTCAACCATCTGGCTGCAAATGAATTTTTAATAAAACCATTACCATTACCATTACCATAGTTAATAGAATAATCGTTTTGAACTTTGAACCGAGGTTATTGCCTTTTTGTAAATATTATGATACATGTATATAATTCTTTATCTTTTTATTTAGTGTAAAATACCAAAGCTTTGTATTTAATCATAGGACATATTTTAACCTAGATGTAGAATAGCTTGTAGCTTATTGTATTCAATAGTTATTCATACTTATACATTCCATTTTCATTCATTGCTGTGATACTATTGTGTGTAAGTGGTACCAGACACGATCAGCATTACATGCTATTTTCTGGTCCTATTTATCCTTTCAATGTTAAACGTTCATAATTGATTGTTATATTAATGTGCTTTTTGTTTGGATAATAAAGCTTCAAACTCAAACTCAAACTCAGATAGAAATGTAGATATAAAGATAAATAAATAATATGATAGATAAAGGGATGAACTGAAAGAGAGGGACAGATAGATAAATAGTTGGATACACAGATATATAGATAGATGGATGGAAAGATAGAAAGAGGGATATACAGATAGATAGATAGATAGATTCGATGTATAGATATATAAACAGATAAATGGATGGATACATAAATAGTTAAGTTAGGAAGAAATAATGAAATATTCGTTGGAAAAACAAAACATTCATTTTCGGCTTAAATCTTTTGTCCAGTAAAGACACATTTATTAAATCCAGCGTTCTTTGAAACCTGACAAAGGGGTACAAGAGTTGCTAAGAGCAGACGTAAAACAACAAGGATAAGCGTGTTATAAAAGATGACGAAGCAATGTCAAGACTGGGTATTGCAAATGAAAAGGGAGGGAGAAGTACTAGAACGACAAAACAGAGAAAACGCCTAGAAAGGCGTGGAAGAAAAGGAAAAGAAGAACGGAAAAGGAACGCGAGAGAGAAGAGAATATAGAGGAAGAAAGAGAGGGAGAGAGGGGGAGGGGGAGGGCGGGGGGGGGGGGGGGAAACGAGAAAAAAATATTCTTAGATATATATATATATATATAGTTAGATAGATAAAAAGATAGATAGATAAACAGATAAAATGGATATATAATACAGATGGAGAGTTAGAGGCAGAACTTTCAGATAATTCGCAAATAATTTGTATACATCAAATTATATTGACTTATGGACATGCTTAAACATAATAAAAATGTTTCACTCTCATAAAAGAGATGAATTACATCGATTGGTATTCCATGTATAGCAAGGACTATATAGGTAATATAAATGCTCTTAACAAAATGCTGTGGAGTTTACATTCAGTGGCTGTTCTTTGATAGTAAAACCGATTGGTCGTCACGCTTAAGGTGACTCACAAAATTTTCCCGGAAGAGTCGACCATTTACCCCCTTTTGTGTATTGATACGTCGTTCGCTTGCAACGCCGGTGCAAATAATGAAAGTCTGTTCATAAATTGGCTAATTCAGAGTTATCTCATCCTTATGAGGAGCTTAATTCAGAAAGGAACTAAATCCATTTTTGATGAAAACTGAGTTTTTGATATCAGAACATTGTTCACTTAAGTACCCGTCTTTCAATACAATTATTTACCTAAATTTGGGGAGCAATTATGACAAAATACACCTTCTTATCCATGTATCACTTTTCCATAGACGCTAGTACAAAATCTGGTAAACAATTTCTCAGAAGTAACATTAATGGATTTAGCTCCTTTTGGAAAAATGGTAAAAATGGTACTGCGATTCCGCCTTAGTGGTAAGAAAGTGTTTTGAGTATAATGAATATCTTTAATCTTTGAATAGCTGGATGTAGGTTATACAGATTCTTCATGAATGTGAATGATATTTTACATGCATTTTTGATCGACCAGAACTTACCACCTGTATACAGTAGAGCTTACAATACCAACATAGGAGTTGCTTAATTTGTCAGACCGTGGACGTGCTGTAGCGTCACAAGGAAAAGAAAGGTAATGTGCAGTTGTTGTATGAAAGAATGCAATTTTTTGGTGAGCATGTGCTGAAATGGTGGAAGTAACATACAAATGTCTCTTGTTAGCTCACTAATGATCGATATATATATATATATGATGTCACAAGATGAATGAGATCTTGAGCATTTATTTAGGGTGCAGCTTAGCAGGTCTGAGAAAATTATTAAAAAAATTATCTAAAAATCTATGAAATATATTTTGCTGTTTGAATACAAAAATATGAGATGTATGCAGCTATGTATATCAAAAGGAATTAACTTTTACTCGGATGTCACCCGAGCTTTAAAGACCTTGACCGGAGCGTACATAACCATACATCCACAGACGGCTAATGAAACACAAAATACAAATACAAGAAAGAAAAAATTAAATACCCTTTCATTACTGAGAAAAATGAAAATTACAGTACAACTGCCGCCCCCTCCCAAATTCGCCTCGGTCAAGAGCCCCCGCGCCGCACGGACTTGGGTGACGTCATTCCGTGTAGACTCGAATTGTTTGCTATAATTCTTCGCCGCGCGATGTTCGAGATCTACATTGATTTTGCGTACCGTGAATCCTTTCTGCCTTTTATCGATTGAAGTTTGAGAAGTTTTGAGAAGTCTTTCTAAAGAGAATGGCTACCCCAGTCGTCAGGGCAGATGCACAAGATGATTTAGTTATGGAATTTGAGTGTGAGGAGGATGGCAGTTGCGGGGAAAGCGGTGAAAATGACAGTGTCAGTGGTAGTAGTGACAGTCCGGACAGTGGCAGCAGCAGTGATACTGACAGCGATGCAAGTGATGCAGACGCCGGAGAACACGGGCGTATCGTCGAGTGGGAGTATGAGCCTTTACCTCGTGGTGAACCTGGGCAAAATGTTGGCGATGCTGGAAGGGCCAACAACGCAAATCGGCTTCATGAAAATGTCGAGGATTGGTAATTAAGACTTATAAGCTTATTGAAATTGTTGTGCATTCTAAATATTTATTCCCCCAAAAAATTGAAATCAAATACCGTAGATCTCTAGACTCAGTCATAAATGGCATGTCTAATTCTAAAGTTAACTTGTTAGAATGATTCTCTAGATCTATGTCTGCGCACCTAAAATTCGACCTCGATTTCATTACACAGTAAGATATTATTTTTAGAATCATCATTGTTATTCCGTTCTTCATATTCTAATGATTACTGAAACAAAAAAACAAATTATTCACAAGAACAATTTTTTTTAACGAATTTCAGACGGGCTCGTCATCTTGTGTAGCAAAACTGAAAAGTGCCCATGTCTGCGCACTCACTATTTTGCACGCAATTCAATCAAGCACAGTGAAGTTTCATACCAGGGACAACCCCCTGTTCAGACTTTTCTTTTTTGACAATGATTGAAATTTTCAGGGTGGCAAATGAAACTTGCTAAAACTCATTTTTAATCTTCCCAATTATTTTCACAAATTTTGGTATCTAAATGAATTGTTGAGGTTAAGATTGAAAATTGGTGTCAGTTTGATGTTTTGTTCTATAAATATCGCGCATTTACGTGGGTGCGCAGACATAGGCACTGCCTTGGGCACTCTTACCATACTACGACTACGAGAACGATGTCATTTTTATATTTATCAGGAAGCTGTAATAAAATATTTATAAAATTATAGTAGGTGTGTCGATTTTTGTTTGAATCTTTCTGTATTTCAAGGTGTACATGTGGAAGATGTCGTGTGCCTCCATCTTTCAATGAAGGTGATTGTGTCTGTTGTCAGGAAATTGCAGAGGTCAAGGCAGAGGCTGATCGACAGGGTTCAAGTTGTCTGGTGGATTCTGAGGAGTTTGAGCCGGCCATCCTAAATGCGACAACATTGTACATCGGATGGATGGAGTACACAGATAGGTGGCGCCGAGCAGCCAAAGCATTTGGGGACAGGAACAATGAGTAAGTTATGTTTCTCCTTTTCATCATTTTGGCAAGGGCAAAAATATAAATGGATTGATTTTGAAAGTTTATTGGGTGAAACTTTTCAAAACGAATTGAGTCACCGCAAGATGAATTACTAGTTTTGACCAAAATTCTTGCCTGGTGACCACTGGTGTACTAGCTGCCTTATCTGCAGGTGCTTCGGGGCACTTTTTCAGGAAATGTATACAAATAGGCAAGAATGACCACCGATTTGTGAGTTTTAGCATGTTACCCCCCCCCCCCCCCCCCCAATAATCTGTAGTTATGAAACACAAACTTTATATGCGATTTTGAATGTTGCCCCCCACCGCCCGACAAACAATGACTAACCCTTGGTCATTTTAGTTTTTTTTAATCATTTTTATTTTCCTGAATTAATTAATAAAGAATTAATATTTTGACATCAAATCATCTATCCTAAGAAAAATAATGAAATTTTTTATTGCTTTTTATTTTACAGAAAATACAGGTATGTGGCCTACAGGAAAGTCGTGAGATGGTGTTGGGGCTGGCTCGGGAAGGACATCAGGGTGCAACTGCCAGCGTATCCTGAAGCGTATCCTGATGGACGTGGTCAGTACAAAGGGACCATCCTGCGTCGGTTGAGATGAGGATGTAACATCAACTATTGTCTTGCGAACTTTGAATGACTGTCATCTTCTATGTGATTGTCAGCCATCTTCTGTACGTTATTTGTGATCATCGGCTTTCATCTTCATATTCATCACAAATACTATTGTTTGAACTTCTCATGATGGTATGGTTGCTATGAACTTTGATCTCGACATTTGATTCTAATATCCAAGAGCTGATATTCGAACTTTTGCAAAACTGTGATCAAGCAACGATTTCTTATGAGGAAGAATGTTGAAATCTATATAAACAAGCAAAAAAAAAAAAAAAAAAAACACAACATGCCTTGTTCCTTCTCTTTTGTTATACACCCTGCAATGTAATTTGTTTTAATAATTTGAGCATTTCATATACAGTCAACCTGCCGAGTCAGAAAAGGGGAGAGAAAGAGAAAATGAAATTGAAAGAGAAAACGAAATTGAGAGAAAGAGAAATAACAGCATGGACACAACAAAGATAGACAGAGGAATAATGAGAGTAAGAGATAGATAGATAGATAGATAAATGGTTTATTCAAATCAAATCAAACATGTAAACAATAAATGTTCATTAATTCCATGCTTCGTAGCTAAAAACTAAATTGCGCAATGGATTACAAAATTAATTATTACAAGGTAAAATTGCACTTACTAATAATAAACTACTATAGATAATAATGCAACTCTTGGCACCGGCGTCGAACCGCTGCGCCACCCCAGTCACCAGTGGGGCACGAGACAGTAAGATCATATACCCCCCTGATGAATAGCACGACGCAACGGATCAACACCCATGCATACAATATACAGCACAATTCACAGTGAAATAATGAATACAAAAGGACAGGTATGGCGGAGGAGAGAAAGAAAGGGGGAGGGAGTATAAGAAAATGATAACTTTTACATGATTAAAACATTACATACTTAACAAGAAATACATGCGTAATACTGTACATGGCAATTAACTGGTTTAGAACATTTCAACTCTGAAAATAGTAGTGTTGCGTGTGGAAAATTACAAAAATATAAATCTATGTTTAGCATTAATCGTTCAATTTTCTATGAAATCACATTTTTTGTGAATGAATAAATACTATAGGTCATGCTTTAAATATGGTACATGTATTATAATGCTCGAGTGATTTATCCAGTTAATTAGTAAAGAGTAAAAAAAAAAACATGATCCAGTTTAGCTAAGGTGAATTAAATCTATTTAAAAAGGCTGGGATGTAATAAACAAGATCCTAAAACATAACCATGTTGGCAGGCGCAGGCACGGTAGGTTATCTATTGAAGTGAGGGGATGAACAAAGAAAACAACAACAGACATCCTCCTCACTAGCAATAGACCACTCCTCCTCGTCTACGCCCGAAGGTTTCATGCATTGGAAATAGGCAATAGTAATAATCCCAAACTATATGTTTTAAAAAACATTATTTTAATTTCAAAGTGAGTAATTAAAAACATGCAAATATCATTTAAAATCAGTCATACTAAAGTCTATTTGCCCCTTCTATTAGAGTTTATACACAGTTCAATTAGAGTTCAATAATTTTGTCATGAATGGAATAGGGCTGTTTTGGTATCGATTTGTACGACACCTAGGCTCACGATAACGTTTATTTTTTCTCAGATTTCTTGTTGGATTGTTTTCGGTGAACCAGTCACTACCAACTTCAGACCTAGATGCTTTCGTTGCAAAGTTAATGCACAAAGTCTTTCTACGTGTCTCTAGATCCACGATTCTAGCCAAATCAAGTGACGTATTGTAGGAGGTACCAGGAAAAATCAATCGTAGGGCTCGCTTCTGGATGCGCTCTAATGCTGCTGATTGGGCACAAGTCAAACTGGAGTGCCAAACAGGACACGCATATTCAAGAAGTGGTCTGACAAAACCAACGTAAACTGTCACAAGGTCAGCCGCAGGGAGATGGAACTCTTTCAAGCGTCTTAACATGTAGAGACGCGATGAGGCGCGAGAAATGGTGACAGATACGTGATCGTTCCACTTAAGGTCCCGTTGAAGAATTACTCCAAGCAGTTTGACAGCTGAGACCTCCTGTAGCACGTCGTTACACAGGCTGAAGTCGCGGTCAGGAAGTGGTGTTTTGCTGAATGTGACCCTCATGATATTGCACTTCTTGGGATTAAGTCGAACATTGTTTTGATTGCACCACTCCTCCAAATTGACCAAAACGTTCTGCATGAACTGACCGTGTTGATTAGAAGGCTCAGCAGAAGCGAGCGACATGTCATCAACATATTTCCAGCGCTCGACTTCTGACTCGCGCAAGGCATCGTCGATGAGGACAAGGAACAGAAGGGGTCCGAGGCGCGTTCCCTGGGGGACTCCCGCTGTCATTGATCTCGTAGAAGATAGTTCTCCATGATATCGAACTTGATTCTGTCTATCAGTAAGGAAACTGCATATCCACACAATGACCCATGGATGCACTTCTAAGGTGATGAGTTTGCGGATCAGGATTGTATGATCAACCCTGTCAAATGCACGGCTAAAGTCTGTTGACACTATAGAGGTTACGTTACTGGGTAGTTCGGCTCTTTTGCATAGGAAGTTGTAAACTTCTACCAGACAATGTGTGGTAGACCGACCAGCTCTTGCACCGAACTGCTTTGGATCCAGTTGATGGCGTACATCAGCCAGAAGTTTGCGATAAATGAAGACCTCAGCTATCTTAGCGAAGTGATCGGTTAATGAGATGGGTCTTTGTTTGTCGATGGATGATGCAGCCTTTTCCTTAGGAATAGGAGCAATAATTGCCCCTTTCCATTGTGATGGAACAGACCCAGAGTGATATGATGAGTTTAGAACTTCGCAGAGAGGTGATGCGAGCTCCACAGCAAACTCCTTGACAATGCGCGCAGGGATGCCGTCAGGTCCACTGGACTTTCCCGGCTTTATTCGATTCAGTTCCTTGTAAACTTCGTGGGGTTGAACTGTAAGCTGAGGTTTCGGAGTTGGCAAGTAGGCTGGCAAGCTCTGAAGATCAAGTTCCGGAATATCCTGACTAACATTTGCGAAATGGTCATTCACACAGTCAGCGATGGCTAAGTCGTCTAGTTCTGGCGACTCAGGTATGATGATGTTGCTTGCAGTTTTTGATGAAGTCATGATTTTCAAGTGTTTATACCAGCTAGAAGGATTCTCACGTTTTAGTTTCAAAACACGGTCCTTGTAGAAATTTTTCTTCAGCTCAGTTTTCTTGTTCTGAACTTTATTTCTTAAGCGTTTCCATTCCTCAGTCCGGTCATTACTGAAAGCCTTTTGACGTTGACCAATCAGTGATTTCAAATACGGCGTCACCCACGGCTTGTCACGTGGATGCATCTTCACCGATTTCATGGGCAGGTATTCGTCCATTGCGTTTTGTAGTGAAGCATACAATTTGTCACACTTCTCTTGGGCACTAGAGCTTGCCATGACATCATCCCAAGTATGTTGAGATATCCATTGACCAAACTCACGAATCGCAGAGTCTTTCACAGGACGAACAAATTTCCTGACTGCCTTGTTTTTACTGTTGGTTTTGTTGAGTTTTGGTTTCCAGAGAACTGCATTGTGATCACCCCCTAGGCCAAGAGGTGAGAGGATCTCAGGTTCAGAATACCACTGATGGATGTCAGTTAAAATGAGATCCAAGATTGCAGTACCGAGTGTTGCTTTCCTAACAACTTGTCTCAGGTTACATGTACTGGTCAACTCGGAAGTATCAGCTCTATTAAAATCCCCGAGGATAACAACCCCAGCATCTCCATTGTCAGGAGGGGAATACACAGCAGCAACATAGAGACAAGAAATGTCTCTCGGTAAACGTTTAGGTCGAAGTTGTAACCAAATTACTTCGTGGTGCGGATGTGGGGGAAGAAAGTTCACTGTTTTGGGCATCGACTCTGGTTTGGCATAAATCGCGACACCACCACCCCTTCTGGAATCTCTAGATTTGGCAAAAACTAAATAATCATCCACTGCAAAGTCACTTTCAGGTTGATCTGCTCTAAACCACGTTTCAGTCACCACACAGACGTCACAACACAATTCATGAACAACAACGGAAAATTCATCAAGTTTATTGTTTAGTGAACGAGGATTGCACATGTAAATAGTAGGCAAGTTCCCTTGTGATTGGCGATCAGTACTCACAGTTGTAATAGTTTTAATTGGGATGAGTTGGGGTGCCCGAACTCCAGGTGGTTTGGGCGTTCTTCTCCTCCTTCCTTCGACGACAGCAATCTTTCTCCACTTGTGAGAACCGGCGCGACAACCACGGCGTTTATCGATACCCAGTTCTTTTATTCTTGCAAATACGTTGTCAGGGAGCCGTGAATGGGAAGTGTTACGTAACGACAAAAGTTCATCTTTTGTGTAGCGGTACTGGTCTGAATAGCGTTCAGTGTCAATTGAATTCTGTACCAGCTGAAACTCCATCGTCACCCCAGCCAAGAGCGCCGGCCTACTCTCGGCTATGAAGTGAGGTAGTGATGCGATGACAGAAAGCACCACAATAATCCCAAAATTATCCAACATATTTGGGGCAAGTTTATCCGCAGAAACAGTAATTTCACAACAAAGTTCAATGTTCACACGCTGGCTGGGCATACGCACACACGTCTATCCATAGCATCAATTCCATGTACACACACAAACAGGAATTTTAGACCAATTTTAGTGAAAGTTGTGAGAGCTAAATAGATTGGCGTCAGTCAAATACAGCGCCTGACGAAATTTCAAATGTGTAATAAATGGTAAGCATCGTAATAAATCCAGGAAATCCTTTATTTTGCATCAAATCTATCCTCCCAAAAAGGATAAACCTTAACCCTATCTCCCACTCTGTCCCTCTTCCTCTCTCTTTCTCCTCTTCCACCCTCCACATTCCCATCTCTCTATCCCACTTCCTCTCTCTGTTTCCTCTTCCATATTTCCATCTCTCACTCTGTCCCTCCTCTCTTTCTCCTCCTCCACATTCCTATCTCTCACTCTGTCCCTCCTTCTCCTCTTCCACCCTCCACATTCCTATCTCTCACTCTGTCCCTCCTTCTCCTCTTCCACCCTCCACATTCCCATCTCTCACTCTGTCCCTCCTTCTCCTCTTCCTCCACATTCCCATCTCTCACTCTCTCCCTCTGCCTCTCTTTTCCTCCTCCACCCTCCACATTCCCATCCATCACATTCACATCTCTCTTTCTCCTCTTCCATCCATCACATTCCCATCTCTCACTCTTTCACAATCTCTCTTTCTCCTCTTCCATCCATCACATTCACATCTCTCACTCTATCCCTATTGGTATCTATCTTTATCCCTCTTCTTCCTTTAAATTATGAAGCTTCCTACAAGACACCTATAATAGAAATAAACAAACAAGATTTGTGTTCCTTTAGATGAATTTTTGTTTACCTTTGCTCAAAATATTCTCAGAACATCCCATTGACGGTTTTTCCCCCCAATCATTTTCTTCTCTGTTTGTGCAATATATTTCAAAATGATGCACCATTGGAACAAAAACTTTGATGCAACATGTACATTACATTCATCCTTATTTTATGTAAAGTTTACAGGATAGATGACTATTTTTATTATATCTGCAAGGATGATTATTTTTCAATCTTTTATAACCAGGTTTTAGGACAAACAGGAAACCGCTGTTAGGAAAAAAAGTATGGATGCGATGAAGTATCATCACAATGTTTCCTCTTCTGTGATAATATGGCATGATCTTTAAAACTACTAACTTTGAAAATGAATAACACAATTCACCTCGGCAGAAAAGGGAAAAAATCAAAAACAAAAAATAAAGTCATATCTGGTGCAATACATCAAAATTGTTCTTGAATAAGAACAGTTTAGATCAGAAAAAAAAAATGCATTTTTTTATTTTTTATTTTTTGCAAATAAGAAGCAAAAAGCATTGGCCAAGATGAAGGACTGTGAGAAAAATCAGATTATATTTGGTGCCAAATTCATGATCAACAGTGATTTACTTAGTGTTTATGAAAATCTAGTGCATATGCTTCAGAAATTGTTTTTAATTGAACTAAAAATGTAAGTTTTACAAATTTAATAAGTATTTTACCTATTAAAACCAATGACTATTGATGTGTACCATGGACTTTGGCTTGTGTAAGTATGTACAAGCTTACAGACAAGTTTCTAGTGCTTTACACTCACATAGAATCGGAATCCACTACTCACTTGCATAGAGTACTTCCATGTTACTCTCCATAATTATACTGGCATAAACATAATTTAGGGTCTATGAAAAACATGTATTGTACTGAAATAAAACAATCAGTGGTTAATGTTCAGGTAGCTGACACATTCATCATAGTTTCTATCACCAAAAGAACTAGTTTCTATCGCCAAAGCGATGATGTTGTTCAAAAGCTTGCACGGCTTCTCCATTGTCGGGGTGATGATGAGAGGCACTCCGTGCTGGTTGAGGCTGTAGCTCCTCCATGTTGTCTCTGAGCTGCTCCCTGTTTTCCACCAGTTCTACGACAACTCTCATCAGGGCTTTCACATAACCTACAAGATAAAATCCAAAACTATACCTTGAAAATTCATCTATACGGTGTTAAAAAAAATACACTTTGATAAGAGGAAAAAAGGAAAAGAGAAAAATAAGAACATAAGAAGAGAAAACTCTTTTTCTCACAAATATTGAATTACCTAATTTTACACACTATTTGTAGGTGGATGACCAATCAAATACCAATGACATGCACATGTTCTTTGCTGAATAGGTAGTTCACTGCCTTGGGGACTGACATATATGCCTGTTTCTGCTTGCTATTCAATATTACACATTTGCAGAAAGTAACCCAATACATGTTTATAATTATCAATTTAATCAACAGATTAAATTAAGGGCATATAGGCCACAAGAATCTACTAATTTGAATTCTATTGATCATGAAGTAATAAAATATTTCTATATATAATGGAGCTCTTTTATTGAATATTGATATCATTCACTAGACATGTGGCTACTTACCACATGTGCCAGCTGTCAGCACTCTCTCCACTGTGTGGCCTCCTTCCTTCGAGCGTGGATACTTCAACCTGTACACTGGGTTCCCTTCGGCATCAACAGCCTGGGCTCTATCACAATTTTCGTTCCAATGTAGGACAGCCAAATATAATCTGAAAAGAGTGAAGTTAAAAATAAAGGTCACATGAATAACATACTTGTGACAGTTGATTTTATCTTTTTGGTAATGTAATGTCTATCATCATAAACTCGTTACCTACTCTCCAATAAGTGAAGGCAAGAGTTAGTGTAAAAAGCATGTGTTACAAATAATAAATATATATATTTTTTTTTAAACCAACAAAATATGAAATAGAAAAAAACCTGGCTATAACAAAAAGAAAATAATAACTTTAAAACATAAAACCAATAAAATCAAATTCAAAAGAAGAAGAAGAAGAAACAACACTGCCCTCTGTGACGTTCTTGTTAAATTTATATTAGGGGAGCATAATGTTGATGAATTAATTGCCTAATTTACCTGCACTTCATCCCTTGATATGAGTATACAAGCAACTTGGGGCAAAAGTGAAGGAGGATGTTGTGGAATGATTCAACCTTGCTGGTTTGGGCATGTGGGGACATCATCCCAATGTCGTTCACCAGTCTGGTCCTCAGCCATTCCTCTCGAAGCTTGTCGTACACCTTTGTACCTGTAATAACATTGGGGATATAATATATGCGGTAAAGGTGAAGGAGAGTTCATTTAAATAGTTAGCAATCATGGTCTCGGCATTTCCAAGCATCTCATCCCTTCGCCAAAACTATTTTTTCATTCCACAATGAATATTAATCATTTAGAAAATTGCAAAAAAAAAATATGAATGTCATAATA
This sequence comes from Strongylocentrotus purpuratus, assembly GCF_000002235.5. Lineage (NCBI taxonomy): Eukaryota > Metazoa > Echinodermata > Echinoidea > Camarodonta > Strongylocentrotidae > Strongylocentrotus > Strongylocentrotus purpuratus. The sequence continues at coordinate 50,638,183 of NW_022145594.1, forward strand.
ATTAATAATAATTCTTAGATTTAATGCTGGTAAACCATGCAAAAGGAAAGGCTATCTGTGCGATAAAAGCGAGCGAAACTTAGTTTTGTTCGAGAAATATTCCACGACCACCAGCATGACACGGCGCGGCAAGTCAGGCCGGGCCGGCCGCGGCCCGAGTGCTCTCGCGAGGCTCAGCGATAGATTGCTGAAAGTTGTGCAATCGCAGACCGAGGCAGGCAGCCAGCAGCGCGGGCAAATGATTCGTTTCAATCTAATTTAGTGGAAATTTGGGGTTGATATTCCATATTACGTAGCGTGAAATTAATACAGATATAAAATGTCAACATTCTAATCGTAAAATGTCCAAATACAGCTTCGACATTGATATTTACAACAACAAAAAAGAGAGAAGAAAACTTCACATACCGACCACCATGCGAAGAACCAGCTGCTATACCGAGTGGCCAAATAACCTACACGTTATGTCGTCATCAGAAACGGGTAGAAACGGCCACCGGCTAGCGCAGCCGAAACTAAATCTCCGGGGTGCCCCTCTCAAATCCGTGAATCCTGGGGTTCGGATGCTAAATACTTCTTTCAGAGGCCGTGGAATCTCGAGAAGTTTGCATTTTCATATTCAGTAAATATTCACGAGTCCGTAGGTATATAATTTGTCTATATAATGCTCTGCTCCGGTCAAGGTCTTTAAGCAAAATGCTTTGCAGTTGGGTGTGATGGTCTGAATAATGATTTTTAAGATATGTGAGGTCGCAATGCGAAAAAAATACATCTCATAAAGAGGACACAAACTTTGATGAGTTTTAAGCACAATCTAATGAAGGAAGACTGAAAAACATTGTGTAAGTAAAATAATTAAAATATCTATAAATGCTAGCGAGCATTTTATCTTTAGAGAAAATTAAAGAAAAGGGGGTAAGCGGACACTTTCTTCTTTTTTTTTTGGTCTCGAAATTTGAAAATTTGACATTTTTCTTCGTTGGGGGGGGGGGGGGTAAGGTTACCTTTTTTAGGTTTGCTGTGGGCATATTTTTTTTTTTTTATAATTTAAAAAAAAAAAAAAAAAAAAAATCCAAAGGGGGGGGGGGGTTTAGGTTTTTTTAGGGGGGTTTACACACATAAAAATACCAAAGGGGGAGGGGATTTTAACCCCCCCCCCAACCCCCCCCCCCCCCTGCCCTGCGTACGCCCCTGGAATGAAGGGTGCATGTTTAATGTGGAAAAAGGAAAAGAAGGCACTTATCCGCAAAAGGGAAAGGACAGTTATTAAAAAGGAAAAGGAGCACAGAAAAGAGGAATTTCTCCCACCTGAAAAGAGACATTCGCCAGAGATGAAAAGGGACACTTATGAGAATGGAAAAAAAGTTTATTCGGTTATAAAGAAAAAGGGGTACCTGTCATTTTCTGATAGTGGCAATTGTTGGGGGTGAAAAGGGGGCATTTTATAAGAAGGAAAAGGTGCACTTACCAGAAGGAAAAGAGGCACGTGTCAAAATAAAAGGGTTGTTTATCAAAGGTGAACAGGGGCACTCATCAAAAAAGAAAAGGAGTACTTATCAGAAGAAGAAGGCGGCAATTATTACAAAAGAAAAGGGGCACTTGTAAAGGTAAAACGTGTACCTGTTAGATTTGAATAGGGGCAAATATCAGCGGTGAAGAGGCATTTATCAGAGGTGGTAAGGGGGTACTTCTCGTACCTGAAAAGGGGGACTTACCAGAGATGAAAAGGGTCACTTATGAGAATGGAAAGGGGACATTTATCAGGTGTGAAAAGGGGCATTTGTGAGAAATGGAATGGGATCTTATGAAAAGATGGGGGTGCACTTATCACAATGAAAAGGGGAAGGGGCACTTATCATTTACATGTGAAAAGGGGCACTTTGGGGCTACCTCAAAAAGTAGAGGGACACTGTGCTACCCTGCCCCCCCCCCCCCCCTTCCCAGGGAGCGCCGCCTCTGATGACATTACAATGACTTGGTGAAGTGTTTCCGTGACTTGGTTAAGAATTATCCCTCGAAAATTTGCATGACATGTTTAATATTGTCAAGTTGTTGTGATTTGATGAAAAATGATTAGGCCTCTTTGGTACATGACAGTCACTTGATGAAGAACTCCCTAATGTAAATGTAACATTATGTTGACTTGGTGAATATATCTTGTGACTTGTGAATAATTAATGTCTACCGAAAATGTATTATACCCCATTGACAGTGGTTTTGAAATTTGTAGCGGCGTTGTAGCGGAGCGGCGACACCGCCATAACACCGCTACAAATGCATTCACAGTAGAAAAGTTATCCCGCTGCAGCAGCGGGATAAATATCATGTACCCATTCACGCTGCAGCGGGTGATTTTTATTACCTCCGTAACAAACACGTGTATGCATGGCTCATGACCCGCGAGTGACCCCGATATGACCGGAAATACTTCAGCGCGGGGTTTTCGATTGCTTGAAATTGCGCGCGCTAGCTGTACTTTACACACTCTTTTTAAAAAACTAGCATTTTTATTGCTTCCAGTCAGAATATTTTAATTTTTTGAAGTGTGAAATATTTTTATTTGGATAATTATAATATCTACATAATAATAAAATCAATTTGAATCCACTGGTTACTTTATTTCTATTTCACTTTATGTTCCCTATTGCTGGAGAAAAGAGGTCAGTGATAGGTAAGTAAACAAATCACACGTGTTTGTCGCGGTGTTATAGCGGAGAGCCTTCACACTGAGTAAACACCGCGACAGCAGCGGGACTGTCCCGCTGCTGTAGCTAGGCGAACCTAGCGATAGTTTGTCGCGGCGTTATCGCGAGGCGGTGTTATCCCGCGATAGTTTATAACGGGTCCGAGCCTTCACACTGAAGACAACACCGCGACAGCAGCGGGACAGTCCCGCTGCTGTCGCGGTGTTTGAGGCCACTGTGAATGGGGTATTAGTGACGAGTTCTCATGACTTCGTGAATATTAACATACATGTTTATTCGACGAATATATATATGACGAGGACTTATTCTCGTTTTTTTGTGTTCCTGTTTGTTGTAGTTGTTGCTGCAATTCAAAAGATTTGCTGAGTAAGATTATTTGTTAAATACATAGGTCATAGAAAAGGCTTACAGAATTACAAATATTTATATTACCCTTTCTGTGTTCTGTGTTAACATCCCCTACCACACAACACACACCTTGCAGGCACCTTGTAGGTAGCGATCGCTGAGCTGATGCTAGTACATGTGTGTCTGTGTGCGTGCGCACGCGCGTGTGCGTGTGTGTTTCTGGTGTTTGTGTTTCTATTTTTTTGGAATTATTAATGATTCTGTGCAAAACATATCATATCGTTATAAATGAGTAATAATTTACAACTGTATATAATTATGTTATGTTTCTGTGATAATGAGTAAATACACTGTATACGTATAATGATTATAATGCTGTTATGCATTTGTAATAGACCAGTTCACGGTTAGCACATGGCTGCAATGACCCCTGACCCCGAATATCCACAGATCTTCAAAACATGAAGAGGTCCCACTTTGTACATTTTGAAATTATCACTCCTACAGCGATGGAGATGCTATATACTTATCCTTTGTTTCCCCTTTTCAAAGAATACTTCCACCTGTGTATCATGGAGTGCTCTGCTTGTGCATACATGAATAATGATTACATAACTTTCATGAGCACGTATCCGGTATTCCGTCTACGTGTATTTCACAATTTGTTCTGCAATGACCTTTATCTGCTCATGCTCAGACTGCAACCGTTAACTGGCTTATAGTTTGAGATGTAAAAATGGAAAGTTGTGATTTGTTATTATAATACAATTTATGTTAAAGTAATGTAACTCCAATATCTTGTAATATTATGACAAACTATGTTTATATATCATTCTGTTATTATTTTGTGTGCATTGGATGAACAATAAAATAACTTTTAGAATAAAAATAAAATGTCCAGAATCTGGCCGGTTCCTTATATTTATCGGATATTTATATTCCCTACAATTGAGCATTTTCTTTCTCTAGTGCGACTTACGGAAGTGAGTCCTGGGCCATGACAAAGAATGACAGAAAGAGAGTTAATGCCTTTAAAACGTGGTGCTACATGAGGCTGTTGCAGGTGTCATGGAAAGATAAAAAGACAAATATGTGGGTCCTGAAAAAGATTGGAACAGACTTGACCATCAGAAGGGAAATCATGGAAAGAAAACTTAACTACCTCGTCCACCAATATCTTGGACTGATGATATCAAGAAAGTGTCTGGACAAGGAATGAAAGGTGCAACACAAATGGCAGGTGAAAGATTTGCATGGCGTGCTCTCGTGAAGACGACAGCAGCGCTTTACAGCGCCACCTGAAGTTGATGATGATGATGACAATTGAGTTAAGCCGCCGAAGATGGCGCTATCATTAACAAACTCATTACGCTCACCAGCTCAGCCTTCGCCAGGCGTCGTAATTTCAGGATCATGACATCTTCGAGTGGCAGCAAGTGGAGATCGTATTGCTTTGGTTTTGGAGGAGATCAAAATCAAATAGGCCAGATTCTGGACTAAGATGTATACACAACACATAAATAACGTGTGCATGGTACAGTGGTTGTTTACATAAAATGCAATATGTATGTAGCCTACTCATCAAATTGGCAAATCCACACCGTTAGTGCACTTTGAACGGGCTAATGACCTTCTGCACGCGCGAGTTGGTTCAATCTTTTTTCTACCCTCGCTTTTGCTCTGGGTTTTCCCAATTTCATGTAACGTGACAATGGTTTGTCTTTGTTTGTCATTGCTTAAAATGGTTTCCGCCTCCACATAAAAAGGCAAATGATGATTCACTGCAAAAAATTGACATTTATCCTAATATGTAAGCGTTGGTCGCTATATACTTCAGCAAGTTCCTGCAACAAAAAACGACAGGGCTGTAAAACTAGAACTTCTTGGCAAATTGTAAACCGCTAGTACTACAGGGGTGCTCTATCCATGTCTTGTTGCTGTTGTTACTGTCCATGAGGACCAATGCATTTCTTTCAACAATAACAAATCGCAAGTTCTTTATACACAACAAGATTTAACAAGAAATATATACATGTACAAAATCGAAAAGCTTAACATCAGACAAATTTTGCAACATAGATACCGTATTCGGGAAGCTTGTCTGAAAGCGATAAATTTAAACAGTCATTTTGAGTTGACATTACAATATGCTGCCAATGAAAGGTATAGCCACTCGCTAATATAAGAAGTGTGCCTAGTATTATGTTGGGTTTTCTTTTCAAAGCAAAAACTTAGGAACATGCATGTCTTTAGAGTGAAATGAAAAACATTAATGACCTTTAACCTAACTCTATTTGAAAGGTAGAGATTGTAATATATATTTTGTTTTAAATATCAATATTTAGTAAATTCGATTCAATTCCTCAATATGGCAAGAATAATATAGTCTCAGGTATAGAGACCAAACCGTACATAAGACACCATACAGTAATATATGAAACATCATAGTCCCCTCTCCTCGATGTTGATGGTTAATTTGGTCGACTATGATGCATAAGAATGATTGAAACCTAAAAAATAGCCATATATATATCATAGGGTTTAATATGATGATGATAGGCTCAAACATTGTAATGATGGATAGAAACTAGCGTGGAATATTGTGCTTCCACCATTAACATGGAGAGAACTATTGTAACATTTGCGCGTGGGCATGAAGGCAGTGGGCAGATTAGTGTATGTGATTCAAATAATAATTTTCATACCACAAGCCAAAGGTCGGTTGATCATCCATTAAAATCCCTCATCCGTTTGTACATCCGTGTGTACATCCTGTTGTACATGATACTTGCCTTATAAAGAACTTCCTACACCCAGTAATAACTAGACCTACTATGTAACTATGTCTAGCCATACGACAAATCTGTATACTATTGAGCGTGTAACGTGTTTGTGCGCGTATTCAGGGCGAAATCTGTACAAAGATGGCTACTTCCAGCTCGGAGATTAGGAAAGGGAAGCTTGATGAGTTACGACATGAAATCTTGTCGTACAAACCAGGCAAGGCTGTACCTTGTGATGATGAACGAGTGGTGTTTCCTGATAAGCTTGTTATTGGTACGATAGGTATACCCGAGCATGCGTACAGCATAGTCCCTGTCATGAGAAGTGCTCTTTATGGAGACGTAGAGCATCGCAAGCTTGCTGATGAACATCAAACATCTACTGATCAGGAATATCTGACCGATTCTATATACGTCATCACAAGAGAAGCTCTCTTCCCAGGTTTGTATATTGAAAAAAGAGCTTTGTTGTTTTGTTTGTGTTTGTTGTAAATCCGAAATGATACTACGCCTCCACTATGAACATGTATCGTTGGAATAAAAGCTATTTCATTAACTCTAAGGTAGGTTTTTGGTAAAATAATGAATTGCATTGACAAATTACCCCTCGTCTTTAATAGACTAGCATTGTAAAGAATGTCAAAAAAATCTAAATATGTTGGGTAATTTCTTATTTTGTTTTTGATTGTCTCTAAAAAACAATAATTCCCATGTGCCAAAAATGGGACAATGTAAACCAACTGCCCAATTTGTATTTGTATGTTTTGTAGAAGAAATAAATTCAAGTTAATTCAATTATGGCGGTTTGAAAAAAAACTACGCGATGATCCTATTTGATGTTGTTATGGGTGTTTTATTAAGGGTTTTGGAATTGTACCATTATTATCCGCACTGCAGTTCTTACAAAATTCCCACATGACATTATACTTACATAGGACAACATAGATGCATGGATTCATCATTATTTTGGCAACCCCTTCTTTCGAACCCATGTAAGATTCTCTTTATGAAACGCATTAAGTTCACCGTTTATATTTTCACAAAATATATTTTTGTGTGGTTTCATTAAATGTTATTGCAAAAACAATTCATTCATTTGTGTTATTCTGGCATAATGCATGCAATTTATAGAACTACCCAAGCTTTTCTATTTTGCTCTTTCTCTACTTCTGCATGTAAGCTAAATATCATGTTAATAATATCCAAAAGGTTCATCATGCACAATGTATCAAATACGTTCTCTCTTACCATCTTACCAGTTTTAAACGAAGAAATTGTACGAGACCTTGCCGGGAAGGTCGGACGTATCGTGCTGTTACTAACGTGAGTATTAATCTTCTCGCTCTACATATTCACATGGGCAATACATATTTGACTGATATAGACTACCATTTTTGTAATCGCATAGTAATGCTGGTACGCTTATGGCTAGATGATGTCTTTGGAATATTTATATGGGTAAAAGATTTTTTTTTGTTGGAGATTGAGCCCATTCGCTTGTATAGTAATGCGGATACGTTTGGGCGGGGGGGGGGGGGGAAATGTCATGGTTTGCCCCTAGCGGAATAATACTTAGATATTCACCACTGTTTATCACTTTTGTGTATGCAAACATGATTTTATAATGTTTCTCCTTACTTCTGTTACCCGAATTTGACAGCAAGGTGCCCGAATATGTTCGATATCTTTACATCTTTAATATCGACAGTGGCGTAGACAGGTTCGTACACCTGGGGGGGGGGGATGACTGGGCTGCCAACGCTAGTGAGGGAGCGAAGCGACCGAGCGGGGGGAGGGGGGTGTCCCCCCTCCCACGGTAGGGAGCTTTTGCAATTTTGAACTTGAAATCGTGCAATCTGATGCATACTTAATGAGGTAAAATAACACACACAAGCGTGCACGCACACACACACATACTCACACACACACACACACACACACACACACACACGCACACACACACATACACACACACATACTACGCCTTGAATGGACAGACATACATCGACAAGATCTACACACCGTGGCATACGAATACAGAATGGACTGACACATAGTATTGCATATTGAACCACACTACGTATTTATTTATCTCTGTGAATGTTGCTGTTACACCTCTTCAGAAAAAAAACCAATGTCAACTGTGTACACGCAGGTATGGTCTTTGTTGTCTTGATAGGGGTATGTGGTTATGAATGAAAACAGCCTCTGTGGCCATTTGTGAATAGAACACATAAACAACAAACAAATAACGATTAAACTTTGAACAATATGTCTGTTCATTTATAAAGCATAATGAATACGTACATACTATGCTTTTTTACCTCAAAGAAACAGGCATAGTATCCATAGATGGATATTGGCTGGCGGCTCATTAACATACAGATACAAAAAACATAAACAGTATCACTATGATCCATGGAGTAACAATACTGCTTTGTAAGTTTGTGAAGAAATCGGAACCATAACGGCATTGCATCGTTTCAAATTAGGGCATTATTTACTTCTATTTGATCTCAGTCTTATAATAGTAATAGTAATAATAATAATAATAATAATAATAATAATAATAATAATAATAATAATAATAATAATAATAATAATAATAATAATAATAATAATAATAGTAATACAAATAAAAAATAATACTAATACAAATAATAATGCTAATACTAATAGGTTCCTTTTATCTCGCATTTCAAGACAGGGTAAATTCACACTGCGCTTTACATGAAACAAACTTCTTTAAACATTTCAAAATTATGTCTTCATGCATCAATCAACATACTTTAAATAAATACAAAACAAAGTGCATCTTAAATAAAACAAAAATAAATAAATAGTTAACAATACAGAAAAGATGTAGCTGCTGCAAGCTGAACAACAAACTAATGTATACCAGTCAGTCCTGATATCAGTATTAGTGTAACAATAGTCATATAGTGGGAGCATGAAGTTGAACAATTCATGATTATACATAATTATATATGTTTGTCTGTCACGAATTATTATGTATACTGTTGTATCACATTCATTTTCTATTCTGTTTTAGAATTGGCTTTCACCGTGTGAATGCGGCTAACAATAAACACAATTACAATAATGATGAGGATTATTATTATCATCATCATAATTATTATTATTATTAATATTATAATTGTTATCATTATTATTATTACTATTATTATCATCATTATGACTTATTAAGTAAGCAAATATCATTCCCCAAAACCTGGGGGGATGATTGTACATGCCATCCCCCCCCCCCCCACCTTGTGAGGTGGGGGGATGCATCCATCCCCCCCCCCCCCCCCCCCCCCCCCCCCCCCCCCCCCCCCCGTTGTCTACGCCCCTGAATATCGACATTATGAAGGATTCACGGTCATAAATTACGGCGCTTGAGGGCGCATGACATCGTTCTGATACCGCAGACCGAAATAAACACATTTTCGGGGCAATGTGGCAAGGAAAATCGGTAACAATTTCTTTTCTTTGACGTGGCCTTCGGTAGATACGGGTTGAGAATCAAATTGTGTGCATAATAACGATTGTGCATTTGAACATTTTCTCATCTTTATCAGCCCGTCTCTTTTCGACTATTACCAACGATGGATCGAGGCAATAAAGAAGTTGACAGGTGAGTTTGCCCATCATCCTTTACGCTAGGTGGGACGATAAACTGAAGACGTATGAAGGTGTTTCTTAAACAATTGTGAATTAATAAACAACCGCACTGTTGATACACCTAATACAAACCACCGTATTGATTAAAAGAATGGACAAATGAAGAGATGGATAAATGAATAACATTACAAGCCAGATTACCTTCGCGCATGAAACTTTTGAATATGCAGGTTGGTAAGTTGTGTTTACATATTTGAGGATTGATGTTAATTGCAAAGAAATTAAATGGGTAGGTACGTGTATCTAACAATGATGACACCTGCTATAGAATTGTTTTTAAACAGTTATGACTAGGATGACAAAAAAATCGAGGAAACAACCATAATTCATGCAATATGACCCTAAAATCAAGTACTTATCTTAGTTTTCTATATTATCCATTATGCATTCAATTTCGATCATGATGATATCGTGAACTCTAACACGCCCTTCGTCAGTTCAATTTGTAAATTAAATACCTTTTCTTTCCTTGTGCATGCATGCTGATACTTTCCTCTTATTGTGTAGGTCTGTATTATTATATAATAGGTCCATGTGATTACAAATTTTCATTTTCATAGTTGTAAATGTATAATTATCTCCTGACTACGGCTATGTTTACTCCCTTTTCAGGTTCTACTGCAGTCTTTTTTCTTTATTACTTTTCTCCCCCCCCCCCCCCCCCCCCCCCCCCCCCCCCTCTCGCTCTCCATATATCCTTCTCACACTTGCCAGTTCTATCTACAACCCTAGAAAATGGTGGTATACTTTATGCACATACAGCACGTTTAATGGCAATATTTGAAAGCACAGATGTGAATGAAAAATGAACAGATTCGATCCTTACTCTGGTGTAAAAAATATACCCCCCCCCCTCTAAAAAAAAGAGGGATTAGGTGACTAATGTGTGGTACATAGAGGTCATGAGACGATTAAATGACTACTTTCGATTAAACTGTTTTTTGTGTGTGTGGATAGGTCACGTCCCTATATGTGCCATGGTACCTACATGGCAAAGGGAAGACATCGAGGAGGCAAAAGATAAACTAAAAAAGCTCGGGATCACTGACATCTATGACCTACCTCCCATTGGTGGCAATCTCTCAGATGAGAAACGGTTGCTGAGGCTTGATCTCCTCCATGAATGCCTGAAGAAAGGTGACGAAGGGATATCTGCTGACTTAATACAGCTGTATTCTTTACCCAGCTTTGAGCGGTTACGGAACCAATGGAGAAAGGATGTCACAGAAGCACAGAAGAGGCACGGAGAAGACATAAGAGAAGAAGAAGAAGCAAAGAAGTTACTCCGAGGTAGAATTACAGACTTAGAGCAGGAACTCAACGATTCCCGTGCAAGTCGCGCAAGCATAGTCAGTGAAAAGGGAAGGCTACAAGATACCATGAAGGTTGAACAAGAAAGACGTGAACATAGTGAAAGGGCAATGATGGAAAACGAGAAAAGAGCAAGACAGATAATGGAGACGTATAAGCAGAGGGAGATGGAATTTGAAAAGAAACTACAATCAAAGGATCTGCGTATCGAAACAATGGCTGAAAATTTACAGGGGACAGAAGAGAAGGCAAGACGTCAGGTTGACCGACTTAAGCGTGAGACCTGGAAGCTGAGAACCAAAATTCAACTAGAAAGTGAGATACGATCAGCAGAGCAGAAGAAGAAAGCAGAGACACATCAATGGAGTTTCATTCGCTGGGTGGGTTCTGGAAAACAAGCTCAGAGTGGTAAGACTTTATTTTCCAATCTCAATTTCATTTAATTTTTTTTTTTTTAAATGTATACAATATATTAATCCAATCCAATTTGTTGATTCTTTTTTAAACATTTTTAATGTGAAGCTTATCAAATCCAATATGGTCTTTATAGCTCTCTACCCCATTTTTGATATCTTTTTAAAGTTTGAAATTACTTAGAATACCGATACAGTGAACGATAGAGAACATTCCAAATTTGTAACTTAAATTCAATTTCTTCCTCCTCATTCACACTGACTTCATTCCTTCATGACAGGCACATCATCATCTGAGGATAATTCAACCGGAGGACTGGAAAGGAGTGATACATTACAAGCAGGGTGAGATGAAATATCTTTACTCTTTACATGGCAAATTGACAATAAACGCATTATTTCTCTTATAGTGACAACTCTACTACGGAATGTATTTTGGTGTGTAAAATGAGTGGTGCTAGACGGTCAATAACAGTGCTAAAAGTGCGGCAACACTTACGTTCTATAAATCCAAAATCATATTTAGAAATGTCGTGACCACCTGTGATTATGTTAAAGCAGAAGTGAATAAAAGATTGAAACTCGATATTAAAGGGAAAGTCCACCCTGAAATTAAGTTAGTTTCAATAGGAGTAGAAAAATGAGAGAAACAAGTCAGTGAAAGTTTGAGCAAATTCCGATTAAAAATAAGGAAGTTAGGATTTTTGAAGTTGTGATCAATCAAACACAAATTGGCAACTCTATGACGTATCATGCGAGCTCAACTTCCATTTGCTCAGTACTAAAAAATTCTAAAATTTTCATTTTCCCTCAAGAAAAATTTCAACCGTACATGCACCCTAAATATAATAATTGCAAATATGTTTCTATACTCCCCCTGCAAGGAACAAATATATATTCCATCATCAATAACGAAGAAAACATGATTTTATGGAATATTATGCACAAAGCAAATGAAGGAGAGCTCGTATAATAAGTCACAGAGTTGCCAATTTGTATTTGATTGATCACAACTTCAATAATTCATAACTTTCTTTTTTTCATTCAGAATTTGCTCAAACTTTCACTCACCTGATTTTCTTATTATTCTGCCTCTATCGAAACAAACTTATTTTGGGGGTGGACTTTCCCTTTAAACAAAGAAATGACAATCTTAGCTGCATTCCAGTCTACAATGATTTGAGTTGAAAGTGAAATCGTTTAATGAATTTAAATAAAATTTGTTAATTCGAGCATGTCGAGCATGTCGAGCATGGTCTCTTGATGGGATCGCTGTATATCTGTGTCATTAAACTGCTATAGGTTGACTTTAACAATGAAAACGTTCTGTAATGAAACAAATAGAAGATGATACTCTTGATTAGAGTTATAATATAACATAATCCTCTATAGTCTCATTACGGGAAGAACTTATTTTTTTCCTTTACCTAAGTAAATATTATTTTGTATTAATTTTAAAGTTGATTCGTCATACCTACGTTCTTTGACCGCCCCCATGTTTGTCTTTGTTACCATTCTCGGGACCATTCTAGAGAGGAGCCCCCAGATGATGAGTTTGCAGGCATATTACAGCAGATAGCTGACGACCTTTACGATGAAGCCAAGATCGACAGCCTTGGTGGTCAGCTGGGAATCCTACATGGTGATATACAGAGAGCACTCATGACCAATATGAGGTTCAACCGTGTTACCAGTGATGGAACTCGTCATATGCTGAAACAATGGAGAGAAGGTGTGTCCAGGGAAGATGAACGGATTGAGCTCAGGAAGGCACTGCAAGGTGCCAAGTTGGTCAACCTTGCAGACCTGTATCTCAGCGAAGGTAACGTATATTTTCATTAAGAACAATTGTAGTTTCGTAATCGAGGACCCCATTCAACACTTCAGCAACATGCTGTTCTATTCGGTATACAATACGGCCCATGTGTTTGAAGTCAGATTGACGGTATTTCTGAAGCAGATTCGATTTCCACATTTTTACACTGTTGATATAAATACTAAGGTGACGTAATGCAGAGAGGAGATACTTAAAAAGAGCTTAGGTACAACTTTCAGTTAGCATTTTCCTCACGAATAAAAAGCCAAACAGATGCTTACTACTAACTTCAAGTTCTCATCTACAACCTGGTGAACATTAAAATAAAAGAAATTTAAAATTCACCGCCATAAGTTCTACACAATCATAAAAATTCAATTCGATGTGTTTTGATAAATAAACCAATTGTCTGTTTTCTTTCTTACTGCCGGTTAGGTGTAGTAGAAGGACAGATCGATAGTGAATATGATAAAGAAGACGTCAATGATGAGCAGCTCTCTGCTAGAGATGAGGCCTCTCTAGAAGAGGACCAGATCAAAGGACAGACCGACACCCAGGTACTTCAGGAAGCTACAGCAAGCAATGACCACACTCCTCGAGATGGGCATACAGGAGAGATGGATTCCAAAACCCAGGAGGACTTGACAGATAGAAGTAGGAGTCAACATCCTGACAACTCACCGGAGAGGAGTACCAAGAACTTGGATGCATCTGAAGTGACTTCTGAAGACGTGTCATCTGAAAAAGTTCATGCTGGTGATGATATGACCAATGTAAGTAGCATTCAACCTGCTGACCAATCGCCCATACATGAAATGCAAGACGTACCTGAAGATATGTCTGAGATAGCCCCTCTGGTATCTTTGGAGGAAAGCCCGACGAGGAATCCACCATCTTGGAAGAAGAAGATCTGATTTCTCAACTCGTTCTTATTGATCCATTCCCGGAGAAAATAATGCTCCTTTTCCTCCTAAAGATCATAATGGATAATCCCCAGAGAGCACTCAGTTTATAAGGAATCACTAAAGAACCTTCATCAAGCCAAGTTTACAACAAACCTAGCTTGCGACGTTCCAGGTTCACTCCTGGATGCTTCATCGGGCCGACCGGTCTCTGATGCTATATGACTCTTGACCCGTGAGTGACTCTTGACCCGTGAACATGGTGCTCCGGTCGACGAACGTCAGGAAAGAACTGCCCTTCTCTGATAACCTTTCAAAGACCCGTCGGTATAGTCGGCCTGATGAAGCGTCCCGCGGTGGACGTAAGGCGTTGTAAGCAGGAAAAAAATCCAGTTGATTTGTTTATAACATTTAATGTTACATGTATTTCTAAGCATACTTTGTTCATATTATATTGTAAAACAGCATCTAAGGAACTAACACTTCAACAAGCTCTACTTCAAATTACTTCCTCTTTTCTCGTGCTTTTTCCATTATATTTGTCGTTTCATTGCATAGTTTTGGTGATATAATTATTCTTGTATTATGTTCTGTATGAGAAATCAAATCATTTGAATTATCGAATTATTAATCAATTACCTGAATGGTTGAGAACAGTAATAGACATAACCTTCATTATCATTATCCGAACCATATTGTGTTTATTGCAATGCTAAAACTTATATCCAAACACCGCATACATAATTTCAACTATGTTTTTTTTTAATATGACAAGAATGGCATGCAGGGCGTGAATTTTTTCAAAGATTAGATTTTGATTTCTCTTTTGGAAAGTTACATGATAAAGAACCTCAATTATTGGTAGCAATTATAACAATATAAACTTATTACAGCCGGAGCAAAGTTTATATATTTTTAAACTTTAATCTCTCCAAAAAATATTAATTATGGTCAATCATTTAATGTTCGAATTTCACATTTCATTTTATTGCTTAAAAAAAAAATTCGAAGCAGACGAATCGAACTTTTTCAATTAAACAAGTTGCAACGCTCGTTTTTATTTGTGTACCTACCGCCAGTTTGAGTAGATAGAAGTAAATGAATATATGGAACAATAACGAAAAACATGAGTGAATAATGAATATTAAAGTAATGATCAAACAGATGTACAAAATATAAACTTTGAACGTATAATAATACCCAACAAGCTGTACATAAGTGTCATAAATTGAATTTTCATTGCCTATTTAAAATGCTTTAATTCATTAAAAAAATATTCGCGGCTCGAGAGCTGAATTGCAGTTTAAAAAACAAAGTATACATCAGTAAAAAGTAAAATTACACGTAATACATTTTGCGTAATAACATTATGGTAGTAACATTTCAGTTCGTTTTGTACATAGAACGTATAATTATTGTGCTTCTATGACGCCTGCTCCGGCTTCAATTACTCCGTGTGGCAATTAAGTACTTGATCAAACTCCCGATCCCAACCCCGGTCAGGAATTTACCTACACCGCACATAGCACCAACACCAAGCACAGACCCAGCCCCCAAACCAAATCTAACCCCAACCCCACATCCCTGATGAAATAAAGCCTGGAGCAACCGTCGCCGGAGCATGTGTCGTGTCGCCATCGTTGTACATTGTGGCAGATTACTTGGTACATATACAGAAATCTGAATATTATAACCATATTTGCATTAAAATTATATGTTGAGCTTATACATTATGAATATAAATATATGAATATAAATATATTTGTTTGAAATTCGAATGAATTAAATGTTGTGGTAGAAATTGCACAGCCAGATGGGTAGTGTATTTTCTTTAATAACAGAAACAGAGACAATAACAGAAACCAATAAAAATAATACTCAGTTTTTATATAGCGCGAATCACAATTAAGTCTCTAAGCGCTTCCAAACTTGGAGATTATTACCGCGGTTTTGGCTGGGCTGCCATTACAGCGCTCTAGCATTTCAAGGAATTAATTCCTGCCAGGTACCCATTTACATCCCCTGGCTTGAGTGTGGCAAATGTAGATCAATGTCTTGCCAAAGGACATTAGTGCCGCGGCGGGACTCGAACCCCCAACTTGTGATCAACAGTTCGGCGACGTAACCACTCGACCACGACCCAAAATATGGGAATAATATAATCAAATAGATTCTACAATGAATTAAACAAATTATACTTTGTAGGTAAAATGCAGATTTTGTTTTGTCTTTGGACCAATTTAGTAAAAGGTAGGGTAGTGCATAAAAATGATTTTCGCATAAAAAACATGGTCAAAAGGTTGCCATGGTAATGATCGATATATCAATAAAGAAGCAAACAAGATTTTGCACAATTAAATCTGATTCAGTTGCTCCCATGATTGGTATCCTTCACATATCACATTTCGAATTATACATTTAAGGCTTTGGCAATTAGCAAGATTGTGAAAGCATCAGTATGAAATAAAAGAGAGAGTAGAGGGAGAGAGAGAGAGATAGAGAGAGGGAGAGAGAGGGGTGTCAACGGGTTCAAATTCCGCATTTTTACGATTTTAAATTAGTAATAATAATTTTAAAACGAGGCAAAGTGGGGGTAAGTTGGTTGCAGAACATTTGAAGAGTCGTCAATGAAAAACAAACCTGCAGGTGGCGCTCTTCATATTTAACAGTTGTTCCAGTAGTGTCGCATCACATCTATGAATGTTGGTCTACCCTCAAACATGTTCTCTCACTCTCGAGAAATAGATGACTCAGTTGACCCCCTCTCTGTTTAAAAGGATGTTTTTTTTGTAAAGATGAGATTTTTCTCTCTCCGAGAATAAATAAGGTTACCGAGATTAATGTACTCCAAACCTTTGATGATATAAAATTAAGAGAAAAAACAACAACAATGAACATTCCATATTGCAAATGTGCGATATCACGTATTTTGAAATAATGTTCATTATTGTGCTCAAGGATTACACCAGGTCATGCTGACTTCTGAATATTATCTGTGTGTATAATGTGCGTACGTTTGCTTACTGAAAGGCCTGAAAATCATCAGCGAGCATAGTGAGTGAACACTTGAGAAGAAAACAAAAGTGTGGGGGGGGGGGTCGCGCGAACCCCCCCCCCCCCCCCCGAACCCCTAGTTTGTACGGGGTGCAAAATGTTTGTCCCACCTTTACGTATGCAGGTTAACGATGAATGACATAATTTATAACGAGGCACTGTCTTAATAACGATTTACGCATATACATGCAATTTTATTACATTACGAAAATGGTTATGTACTTAGTATGCGTATTAATTTTTGTGAACATTGTGGAAGATTTCCACTAGCAATGCTCATTTTGGAAAATAATCAGTGTGTAGTTTCAGAAATGGTATTGTGCCTAAGCTTTGGGCAAGCTCTTATAAAAGTCAAATTAAATACAAACACACACACATTTTGCTTTCTTTTTAGCCGTTCTTGATTACTTGTTAAACTCAGAATTAAAGTTTTATTAATACACGACAAATTTGAACTCCTACCTTGCGTCACAAAATAAATGTTCCCCGAAACAAAAATCCCTTCAACTAATTTGGGAAAATTTGATAACCATTTCTTCGATAAAGATTCCCTAATTGATGATACCGGTACAATTTGCCCCGTGTATGCTAGTATTTTTTTGATGGGCCACATCGATGTGTTAGTTTGCTAGGACAAACTCTTTTCAGTAGCTGTGCATAACAGTGTCTGCACGATGAGACCAAGGAGCTGTGTGGTTGAAGCTCCTTATTGAGGCTAGGTTGACATCATACTACATAGGGTCTGTAATATATGACACTGTCAGAGACTGACATAATTAGCCTAATTAGGCTCTGCTAAAGGCTTGTGTTTAGGAATTTTAGTAAAGTTTGATATCAAACTCTGTGCGTGCCTGCAGGCTACAGACTACGGATGGTGAATGACTGGGAGATGTCAGTGTCTTGCTTTCGTAAAACTCTAATATCACAAATGTTAATAGAATAATCGTTTTGAACTTTCAACCGAGGTTCTTGCCTTTTTGTAAATATTATGTTACATGTATATTTCTTTATCTTTTTATTTAGTGTAAAATACCAAAGCTTTGTATTTAATCACAGGACATATTTTAGCCTAGTATGTTTTCAATAGTTATTCATACTTATACATTACATTCTTATTCATTGCTGTGATACTAATGTGTGTTAGTGGTACCAGACACGATTAGCATTAAATGCTATTTTCTGGTCCCATTTATCCTTTCAATAGGGACTTTTAGATTTGCGTGGACTGATACGTGTGACGTCCATTCAAGGCAGAGCATTAAAAGGACGTCGATCGTAGCGATTCCCATTTTTTTCGTGCGAATCTAAAAGTCCTTAATGTTAAACGTTCACAATTGATTGTTATATTAATGTGTATTATGTTTGGATAATAAAGCTTCAAACTCAAACTCAAACTCAGATAGAAACATAAATAAATAATATGATAGATGAAGGGATGAATGAAGCGCGTAGCCAGGATTTGATTTTAGGGGGGCGGTAGTGATCACGCGAAGCGTGCGAATCACTTAAAGAGCGCGCAAAGCGCGCGCCCTAGGGGGGGGGGGGGTGGGTGCAGGGAGGGGGGAGTTTCTTTGAAAGAAGACGATTCGTTGTACCTTTCTCGACTCATAATCCTTGTCTGAATTCAGTCCGCCCCTATTGCGCGAAGCGCGGAAGCTTTGACGTATTTTTAGACAAAGAAAACGATTCGTTGTACCTTTCCCGACTCTTAATCCTTATCTGTATTCAGTCCCCCTTCCGCGCGAAGCGCGGAAGCTTTGACGTTTCATTAATTTATTAGAGAAAGAAGACGATTCTCGACTCTTAATCCTTATCTGAATTCAGTTTCCTCCTCTCCCGCCTAAAGCGCGGAGACTTTGAAATTTCATTACATTATTAGAGAAAGCTAGACGACTCAAAGTACCGTTCTCGACTCTTAATCCTTGTCTGAATTCCGCCCCCCCCCCCTGACTGCGATTCTGAGATTTTCACAATAATACCTTTCAGAATTTACCTCAAATAAGTTTCAACACGTTTCGCAATGTTGAGTCAATGGAAAATCTGAAAGAATACATCTATCCCGCTTTACAACTTACTACAACCTACTACGGAAACTGGCAAACTCATCTTGGGGTGCCAATTCCTCCACGCAGAGGTCAACTGCTCTTGCGTTGTGTTACTCTGCAGCAGAATATGCCTGCCCTGTATGGGGAAGATCATCCCATACAAAGAAAGTTGATGCAGCACTCAACGACAGCTGCAGATGCATCACTGGCTGCCTCAAGCCCACGAATATGGACAGCTTGCACTCCCTGGCCGGCATTGCTCCATCCGATGTCCGCAGAACAGTTGCAAGTAGGACTGAACGCAGCAGACAAGTTGAGGACACCCGCCATCCCCTTTACTCGCATCAACCGGCCCCTACCCGCCTGAAGTCAGGGAAAAGCTTCCTTCATACAGTCCAGCCACTGTCACAACCTCCTCATTCAACCAGAGTGATCTTGTGGGAAGAGAAACGTTCTGAAAATCACCACCATGAAAAGCTACCAATCCCGACCAAGGAACAGCTGCCCCCAGGCCATAGATGTGATTGGAAGACGTGGAAGTCCCTCAATAGGCTCCGCACAGGTGTGGGGCGATGTAAATACAACATGAATAAATGGGGATATACTGACGACACAGACACCAACTGCGAGTGTGGAACATCCGTGCAATCCATGTCACACCTATTAAGATGTCCACTCCTAATCGACCAATGCTGCCTGGAAGACCTGGTGGCAGCAAATGAGAAGGCTCTCCATTGTGCCAAGGCCTGGCAGAGCATTTGAGGACACGAAAGAAGAATACAAAGTGTATATATCCTTTTCTTGAACACGATATTATTTATTTTTGGTGCTTGATAAATCTTTATAGATATTTATCACAACTATGAAATTTTAGATGGTTACCATTTCGTGTTTGTTTTTTGTTTTTTCTTCTTTTTACTTTTTTTCAGTTATGAGTTATGAGTTTTTGATCGATCGGGTGGGTGGTACATGTACGACATTACTTATTATAGGCTCTGTATAAGCTTGGCTTGTTAGAACTCTTGTGAGTAATGTGCCGCGGGATTCCATATCCTTAAACTGCTGGCGAACAGAGCAACAAGACCAAGCTCTGTAATTATTAGGATCTCTGTCCAGGAGTGCCGTGTTTGTGCCATCTAACTGGATCGACCAAATCAATTGATTCATAATATATGTATATGCAATATTTTTTCCCGTAACATGAGAGTAATTTTAATAGTTTCATATTATTAATTAAATGTATTGTTAACTGTAACTGTATAATTGTTTTTAATGGGGGCACGCTACAAGAGTCCTATCTCGCACCCCGGGGCAACGTGTCTGACACGGCCGGTTGTAGCAACTACTCCGAAGATCAAGATTACAGTAATCTTGATCTAAGGAGACACGAACGAACGAACTTACTACAAAAACACGATACAATTTCTTCACTTCATGGACTATTGTAATCAATACCAAGATAAGAATCGAAATCCTTATTAACAATATTCTTTATCCAATATATCATTGTGTTTGAAATCCTTTATCTTTATCCAAAATAATGTTGTTTTTTTCTTCAATGTAATCATATTTCAATATTATTTGTTTGTAGTAAGTTGTAAAGCGGGATAGATGCATTCTTTCAAATTTTACATTGACTCAACATGGCGAAGGGTGTTGAAACTTATTCGAGGTAAATTCTAAAAGGTTTTATTGTGAAAATCTCAGAATCGCAGTGCTTGCATTTCCATAGTTTTAGTTAAACGAATTTGTTTTCACTGGCTGCCTGCCGTAGCAACAAACGGAATTAACAAAAGACTTAACTCCGTTTCGTTGACAATCAACCGTAGACGAAAGACTCCATGCATGGCAATTCTGCTTGTTGCTACGGCAGGCAGCCAGTGAAAACGAATTCGTTTGATAACATAATGGGAATGCAAACTCTACTTAAAACAAACAGAACTTTGTCATTTCCTGCTCATTTTTCCTGATTGAGGTGTCATATGAAATGGCAGGAACTCAACTTTCTAAAAATGTGATTTTCTCTTAGAAATTCAGATATCATCCGCCAAATGACTTTTTGGTTTCCTCTCTTCAAATTCATTTTAATAACTCATGCGTGAAATATGTGTCATTTGATAATTACAAATGTGACTAAATTATGACATAACATCGATAATTCTCGGTTTTGTTTTTAATGGAACGCACTGTATTAGTAACATAATTATAATATCTATAAATGCTAGCGGGCGTAGCGACCGAGCTCTTATCTTGAGAAAATTAAAGAAAAAGGGGCTCTAAGTCGCATTGAATGAAGGGTGCATGTTTAATATGGAAAAGGGAAAAGTAGGCACTTATCCGCAAAAGGGGAAAGGACAGTTATTAAAAAGGAAAAGGGGCACAAGTCAAAGTTTAAAAAAAGGACACAAATGTCAGAGGTGAAAAGGGGAATTTTTCACACCTGAAAAGAGACATTCACCAGAGATGAAAAGGGGCACTTAATATGAGAATGGAAAAGAGCTTATTAAAAAGGAAAAGGGGTACCTGCCATTTTTTGATAGTGGCAATTATTGGGGGTAAAAAGTGGGCATTCATAAAAAGGAAAAGGTGCAATTATCAGAGGTAAAAGAGGCACGTGTCAAAATAAAAGGGTTGTTTATCAAAGGTGAAAAGGGGCACTCATCAAAAAAGAAAAGGAATACTTATCAGAAGGAGAAGGCGGCAATTATTACACTGAATCGAAAAGGGTCACTTGTAAAGGTAAAACGTATACCTGTCAGATTTAAATAGGGCCAATTATCAGCGGTGAAGGGGCATTTATCAGAGGTGGTAAGGGGTACTTCTCGTACCTGAAAAGGGGGCATTTACCACAGATGAAAAAATGTCACTTATGAAAATGGAAAGGGGGACACGTATTGCAATGGAAAAGGGACACTTGTCGGAGGAAAAGGGGCACTTATCAGATTTTAATAGGGGCATTTATCAGGGGTGAAAAGGGGCATTCCTGAGAAATGGAAGGGGATCTTATGAAAAGATGGGGGTGCAAGGAAAAGGGGGAGGGGCGGTTCTTACAAGGGGCACTTGTCCTATACATGTGAAAAGGGGCACTTTGGGGCTACATCAGCAAGTGGAGGGACACTGTGCTACCCTGCCCCCCCCCCCTTCCCAGGGAGTGTCGCATCTGATGACATTACACTGACTTGGTGAAGTGTTTCCGTGACTTGGTTAAGAATTATCCCTAGAAAATTTGCATGACGGTGGCAAGACATGTTTAATATTGTCAAGTTGTTGTGATTTGATGAAAAATGATTAGGCCTCTTTGGTACATGACGGTCACTTGATGAAGAACTCCCTACTGAAAAATATAACAT
The DNA here is from genome assembly GCF_000002235.5 of Strongylocentrotus purpuratus. Taxonomy (NCBI): domain Eukaryota; kingdom Metazoa; phylum Echinodermata; class Echinoidea; order Camarodonta; family Strongylocentrotidae; genus Strongylocentrotus; species Strongylocentrotus purpuratus. The sequence goes on from NW_022145594.1 coordinate 50,660,594, forward strand.
TATGTTGACTTGGTGAATATATCTTGTGACTTGGTGAATAATTAATGTCTACCGAAAATGTATAATGGTGACTTAGTGACGAGTTCCCATGACTTTGTAAATAAATAACATACATGTTTATTCTACGGAAAATATATATGACGAGGACTACTCTATTTTGTTATTGTGTTCTTGTTTGTTGTAGTTGTTACTTGAAAAGAATTGCTGCAATTCAAAAGATTTGATGAGTAAGATCCTTTGTTAAATACATAGGTCATAGAAAAGGCTTGCATAATTACAAACATTTGTATTACCCTTTCTGTGTTCTGTGTTAACACCCCCTCCCACACCACACACACATTGCAGGCACCTTGTAGGTAGCGATCGCTGAGCTAATGCTAGTCCATGTGAGTGCGCACGCGCGTGTGTGTTTCTGGTGTTTGTGTTTCTTTTTTTTGGAAATATTAATGATTCTGTGAAAAACATATCATATTGTTATAAATGAGTAATAATTTACAACTGTATATAATTATATTATGTTTCTTTGATAATGAGTAAATACACTGTATACGTATAATGCTTATAATGCTGTTATGCATTTGTAATAGGCCAGTTCACGGTTAGCACATGGCTGCAATGACCCCGAATATCCACAGATATTCAAAACATAGAGAGGTCCCACTTTGTACATTTTGAAATTATCACTCCTACAGCGATGGAGATGCTACATAATTAGCCTTTGTTTCCCCTATTCAAATAAAACTTCCACCTGTGTATCATGGAGTGCTCTGCTTGTGCCTAAATGAATAATGATTACATAACTTTTTATGAGCACGTATCCGGTATTCCGTCTACGTGTATTTCACAATTTGTTCTGCAATGACCTTTATCTGCTCATGCTCAGACTGCAACCGTGAACTGGCTTATAGTTTGAGATGTAAAAATGGAAAGTTGCGATTTGTTATTATATATTTAATTTATGTTAAAGTAATGTAACTCCAATATCTTGTAATATTATGAAAAACTATGTTTATATATCATTCTGTTATTATTTTGTGTGCATTGGATGAACAATAAAATAACTTTTAGAATAAAAATAAAATGTCCAGAATCTGGCCGGTTCCTTATATTTATCGGATATTTATATTCCCTACAATTGAGCATTTTCTTTCTCTATTGCGACTTACGGAAGTGAGTCCTGGGCCATGACAAAGAATGACAGAAAGAGAGTTGATGCCTTTGAAACGTGGTGCTACAGGAGGCTATTGCAGGTGTCATGGAAAGATAAAAAAGACAAATATGTGGGTCCTGGAAAAGATTGGAACAGACTTGACCATCAGAAGGGGAATCATGGAAAGAAAACTTAACTACGTCTTCCACCAATATCTTGGACTGATGATATCAAGAAGGTGTCTGGACAAGGAATGAAAGGTGCAACACAAATGGCAGGTGAAAGAGTTGCATGGCGCGCTCTCGTGAAGACCACAGCAGCGCTTTACAGCGCCACCTGAAGTTGATGATGATGATGACAATTGATTCAAGCCGCCGAAGATGGCGCTATCATTAACGAACTCATCATTACGCTCACCAGCTCAGCCTTCGCCGGGCGTCGTAATTTCAAGATCATGACATCTTCGGGTGGCAGCAAGTGGCAGGCACGTAGCCAGAGTTTTATTTATTTTATTTATTTATTTATTTTTTTTTTTTTGGGGGGGGGGGCACATACAATATGTAATCGATCGAGGCAAAAAAAAAGGGTCTACAAAATTTCCACCGATCCTGGAAATTTTAGGGGGGCTACGCGCCTGGTAAGTGGAGATCGCATTGCTTTGGCTTTGGAGGAGATCAAAATCAAATAGGCCAGATTCTGGACTAAGATGTATACACAACACATAAATAACGTGTGCATGGTAGAGTGGTTGTTTACATACAATGCAATCTGTATGTAGGATACTCATCAAATTGGCAAATCCACACCGTTAGTGCACTTTGAGCGGGCTAATGATCTTCTGCACGCGCGAGTTGGTTCAATTTTTTTTTCTACACCCCCGCTTTTGCTCTGGGTTTTCCAAATTTCATGTAACGTGACAATGGTTTGTCTTTGTTTGCCGTTGCTTATAATGGTTTCCGCCTCCACATAAAAAGGCAAATGATGATTCACTGCAAAATAAATAAGCGTTGGTCGCTATATACTTCAGCAAGTTCCTGCAACAAAAAACGACAGGGCTGTAACACTTGAACTTCTTGGCAAATTGTTTTAACCGCTAGTATTACAGGAGTGCTCTATTCACGTGTTGTTGCTGTTGTTACTGTCAATATGGACCAATGCATTTCTTTCAACAAAAACAACAAAAAATCGCATGTTCTTTATACACAACAAGATTTAACAAGAAATATATACATGTATAAAATAGAAAAGTTTAACATCAGACAAATTTTGCAACATAGACAAGTATTCGGGAAGCTTGTCTGAAAGCGATAAATTTAAACAGCCATTTTGAGTTGACGTCACTATTATGCTGCCAATGAAAGGTATAGCCAGTCGCTAATATACGAAGTGTACCTAATATTATGTTGGGTTTTGGGTTTTTAAAGCAAAACTTAGGGACATGCATGTCTTTTTAGTGAAAGGAAAAACATTAATGAACCTAGCTTTAACCCAACTCTATTTGAAAGGTATAGATTCCATATATTTTGATTTAAATATAAATATTTAGTAAATTCGATTCAATTCCTCAATATGGCAAGCAAAATATAGTCTCACGTATAGAGACCAAACCGTACATAAGACACCATATACAGTAATATATGAAACATCATAGTCCCCTCTCCTCGATGTTGATGGTTAATTTGGTCGACTATGATGTATACGAATGATTGAAACCTCAAGAATAGCCATATCTATATCATAGGGTTTAATATGATGATGGTAGGCTCAACAATTGTAATGATGGATAGAAACTAGCGTGGAATATTGTGCTTCCACTATTAACATGGAGATAACTATTGTAACATTTGCGCGTGAGCATGAAGGCAGTGCATGGGCAGATTACTGTATGCGATTCAAATAATAATTTCATATTTCATACCACAAGTCGAAGGTCGGTTGATCATTCATCAAAATCCCTCATCCGTTACTCCTGTGTACATGATACGTGGCTTTAGAGAAATAACTTCCTACACCCACTAATAACTAGATCTATACTATTGTAACATGCTTATCTAACCATACGACAAATCTGTATACTATTGAGCGTGTAACGTGTTTGTGCGCGTATTCAGGGCGAAATCTGTACAAAGATGGCTACTTCCAGCTCGGTGATTAGGAAAGGGAAGCTTGATGAATTACGACATGAAATCTTGTCGTACAAACCAGGCAAGGCTGTACCTTGTGATGATGACCGAGTGGTGTTTCCTGATACGCTTGTTATTGGTTCGATTAATATTTCCGTGTATGGGTTAAGAATGCTCCCTGCCCTGAGAAACGCTCTTTATGGAGACTTAGAGCCACACAAGCTTGCTCATGAACGCCAAAGGTATACTGAGAATCAAGAGTTAGATCTCACCGATTCTATAAACGTCATCTTACAATTTGGCTTAGGTTTGTAGATTGAAAACAGGCCTTTGTTGTTTTGTTTGTGTTTGTTGTAAGTCAGAAATTATACTGCGTCTCCACTATGAACATGTATCGTTCGAAAAAAAAGCTATTTCATTAACCATAAGGTAGGTGTTTGGTAAAAATAATGAATTGTATGATTGATTGATTTGTATGTTTTGCAGAAGAAATTATACTAAATTCAATTCGATTATGGCGGTTTGACAAAACCGCGCGATGATTTAGACGTGAAATTAAATTATGTAAATTAATGTTTTTTTAAAAATATTTATAAGGTGTTTTATTTTCTCAATACCAAAGGCAGTACATATAATCGAAATCATGCAATTTAAATTTTTCTGACTTGACATCACATTCAGAAAAATCAAAATATAATTCAAAAGTATAATTCTTAACTAACATCAATTGCTAAACAAAACAACTCTTTCATACATTTCCTTAATTGTTTAAAACAATAAAAGTAATAATAATAATAATGATAAAATGCTTAGCCATTTCATGTTAATTGTTTGCTTCTTTCAAAAACGCTTTACCTGTTAATTAAACAAACAAAACTAAATGCTTTAACATGAAATATTATAGTCTGTCAAATACTGTTTCCAAAAAAAAAATTAAAAAAATACAGTACTACCTCTGAAAAAAGAAAACCTCCTCCTGAGATAGAGAGAGATGTTGGTAGATACTAGACTATATCGCAATCGTACATTATTCATCAATGTCCTAGCTATATTCTGTCTCTTGAATTGTATAATTATATTTGCTAAATATCAGTCGTCTTTAATTGTTTCATTTTTGTATTTTGAGGGTATGAACCATGACATACGCCTGAATAACCCATTAACTACTGACATCATCCTACCTTTATCGCCTGAAAGGGAAAAATATGTGAACACTTGCGTTCTCTTAAACAATCATTGTTTAAACAGTAAAAAGTAATGGCACAAATTAAATACATGGAGCGCAAGATATCATATTTCTTTGAAAAAAGAATCGGATAAAAACAAACGATTATGTACAAGCCATTGATTAATTTAACATGTTAACTATCTGAAACAATTTTTGTTAAAATGATGTATATGTACTTACCTGATCTGCAGGATGTAATTAGTTTGGAGACTCCCTAGCAAGATGAATGAGCATACAAGTGTGTATGTTACTTGCAGAAACACAGTCAATCTTCAAATACGACATTAACATCTGCAAACAGAACTGCGAATAATTACATCATTTTTCTTCCTCGAAAGCACATAGGGATTAAAGGCGCCATATATATCAAGCTTTTCTCAAATACAATTTCAATTTCATGAAGCTCAAAAAGTGATAATATATAGATGCATCATTTCATTGAAGAAAGTGATGTCTTGGGCTTTTCAAACATCCTCATTTTGGTTGATGTTGTTATGGGTGTTTCATTCAGGGTTTTAGAATTGTACCATAATTGTCCGCACTGCAATTCTTACAAAATTCCCACATGACATTGTACTTATATATGACAACATAGATTAATGGATTCATCTTTATTTTGGCAACCCTTTCTTAGTATGATTTCACGACTTTCAAACTCATGTAAGATTCTCTTTATGAAACGCATTAAGTTCACTGTTTATATTTTCACAAAATATTATTTTGTGTGGTTTCATTAAATGTTATTGGACAAACAATTCATTCATTTGTGTTATTCTGGCATATTGCATGCAATTTATAGAACTACACAAGCTTGTCTATTTTGTTCTTTCTCTACTTTTGCATGTAGGCTAAATATCATGTTCATAGTATCCAAAAGGTTCATCATGCACAATGTAACAAATACTTTCTCTTTTACCATCTTACCAGTTGCAAGCGAAACAACTGTACGAAACCTTAAAGGGCAGGTCGGATGTATCGTGCTGTTACTAGAGTGAGTATTAATCTTCTCGCTCTCCATATTCACATGGGCAAAACATATTTGAATGAAATCGACTATCATTTTTGTAATCGCATGGTAATGCTGGAACGCTTATGGCTCCAGTAAATGGTGCCTTTGGAATATTTATATGGGTAACAGAAATTGTATTTTTTGGAGATTGAAATCAATATATATACTGCCGATTCGCTTGTATAGTAATGCGGATACGTTTGGAAAGGGGCTGGGGGGAGGGGCAGTGTCATTGTTTGCCCCTAGTGGAATAATACTTAGATACGCCACTGTTTATCACTTTCGTTCATTCAAACATGATTTTATAATGTTTCTACATATTTCTGTTATCCGAATTTGACAGCAATTTGCCCGAATATGTTGGATATCTTACATCTTTAATATCGGCAACGATTTTTTTTCTTTGAGGTGGCCTTCGGTAGGGGCGGGTTGAGAATCAAATTGTGCGCATTTAATTATCATTACCTCTTTAATTATCACCACGTGATAATGACGATTCTGAATCTGTGGATTTTATCATTTGTATTAGACCGTCTCAGTTTGACTACTTCCAACAATGGATCAAGACAATAAAGAGCATTACAGGTGAGTTTGCCCATAATCCTTTACGCTATAGGTAGGACGACTATATTTAAACAATTGTGAATTAATAAACAATTGCACTGTTGATACACAAAATGCAGTGATATAAACCACCGTATTGATTACAAGAATGGACGAATGAAGATATCTAAATTAATAACATTACGAGCCAGATTATTTTCACACACATGAAACTTTTGAATATAAAGGTTGGTAATTTGTATTTACATATAAAGATTCATGTTATTTGCCATGCTATTTATAAAATGGGTAGGTACGTGTATCTAACGATAATGACATCTATAGAATGGTTTTTCAACAGTTATGACTAGGACATAAAACAATCGAGGAAACAATCATAATTCAAGCAATATGAACCTAAAATCAAGTACTTATCTTAGTTTTCTATATTATCCATTATGCATTCAAGCCCTTAATTGCACCTCATCAATTTCAATCATGATGATATCGTGAACTCTAACACGCCCTTCGTCAGTTCAATTTGTAAAATCAAATACCTTTTCTTTCCTTGTGCATGCATGTTGATTCTTTCCTCTTTTTGTGTAGGTATGTAATATTATATAATAGGCCTATGTGATTACAAATTTTCATTGTCATAGTTGTAAATGTATAATTAACTCCTGACTACGGCTATGTTTACTCCCTTTTCCGGTTCTTCTACAGTCTCTTTTCTTTATCACTTTTCTCTTCCCCCTCTCTCTCCATCGATCATTCTCTCACTCGCCAGTTCTATTTACAACCCTAGAAAATGGTGCTATACTCTATGCACATACAGCACGTGTAATTGCAATATTTGAAAGCACAGACGTCAATGAAAAATGAACAGATTCGATCCTTACCTGGTGTAAAAATCATAGATTTTCAAGATTTCAAGATTTCAAATTTATTCATGTTTCCAACAAAACATTACAAATCAATTATAAGCATTTAAAACAAATTTGAGAAATACATGTTGGAAACAGAGGGGTCCACTAAAAAGCAATGCTTGTACAGTGTGAACACCTCAAATGAAACTTAGGAATAATGAGTAATTAAATTAACTAATCTGTAACTACAAAATGAACTACAAAATAGGGGAAAGAAAAAAGGGGATGCCAACAGAGACGAGAAAGGGACAAGATAATATTTTACACGACAAAGATAGAAGAACACGGTCATAATACAAAAAGTAGACAATGAGAAAAAGAAGTGAGAGATCGAGGGTACAGAAAATAAAACAAAATGATGAGCTGCATGTGGGGTTGAGAAGAAGATAATGAAAGAGAAATGCGCGTTAGAAAGGAAATAAGCATGAGAAGGCACAATATAATATATCAAATAACATCTTGAGTCAGTGAGCGGAGAATAATCTTGTATCAAGCACAAGCAACAACGGCATATAATTCAATGAGGTGTATATGATTGTAATAAAAACAATTTCAATTTTTTCTTAATTAATCGATGGAGCATTTTTTATTTCACCACTTAATGAATTCCAAAACTTTGGACCTTCATATATAAATGTTTTTTGAGCTAAGAGGGTCCGCAAGAGGGGTAAATAAAAATCATCTGAAATATCTTGTTGGGTAATTATGAACTGAGCTATTTTTAAAAACATTTCTTGAAAAACAGATGGCAACATATTATTATTATAATTATAAATAAATTGAATAAGTTGGAAAAAATATAATCTTTCACCTTAAGTATCTTACTTTTTTAAAATAGAGCGTCTGTATGGGAGCGAAAGGGGGATAACAAATAATACGAATGATCTTCTTTTGTAATAAAAAACACTTTATCTAATGACGTTTAATGAGTGTTACCCCAAACTAAGAGACCGTAGTTCAAGTACGGGAGTATCATAGAACTATAAAGCATAATTAAGGAATTAAGAGGAAGACATGTCTTTACTTTGTAAATAATACCAATATTTCGAAAAATAATTTTACAAATAATGTCGATGTGATTTCTCCAAGAAAGCTTTTGGTCAACCGTTACACCCACAAATGTATTAAATAAAACACACTCCAATGGAGTATTTTCAAAAATTATGTTTGCCGGCAATGAATTTATAGATTTACTAAATAACACATACCTCGTTTTCTGGAGATTCAAATAATAATATGGACGAGAGGATCCAGAAGGGAAGATATAATGCCCTTTAAAATAAAATTGTTTATTTCATCATGGCCTGAACTTTTCTTAGTCTTTAGTTTCGAAACAATATCTAAAACTTCACATCTGTAAGTAGGAACAAAAAATATAGACTTTTGATTGGGCTGGCCCAAAAAATCAACAAAATGCTTGTTTGATGGAGGAATGTTAACAGCAAGATTTTCACCAATCGATGAAAAATAATTATTACAAATATTTACTATGTTACTAGGGTCCTCAACGATCTCATCATTAAAATTAATTTTGTTTATGTCAGATTTATTTTTAGTAACATTCATTGCCTGTTAAATTATTTTCCAGGTATTTTTCATATCATGTTTGTATAATACCAACATATTTTCAAAATATCTTTTCTCTTCCAAATGAATAATCTTAGTCAAATATTTGTGTCGGATGTATATTTAACTTTTGATCGTTCAGTACCCTTTAATTATATCTATAAAAAAGAAAGAAAAATCGTATTTATCGAACGTAATATTGATTTTTTTTATTTTTTGTATTGTTTTTTATTGATATTTGGTGTTTTTTATAATTATTAGTTTATCTCTTTGTTTAGGTATGCAAGTATCTAAATGGTTATTCAAAATATCACAAAAATTGACGTAAGAAGAATTCGCATCATCTACACCGTAAAAAGGAGACCAATCTACATGTTCAAGACTAGAAACAAGGCTAGCTAATTTTGCCTGAGTGACTTTACGTTTAAATCAACGTGGGTCATAATTCTTAATTGATTGAGATAGAGTATGCTGTGTTACAATGGGATAATGGTCGGTTAAGTCAGAAAGAACAATATAAAAGTCAGGGTGGGAAATTTTATTTGAAAAAATATTATCTATTAAGGAGGCAGAGGAGTTTGTTACTCGAGTGGGCTTGGAAATATGAGGTAAAAAAGAGGCAGAAAAGAGAGTCTCAAGAAACTCTTGTGACACATTATTATGTTTATGATTTAATACATTTATATTAAAGTCCCCCATTAAAAAAACAATCATTATTAATTAACACTGGACTTCTCAATAAGTCAAATAACTGCAGCAAAAATTATCTTGGGTTTGAATTAGGGGGTCGATATTGTTAGGATTCAACCTTTCCCCTCAATGCAACCCGCTTATTGTTATGTAGATTAAAGAATTGGGTTGAATGCATTTGGTAGTTAGGCTCCACTGCACTCTACATAGCTCCAACAGGTGATGCATAGCTATAGTGGGTGGGTTGCCTTCCCTAGCAGTGTAGTGTCACTATCTGCACACAAGTCATACAAGGAGGACCTATGGGTTGGAGGTGAATGAAAGTTGTTTCATAGCTCAAAAACATGGCATTTTGCGCTGCAAGTATAAGTGTCGTAGAGAGTCAAGATCACCAGAACCGACATTGAGGCCTGCCCCGATTTTCTGCATTTCAGTCAACCAGTCAAACTGTAAGTTTAATCCAAGTTTAATCCATATTTGTATTCCTTTTTATAATGATACATTGGGCGTGTTCATTTGTCGTTGAGACAGTCAAGGTCACAAGTGAACCTTTGAATCAGGGATTAATAATGAAGACTGCAAATTATTTCTCTAAAGTAATAATGTGACTCTTTATACATTATTTTGTTCATTTCTGAATAATAAATGAAAGTACATGTTCGCAGGATTTGCACTCAGTAATTCAGGCTCTTTCGAATGTTGAAAGGATATTTGTAATGCAATGTAAATCATTATGATAGAAGCCTTATCTGTAATGTATTGTATTGTATTGCCTGATGATTATAGTCTCGTTAAAAGATATTAGGAGATGATGAATAATTTTGTATTATTCCGAAGACTATTAATAGCCTGGGTTAACGTTAATTTTTAGATGGTGTTCCGGCTAGGACTTACAGAGCAAGTCCTGTATCAAAGATTCATGCCACAATGGGTGGATCTCTACCTGTAACGACTACGGAGAGTTGAAGGTGCTATTTCAGATGGAGCAACACCTTCGTTACGGTGAACAAGTTCCAGCAACAGTAACAACTATGGTTTCTTTATTCCCATGAACTATATTTAAATATCACATCTTGAGAGTGATTGCATCACTAAAGTGGGTCATTTTATTTATATCTCCAAACGTACGATAAACCTACGACCATTTTTAGTGTTAGTACTCTGTACAAATGTGTTATTTTGTGACAGCTAAGACTACAACCTCAGGGTTGGGTTCAATATATTCTTTATATCTTTATATGTATTTATATTGTGATAAGAAGTAAAGTAATACAGAAAAGAAGATTATATTCTTTGATACACTTAACAGAATTTGAATTCTTTGTTTATTGTGTTAATCTTCCTGTGAGATGATTAGAGAGTTTTAACTAGATCACGAATGAAAGTCACCTGAGTTTACTCCAACCATTATATTTTTACCTCCAGGATTCATAATTTCAATAAAAAGAGTTTCAAAGACATCATTAATTATTGAAATATTATCATGCACAACATAATTAAAAGTTTTAAGCATATATAATGCAACACCACCGCCGACTCTACCTTGCCTGTTTTTAAAGACAAAATCATAATTATCGATTAAAAATGGTAAATTAGAATCGTGGGATAACCAAGTCTCTGTCAGTCCAATTAAAGAAAGCTGTATATTGGAAGGGTTATCTAAGAATGATTGCAATTCATCAAACAAAATATTTAAACTTCGTATATTGAAATGCAATAAAGAGAATGTATCACTATTAAAATCTTTAGTAATATCATAAAATTGTGCATTTGTTGTATACTTTGAAAAAGAATGTTGTGCTGGATCCTCGAGATCAAAGTTCAAATTCAACTCCTGGGATGATGAATTTAAATTTCCAACAACAATTTCATCAACAGATCCTGGAAGATTAACAAAGGGTTGATTATTAGCTTGATTGAGTCTCAATAAATCAAAAAGGTCATCGTCGCTCACAGACTCAAAAGGTAAATTGTGATCTAAATCAGCCGGATCAGCCATGCGGGGTTCGGAAGCAGTACCTGAAAAGGAGAAAGCGCAAGTATAAAATCAAATAAACCATTGGAGGCGCTCTTAGTATGCAGGTGCAGAAGAAAGGAAATAAGAAAAAGGAAAGCGGAACAAACATATTATGCAGCAGGACGACAGATAGAAACAACTGACAAACACAGACTCGACGAAACATACAAGGGCACAGTAATAGAATATCTTGACATGACAAAACAAAACAAAGCAAAAAAACAACAAAAATTGTTATACGGGCACTGACTATAAATGCTGTCGTAAAAAAGAGGAAGAAGAAGGAAAAAAAGCACGTTAATGGCATTACTCCCTTAGGGAAAAGATATATAATTGGGTACACCATGCATAGGACTTAACCACAAGTTTTCGTAAATAAAATGTTTTATTTAAAAAAAAATAAACAAGGAATTAAATGTACATAAAATAAAACATACTGACTGAAGCAAGTGCCCCAAAGTAGGTGAATTTTTCCAGCACCAAATGTAATTACGACTAGAGTATTGAATGTGACCATAAATTCGTGTCAGAGTGTTATCATTCAAAGTAAACACAAGCAAAGTTGACAAAATCGGTTGTTCACAAACACCAATCCTGGGCCCGAATTCACAAAGGAGGCCCGTCGACAAACCCATCTTTATGTGCGTCATAATTATGACGCGTTTCGACGCGTCTTTACAAACCTTGGTTTGCAAAAAAAAATGCGTCGAAACAAAAGGAGGCCTGGATTGTCGACAAACCCCCTCTGCGAACTCGGGCCCATATGTTTAGAAAATTGTAAGGGCAAAGGCAATTTTGAGCGATCAGATTGCAACAATTTGTATGCAAAACATTCGCCCTACGGCCTACGCAAATGCAAAACACTACAAACAGGCTGGATGGAAGAATCAGTGTCTGGGAATGTGCATAGAAAAAAGTTATACAATAGATATTCATTATACAATCATATAAACGGCTTCAGTTTATCGTCTTTTATTATCTGGATGTATTGACGTGCAAAATTCAGTTGAACCCAGCTTGACCCCAACACTTCAACCTGCCCGCTGTTACAGTGTGAAAAATGGAGGTATCAGGTAAAGGCATGTAGTATTCATGTCCTCAAATATTTTTGAAGCAAGCTGTTATAGTTAGTAGCCATTAAGTACGTAAGTGGTTGACATTGGTAGGGAGAAGAATGTCATGGCTGTAAAATGACTTTGACAATAACATTTTATAGAGCATGCCTGAGCAGCAGCTGGTTACACATCGATATTATAGAGGGCAAAATACAGTGAATTAGTGATGCAAGTGTTTGGACACAGAATATGCGTCAGTTGCACATGATTAATTTTGTTTAACATAAATTGCGGTATTGAAAGTTTGCCAGGACTTCATCCAACTGGAGATATAGCGATGATTGAATAATTAATTAGATAGTTGGAGGTTCAGGCAAGCATAAATTATGTTTACGATATACACAGGGGCAGGGGCGTACGCAGGGGGGGGGGGTTGGGGGTTCAAACCCCCCCTTTGGTATTTCCATGTGTGTAAACCCCCCTAAAAAAAACCTAACCCCCCCCCTTTTGATTTAAAAATATATATATATATATATGCCCACGGCTAACCTAAAAAAGGTGACCTTACCCCCCCCCCCCCAAGGAAGAAAAATGTCAAATTTTAAAATTTGGAGACCAAAAAAAAAAAGTGTCCGCTTCCCCGTGTGGAGGGGCAATACCGCAGAGCAGGTAGATGTCTTCTACTTTAGTTGGCCTAAGGCATCCAGTGATCGCTCTGCAAGATGAATTTAGAGCTGGGTCAATCTTGGGTGCATGGGCCGACCTACTCCATACTGGTGATGCATACTCCGCAGCAGAGAAGCAAAGCGCGAGGGCTGTCGTCCGGACTGGCATCAGTCCCCCAGTTGGTGTTGGCTAGCTTCTTGAGGATGCTGTTGCGGGCTCCAACTTTTGCCTTTGTGTTGGCAATGTGGTTCTTGTAGGTAAGGGAGCGATCGAGTGTGACGCCTAAGTAGACTGGGTTGGGAGTGTGCTTCAGCCTTTTCCCATACCAGCTGATTCTTAGTTGATGGTTGGCATCCCTGTTCTTGAGGTGGAATGCGCTTATCTGAGTTTTATCAGGGTTAGCTATCAGGTGGTTGGTCGCATAGTATGGGATGAGACCGGCCAGGGCATCACTGAGGGACTCCTTCAACTTCTTTAAACAAATTAAACCTATGTTGGGCATTCATGTATTTCCACAGAAATCAGTCAAAATATAAGCCAAATATTTTTTCTACAATTCGGTCCTATATTAAGTATGCAATACAACAGTGTATTTAAACTGTTGATTGCATTATTCTGAGGTAGAGGACAAAGTTTTATTTATTTTTTAAATATAATTGCTGATTTGGTATGAAATTAAACGCATAGTAATTGGGCATTCATGCATTTCCATACAAATATGCCAAATATAAGCCAAATATCTATCTACAATTGTGTCCACTAATCAGTGGGAAGTTTGACAGTGTTTGTGGTACTTATGATAATATACATGCAATCCACATAAAGTCTTCATAGTTGGATATACATGTGTTACTATACAAACAGCACATATGCAATAGCCTCTAATGGAACAGTTAAATGTTTATTTGGGAATGTATCTGCTGTGGGGGTAGAACATATTTCTCTACGGTCCATCTTTATAGGTGGAGGTATAACACTGTTTTTATAATTTCATTTAAGCATAAAACATAATAATAGACAGATGTATTTACTAACACCCTATTAATTTGTGTAACTTTGGGAGATCAGATTCTCTGATTTTGAGAAGAGTTATTTACTCAATCCGGGTGGATGATACTGAATAAAATAAAGCTTACACGTTCGTTAAAAGAACTGCTATAGGCCAGGTTCATGTCTCCATCAGTATTCGGAGAAAGAGTATGGAAGTCAGGAGTTCGGAAGAAAGAGTTGGGATAAAAACTGGATGCATCTGGAACAGGGTCTCGTGCCATGGAAGTGTCACTGTTAAGTAGACGAGCAAATTTACGGCTAAATATTTTCCTGTTAGCTTTTTCTGATCGATAGGCTACACTAAATATGGAACTCACTCTTTCCAAAGTGACCACTCACCCGGTGGACCGCCATTTCTTGATGTTTTCCTGGCGTACAATGATACTTTAGCTCCTACAACCTTTATTATTGTTTGAAGCTGCTGGTTCTTCCTCAGATTGTAAGCTTGCGAAGATAGCCTGCTCCGTTCGCGTTTCATCCCTGGCGGGAGATCCGTCCTGATACACACCCTGGCGAGCGGAGAATCATCGGGGAAGCGCTGGCGTCCGGGATTCTCGTAAGCACGGAGGATACGGTCTCGGTCCTTCATAAGAGCGAAACGAACAATTATAGCATCGGGGCGCGGTGACTTCGTTGGTTGCGAGACTCTGCTGGGATTAAGGCGATGGGCGTTAGCGATTGGTATTTTTTAAGCTTCTACTGCGGATATTCCCAGGAAGGCAGAAAATACCTCACTTGCCTTTTGGTAGACATCTTCGTTGGGTGAACGATGAACACCGTAAAGAAGAAGATTTGCCTTTCTGTTGTGAATCTCAGGAAGGAGGCACTTCTCTTCCATCTCTTCCCGTACTTTTTTGATATCATCTTGTAATTTGGGTAGCTTTCCTTTTTCAATATCAGTAATTCTAGCGGAGGAATCCAATACACTTGATTCTAGGTCGTTAACCTTTTTTCTCGTTTCAGTAAGACTTAAATTAAGTTGGCATAAGTCGGAAAGAACACGGTCAAACTGAATTGAATTTTGAATTGAATTTATTTATTCACCACCATTGAAAACATTGAAACAAAAGATAAATGTACAATGACAATGTCAATATAACATAAATGCATGACATGAATTATAAAAAAAATACATGTTCTACAGCGATATACATGTACATTATGACAAAGATAAAGTAAACTTTGCTTCAAGAGTAAAACAATAAATGACTATTTACAATGAGTTTGTGATCGATGGTAAAATAGAGTAAAAAATAGCACATGTGCTAGTCGAGTCTGACTCTCGTTATCTAAAGCCTAAAATAAAGTTAATTCAAAAATACATGATGGGTTTCCAAATTTTATAAATAAGATTTGTGTATAATATTAAAATGAGACTGGTTACTATATACAACTATATAGTTACGAGGTTATGATTCGTGGTTTTCACTTAAGAGTAATTTTGTAAGTTTTTTACGAAAAGAGGTTCTTGATCTCTCAATTCTTAGACTTACTTACATGACATATCTAGCGACAGGGCATGAATCATATCCTTTATCTCAATCATAGCTGCGGCCCCATCAGTGGGAGACAGTGCCGCCCCGGAGATAGTCGGGCTGGCGTGTTGTGATAGGGACTTTAAGATTCGCACGAAGACAATAGGTCTATGCTATGATCGACGTCCCGTTAATGCACTGCCGTAAATGGACGTCACACATATCAGTCCACGCAAATCTAAAGGTCCCTGATGATGCGGGGTGAGCGACGTGCGCAGCGGCTGCCACGCCCAAATTCTCCCTCGGCTTTGGGACCGTTAGGTTCGATGTCATTTCACCAACAGAATCCTTCTTTTCTTGACGGGTAACGACGTTCATATTTAAGACTTGTAGATATATATTCCACAAAAGAATATATAGCAATGATTGAGTAGGTGTAAACTGTCAGTTCAAAATTCGGGAGGTTGCCAGTAAGACGTGCACGCGTGTTCAGGTCATGTTCTCAATACCTACCCCCCCCCCCCCCCCCCCCTCTAAACAAGGAATTAGATGACAAATGTGTGGTACATAGAGGTCATGAGACGATTAAATCGATTAAACGGATTTGTTTTCTTTTGCATAGGTCACGTCCCTATATGTGCCATGGAAACTACCGGGCAAAGTGAAGACATCGAGAAGGCAACAAAAAAACTTAAAAAGCACGGGATTACTGACATCTATGACGTACCTCACCTTGATGGCAATCGCTCTGATGAGACACGGTTGCAGTGGCTTCACCTCCTCCATGGATGCCTGAAGAAAGGTGACGAAGGAATGTCTGCTGACCTAATAAAGCTTTATTCTTTTCCCCGCTTTGAGTGGTTATGGAAACAAGGGAGAAAGGATGTCACAGAAGCACTGAAGAGGCACGGAGAAGACATTAGAGAAGAAGAAGAAGAAGCAAAGAAGTTACTCCGAGGTAGAATTACAGACTTAGAGCAGGAACTCAACGAGTCCCGTACAAGTTGCGCAAGCATAGTCAGTGAAAATGGAAGACTACAAGATACCATGAAGATTGAACAAGAAAGGCGTGAACATAGTGAAAGAGCAATGATGGAAAACGAGAAAAGAGCAAAACAGATAAAGGAGACGTACACGCAGAAGGAGATGGAATATGAAAAGAAACTGCAATCAAAGGATCTGCGTATCGAAACAATGGCTGAAAATGTACAGGGGACAGAAGAGAAGGCAAGACGTCAGGTTGAGCGACTAGAGATCGACAACGAAGAAATGATGACGAAATTAGTTTCTAAGCTACAATGGGAAGACACTTTGACAAAAATGCTAGAGGAGAAAGAGCGAAACGAGACGACTCTAAAACAGCAAGTTGAAGAATTAAAGAAAGGAAGAGAGGGAGACAGAGCGCGATTTGAAAAAGAAAAACGGTCAATAGAATTAAGCTGGAAGAAGGAGCATGACAATAAAGAAGGGCTTTTGGAGCAACTTAAGCGTGAGAACTGGAAGCTGAGAACCGAAATTCAACTAGAAAGTGAGATACGATCAGCAGAGCAGAAGAAGAAAGCAGAGATACATCAATTAGGTTTCATTCCCTGGGTGGCTTCTGGAAAACAAGCTCAGAGTGGTAAGCCTTTATTTTCCAATATCAATTTCCTTTGAAAGTTTAAAAAAAATTATACTATATAAGTCCAATCCAATTTGTTGCTACTTTTTGAAATATGTATAATGTGAAGCTTATCAAATCCAATATGGTCTTTAAAGCTCCCTACACCATTTTTGCTATACTTAATAGAATACCGATACAGTGAACGATCGATAGAGAACATTCCAAATTTGTATCTTAAATTCATTCTTTCCTTCTCATTCAAACTGACTTCATTCCTTCATGACAGGCACATCATCATTTGAGGATAATTCAACCAGAGGACTTGGAAGGAGTGATACATTTCAAGCAGGGTGAGATGAAATTTATTTACTCTTTACATGGCAAATTGACAATAAACGCATTATTTCTCTTATAGTGACAACACTACTACGGAACGTACTTTGGTGTGTAAAATGAGTGGTGATTGGCTATCAATAACAGTGCTAAAAGTACGGCAACACTTATGTTCTATGAATCCAAAATCATGTTTAGAAATTTCGTGACCACCTGTGATTATGTAAAAGAAGAAGTGAATACATGATTGAAACTCAATATTTAACAAAGAAATGAAAATCTTAGCTACATTCCAGTCTACAGTGATTTGAGTTGAAAGTGAAATAATTGAATGAATTTAAATAAAATTTAATAATTCGAGCATGTCGAGCATGGTCTCTGTCTATTTGTGTCAGTCAACTGCTATAGGTTGACTTTTACAATGGACATGGTCTGTAATGAAACAAGTACTGTAGCATAATTAGTCCAGTAGTTTAGTAAGACGTAGAGGGCGTTATAGTTAATTGTGAAATATGTATGTCTACATCGTGAGATGTCAGTCCAACACTGTGTAAACTAATGGAGAGACTTGTGAAAAACAGACTCTCATGGTATATCGAGGGAGAGGATATTATTACTCCCATACAATCAGGTTTTATGAAGAATAGAAGTACAACTGACCATTTAATTAAGTTAGAAACAGATATTCAAAAAGGAATGGCAAATAAAGAACATACAGTTGTGATTTTTCTTGACCTAGAGAAGGCATACGACAGAGTATGGAGACAAGGCATAGTTTACGAATTATATAATCAAGGTTTCACAGGTAAGATTTTAAAATGGACTTATGCATTCATGTCTAACAGAGTGAATCGTGTTAGAGTGGGAAACTACATATCAGAACAAGAAAATTGCAATATAGGCATTCCCCAAGGGAGCGTGATAAGTCCCTTAATTTTTAATTTCATGATCAATGATCTTAGACGAATTCAGGATACTGTAGAAATAGCATTGTATGCTGATGACATTTGTATTTGGTTTTCGCACAGAAATATGACACATGTACAAAAAAAGTTACAGGCGGCTCTAGGCTTAATTG
This sequence comes from Strongylocentrotus purpuratus, assembly GCF_000002235.5. Taxonomy (NCBI): domain Eukaryota; kingdom Metazoa; phylum Echinodermata; class Echinoidea; order Camarodonta; family Strongylocentrotidae; genus Strongylocentrotus; species Strongylocentrotus purpuratus. Next base: position 50,679,106 of record NW_022145594.1, read on the forward strand.
AAAAATGGTGTGATAGATGGGGTATGCATCTCTCATCCTCAAAATCGAGAGCCGTAGTATTCGGCAGAAAGGAAAAGAAAAATATTGATTTACAGATTTATAGTCAAAGTATTCAATTAGAAAAAGAATACAAATTCCTTGGAGTATGGTTCGACTCGAGATTGACGTGGAGTAAACATATAAATGAAATTTCAATAAGATGCAATAAAAAGACTTAATCTTATGAGGTGTATTGCTGGTACCAAATGGGGCAATAACTCGGAAATACTTCATTATGTTTATAAAGGCTTAATCCGCTCTGTGTTAGATTATGGAAGTGAAGCCTATGATGGCGCGAGTAATTCTCTTAAAAAGAAATTAGACACCATACAATTCCAGGCTCTTAAAATTATTACTGGAGGAATTTATCTAACTTCATTACAGGCTCTACAAGTTGAATGCGGGGAAATGCCATTGCAACTCAGGAGGAATATGTTTATGCAGCTAAAATTAACCATCCTACCAAAAAAGTCTTATTACCGTGTTGGCAATACGAAAGTTACTCTTGGAAAATGGGCCAAGGTCCTTTCGTCAAAAGATTGAGGAACTTGGAAATAGGGAATATTGAACAACTCACTGAATGCATGACGGTTAAACCTTATTGGCACTATAAGATGCCAAGTATATCTACAGAAATAAAGGATTTTGTTTCTAAGAAGTTTTCTTCATCAATAGAATCAAAAAAATATGCTGTAGAGGTCATTAAGAAAAAATGGAATTACTGTTTAAGAATCTATACAGGCGCTTCAAAACATCAGGAAGGGTATACAGGAGCAGCTTACTATATCCCAAAACTAAGCCTAAGTAAATGCTTTAAAACATCCAATATATCCATCATGAGAGCAGAACTGGTAGTTATATTAATGGCACTTGAATGGATAGATGAATATCATCCAATTGCAGTAGTGATTTTAACAGATTCAGCATCAGCTTTAGAAGCCATAAAGAATATGAAAGAATCCAGCATAATTGTTGAGATTTATGAAAAATTATTTGCTATAAACTCCTTCGGGATAGATGTTAACCTTGAATGGGTACCAGCCCACTGCGGCCTACCAGGAAATGAAAGAGCTGATTTGTTGGCAAAACAAGCTTCCAAAAAAAAAAAAATGATATAATAGTAAACCAAAACAAAAGTGAGTTCGTAAGTGAATCAGATATTTTTTATAAATCCATGTGGCAAAGCCTCTGGGATAAAGCAGAGAATGGAAGACACTTGTATAGCATCAATACAAATGTAAATAATGTTTTTAAAATCAAAGGTTTGAACAGAAAGGACGAAGGATTAATCCACCAATTCAGGCTTGGTAAATGTAACCTGAATTACTATAAATATTTAATTAGAAAACACGACACTGGATTATGTGTAGAATGCCAAACGATAGAAACAATTGAGCACTTTTTATTATCATGTCCAAAATATGAAAGACAACGAAGGAGAATGTATAGAGCACTAAAAACTCAAAATCCTAATCTAGGTCAATTACTAGGAAATGAGGAATATATAGGAAAGGTGGTAGCTTTTTTAAAAGGCAGTGGAAGGTACAATGAACTGTGATGCTCAGCTATAAACATTAATTGCGTATTAATTAAGTATTAATCGAGTATTAGTTACGTTTTGCTATATTATCTATTAGTATTAGTGACAGTGGTACTATCCTCGGTATAAATTGCTTCATTGTATAAATTGTACAAATTGCTTCATTATACGGAGAGAGGTCCTAACGTAATGAACTGATCGCAACTAATATTCAACCACTTCATCCTTTCTTTCCTAATGAATTCTTTAAAATAACAAGCCGAATAACAATACAGAAAATAACTACTAACAATTTACTGAAATTGTTAATTGCACAACACAACGCCACTAGGCTATCGTCGATCCAACAGTAAAAGTATTAAGAGAGGACCAGTAACTACGCCCTCTCACATTGCCTGGCGGAAATCATCGAATGACGATGGAAACGCCATTATTCGCAACAACAACAACAACAATCAGTCAGTCAGCATTCAGCTTTCAGCTGTGAGTCAGCGTTGACCTGTCGTCGCGACAGGTCTGTTACCAGGAACGAGTAAAGTTACTTGAATTGCAGATATACTGTGCAAGTGTTGTTTCTTTAGTCCTGTCAGACATTCAGTGATTGCGGGAGTGAGTAAAATGAGAGCTAGTCCACGTTATTTCTTACACGATATACTTTTGTGAGAGCCCACTGAGAGAGATAATTGATTGTCGAGAGCGTGGACCGGGTTTTGAGAGACTGCAAGGCAGAACGCTACCCCGGCAGAGCCCGGTTACGCCACACTGGTGGCAGCGGTGGGATTGAAGCAACGTGGCTGTAGCAGCTCAGAACGAACTCCTCCCAACAGCGAACCCGGAAGTAGATCGTAAATCAGATGACCAGAAATCTGATGACCGTAAACCGAAACACGATAACCAATCACGATCAAAATCAAAGGGTCGAAAGTATAAACCGATAAGTGAAATGGACACTGAACATGATACTACCACAGATCATGATCATCAAAAATCAACAGGTCCATCAAACTTCGAACATTTTGACACCATACACACGATCGGACCACACACAGTGATCAACTCACAGGGTACAGTAGCTTTAATATGCAAACATTGACATCATATGCCCACAGAAATCAGGTCAGCATTACCTATATCTGAAGATAGACTCTGGGGCAAGCGCTAATACTATCACAGTATGCATAGCCAAACAAATATATGGTGACAAGTGAAGGCAGGTAGTGAAACGTACACCAGTAAAGCTAGTAGCATATGGCGAAATATCAATACCATGCGATGGTACACTAGACTTAAAGTGTAGATACAAGAGTCCAGAATGGTATACTCATACATTCTACGTAGCAGACGTAAATGGACCAGCTATCTTAGGGTTGTTAGGTTGCACAGATCTCGGGATTATCACAATCCATATAATGCACAAGGACACACCTACACATACACCTATTACAAGTGTTAGTGACCTCAAACAAACATACCCAGATCAGTTTGATGCCATAGGAAGCTTTAGCGGGAAAGCCGAACTAGATAACATGGAGAAGCAAGGAGTCATCAGAAAGATAGAACATCCATACGGATATGTCTTGACCCCAGAAGGTTGAACGATGCCTTGAAAAGGTGTCCACACAAAATTCCAACCTTGGAAGAAATCCAACCGATCTTCGCAGGAGCTCAATTCTTCTCCAAGCTAGACGCAAAGGATGGATACTGGTCAGTACACTTGCAGAGGAATGCCAAGACCTGACCACCTTCAGAACACCATTTGGAAGATATTGTTTCCAACGAGTACCCTTCGGCTTATGCACAAGCCAAGACATCATCCAGCAACACATGGATAGGATCGTTCAGAATGTGCCTGGCTGCGTATGTATCGCAGACGACATTGCCATTGTCGGAAAAACAAAGGAGGAACACGACAAGAATCTTCATTTGCTTATGGAGACAGCAAAACAGGAAGGCCTAGTGTTCAACAGCTCCAAGTTATCAATACAATGCCTTCACCCAAGGACAAGGAAGATGTTCAGAGATGCCTAGGATTATTCACATACCTAGCACCATACATACTTAATCTATCAGAGAAGTCAGCACCGCTTCATGAACTCCTTCACAAGGAAATTCCATTTGTCTGGAACGAGGATCACGAACATGCCTTAAACAGCCTGAAAAGTCTCATCGGGAGCATGCCTGCAGTTCTTTGACCCAAAGAAAGAGACAACCGTTGAGGTAGATGCGTCGATGAAAGGGCTGGGAGCATGCCTGCTCCAAGATGGCAAACCTGTAGCTTTTGCATCCAAAATTCTCTCCAATACGCAGTCCAACTACTCAAACATAGAGAGGGAAACCTTAGCCCTAGTGTTTGGTATCACCCGATTCCATACATACCTATTCGGGAAGGAATTCACTGTGATAACAGATCACAGGCCTTTGGAGACAATTTGGAAGAAACCTCTAAGAAGCGCACCACCTCGTCTACAGAGACTATTGATCAAGGTACAAGGACACAGAAGCCAAGTCAAGTACCGACCTGGGAAAGAAATGATTCTTTTAGATACCTTGAGCCGTCTTCCTAACCCCAAGGAAGCACGTGATGTTCCACTAGACATCAGAGTGGAATCTATCTGCTCCGAAGTAGAAGACACTCATCAAATCGACTTGATCTTCTTCGGACAACACAAGAGAACAGAACTCCAGAGGGAAACATCCAATGACCCTGTTCTTAGGTCATTGTGGCAGACAGTCACTCAGGGTTGGCCTGAAACTCTTCAAGAGCTTCCGACATCCTTAAGGGAATTCTTGTCTGACAGAGACGAGATTGGAGTATCACAAGGAGTACTTTTCAAAGGAAGCCGAGTGATCATACCAAAGACACTTCTGGAAGATATCCTTAGACAACTTCATCTTGGACACATGGGAATCGAGAGCACGAGACGACTAGCTCGTGAGACAGTGTTCTGGCCGCACATCAACAAGGACATTGAACAGCTCGTAAAGCACTGTGCTGCATGCCAGGAACACCAGGCAAGGAAACAGAAAGAGCCGTTGCTTCCCCATGATGTACCTTCAGCACCTTGGACTAGACTAGGGACAGATTTGTTCATACTCAACAGACAAGACTATTTACTCGTCACTGACTATTACTCCAAGTACCCGATAGTCTACAAGCTGACTGACACATCAAGTGCTGCAGTAGCTAACGTGATGAGTGGAATCTTCAGTCTATGTGGTCCACCAGATGAGATCGTATCGGACAACGGTCCACAATTTGTCGGTAAGCACTTCAAGGACATGTGCCGGAAGTGGTTGATTACACATACAACCTCTTCATCTCACTATTCAAGATCCAACGGACTTGCTGAGAGAATGGTTCGTACCGTCAAGAATCTGTTGAAAAAGTGTTCACAGACTGGCCAAGACAGTCAACTGGCTATGTCACACCTAAGAGCAACACCTGTTGACAGTCACATGAGATCACCTGCAGAGATGGTGTTTGGAAGACCCATCAGAACAACACTGCCAAGTCATTATCTTTCAAGAGGATCTACCACCACTGATCATCTCTTGAATCGATAGAGAAAGATGAAGGAAACGCACGATCGACATGCGGGTCTAGATCTTCCACCACTCCAGGTAGGACAACCAGTCAGAGTCCTACATCCCAAAGATCATACTTGGATACCAGCCAAAGTATCCAAAGTCTGCGACGAGCCTAGGTCGTATGAAGTATCAACACCCAACGGAGGAATCCTGAGACGTAACCGATCTCACCTGAGGGAGATTCCAACGTCAACCAACCCAACTCCAAAGCGTGTTAGGTTCGACGAAGACTACACTTCATCTACTCAATCAGAAACACCACAACAGAATGGCAACAACCATCCACCAACTCCAACACCAGAAACTCAGAACATTCAATCTAAAGGACCAACAACAACCTCGCAAACCACAACTAGATATGGACGCAACATCCGTACACCAGCGAGATATATGTTTGAAGATTGAAACTGAACTCTTAAATTTCTTCAAAGAAGAGAGAAGATAAAGAAGAACACAGAAGACTTTTAGTTTAATGTAGTCTAAGAAGTTTATTGTTCATATGTATGTATAATCATTGTACAGTATTTTTGGTATGACAAGCATAATGTTTACAAATCTAAACAGATGCTAGCCCAAACATGTTTCGTTTGGAAATTCATTTGATAAAGGAATCAAGTTATATCAAAAGTCAAAACTCTGTTCAATCTTGCAGATCAACTGTGAAGTTGAAAGTGGAACGATATAATTATATAGACAGGTAAATACTCATTCGTTAATACAATACAAAAGAAACGTATTGAAAACAAATCAAGATGTTATGTTATATAACCTGATTGGAAAAAGTTCATTAGGAAGCAAATAACCAAAACTTGCATACTACCAAAAGTATTGTTATCAAAGCAATATGTTATTAATCATCGATCAGTGATGTTCACTGATTCCCAATCTTTCCAGAGGAAGGGGGATGTTACGATATGCGATATCCGAATATCCGGTATCCGTCGTAGTGTAATAAACATGTCTCCATCACAACAAACCTGACTGCCGACTCGTCTATTATCATGAGTATCTACCAAATCTAAGACCCTCGAACTCATCAGGCAATACATCAGATACTGTATGTGAATTCTCACAGACACACAGAGAAGATGGTAGCAGTCAGAGCAAGCCTTGCATGAGGCAAGCTCCTTGCACTCAGTCAAGAGTTCCACAGGATGATCCTGAAATTCCTGAGAAGCAATCAAAGTATGAAGTAAAGCTGTTATGTTATCAGTAGAGTAAGACAGTGTCCATAGGCGCCGGAAGTGGGGGGGGGGGGGGGATTTCCCCCCAAACAAAAAAGTGTGGGGTGGGGGCAAAACGCATTTTTGCCCCCCCCCCCCAAACGCCCCCCCCCCTTCAAAAAAGAAGAAAGAAATGCAGTAAAGGAGTAAAGATGGTTTGTATTTTAAACCCAAAAGAACATAACAATAATAAAAACCGGAATTAAATCACATATAAAATTCCATTCAAAGAAAAGGAAAGTTAACAGAAATTCAATTTTCTAAACATTCAGCATGCCACCTATATTTATCAATAGAGGTTTTTTTATTATAGCGATACGCGCATATCGTGGAAATATTATGAGAGGATGGGAAAGGGTGTGTGTTTTTTTGTTATAGGGGTGAGAAGACATGAGCCCCTGAACACTGGCTTACTGATGGGGGGGGGGGGTATTTCTTATTCGATACCACTGATTTACAAATATTGCTGAAATGACGTGATTTTCGGGTATTTTTCTCAATTTTTTTTAGTCATATACCTTTTTATGAGTTTGTTGGAAAATTAGAAATTCCCTAATTTACAGTCGGGCAAAAAATATGCCTATTTAGAAGCCTTTACGTCAGGGCCTGAAGAAACGGCTGGGCTCGGGGGCTCGAGCCTCCCTCACTTTTTGAAAAAGTATGTTACAGAGAAAAAGAAAGAAAGAGAGAGAAAAAAAATTAGAGACCTGCCATTGTCACAAAAGAGGTATCAAAATATGCTCACCTGACCGTAATTAAATGCCTAAAACCCCAGAGCTTATGGGGGTTCCGCCCCCGGACCCCACCAAGAGCCCTAAGACAGTCCCCTGGATGCCCATATGACCGTAATTAAATATCTAAAAAACCCGAGCTTCCGGGGACTCTGCCCCCTGGACCCAACCAAGTGCCCTAAGACGGGCCCCTGGATGCTCATCTGACTGTAATTAAATACCTAAAACCCCTGAGCTTCCGGGGGCTCTGCCCCCTGGACCCCCACCAAGGGCCCTAAGACGGGCCCATTGATGCCCATCTGGCCGTAATTAAATTCCTAAAAACCCCTGAATGCTCATCTGACCGTAATTAAATACCTGAAACCCTTAGCTTCCGGACCACATCAATTGCCTTAAATAGGGCCCCTGGATGCTCATCTGACCGTAATTAAATACCTAAAACCCCTGAGCTTCCGGGGGCTTTGTCCCCTGGACTTTCCGCCAATTAGTGACCTAACAGTGTAACAAATAAGGTATATAAATATGCTTATCTGACCGTAATTTAATGCCTAAAAACCCTGAGCTTCCGGGGGCTCAGCCCCTTGACCCCCTGCCGGGGCTTCCAAACGTTTTTGCTCATTACGCCACTGCCCCTGGAAGGTGAGCCCCCTAGAACGTTTGCCCCCCCCCCCCAATTCCAAACTGCTTCGCGCCTGACAGTGTCCTAGTGGTAACATTTCATCTTGACTTCATCTTGACTAACAACTTGTGATAATGATATTAATAACAATAAGGATGATAATAATAATAATGATAAATAATGATAATAATAATAACAACACTGATAAAAGTGGATTTTAGTGTAGCACTCATGTCTGTTAAACTTGACACTTCTGGGGCTCCACACTTACACCCATAAATATAAAGTGACACCATCAGATTGCATCAATCGTTCTTTCATTCCTCAGGAATAATCTGGAAACAGATAGAAAACTTGACAAACTATCAAAACACATGCCTCATGGGACTTACACAACGCTATGCACATATCTTGGCATCGGATACGCTGAAGCCGACAACTTCCTAGCCAAGTTTAACATGGACTGCCCGAGAGCTACAAGGCATTGCTTGGCACAGTGGAAGACAAGGACGGGTGGTAATATGGACGAGCTTAAGGAAATCTTACAGGCTGCAGAGGTTGAAGATTTAGTGAAGTATATAAAGTAATAATGTGAAGCTTCCAACTGGTCAATATCAACTCTTTGGCACCTGTTCTAGTCAATCTTAAAGGTAATGCAAAGTTTTGGGAAATTTTGAAAATTTGATGGATAGTAATTCTTTAAAATTGTGATATATTTTTATGCCTATGTGGACGTATTATTATGGTCCTGGTAAATTACAAATATTTTAAATAGCGGCTAAGGCAATTTCAATGGCAGCTGCGGCCTTGAAAATCTCAGAATATGCAGTTCTGATATATAATGTCCAAACGGGAATAGCAAATCTGTTGTATGTAGTCAAGTCAAGTCAGTCTTGAGAGGGAGCTACATGTATACAACATAAAGAGTTTATTATTTACAATTTCATCACTTTAGACTCAATATCAACCACGACAACGATCATTGAATATGGTAAAAGTGAAGATGCATCCAATTCATGACCCCATACCAAACGTGACACTGTGTCTAGGCTTTTGTTCAATGACATCCGGTTGAAATGCTTCCCAGAGAGTGGAGAATGAGGATACATTGTGTGCCGGCAAGCCTGAAATTGATGACCAGAGTAATGACATTTTGGTGAAGCACCAAGAGGCGATGTTTCACTGAGCGCTATATAAACCTAGAATATTATTAGTAGTATTATTTACAAAGTGCGAAGTCTGAATTTTCTTTTCTTTTTTAGACCCAGGGTCATGTTTAACTGTATTAGTGGAATACAAGATTTTGGTATTATAAAAATTGTGTGTCCTTCACAAGAAACCTAAAGCATGTTTCATTTTAAATAGTTGACAGTAATTTAAGGATATATTTCCTTGCGAGGCTGGCAGACGGATGTATTTGCATTATCCTGGTTTTGCTAATTTTGGACGTGCCTTATAAAGCATATTGTTGTTGGCAATAAAATACCATAACTTTAAACATACAACTACCGTATGTGCTTATTTGATACAAAACTACTTGTACTTACCATCCCTTTTCACTTATTTTATCACCTTGTTTTGTGAATGCCCAGCACAGAGTAGTATCAAGATGTTTTATGAAGGAAAGAGTCATGTTTTTCTGGAAAATGTTTTTGAAAATACTCTAACTTGAAGTCCATTTTTTACTCTGCTATGATCATGCATTATGCCTGCATGTGTATAGAAGGTGACAACACCAGGGACTAGTAGTTATAATGATAACGTTGACTTCTGATATAGTGCACATGCCATCATGCCATGGCAGTTATGGCGCTCAAATATTATTACCCTGGTCCTAGGCGGTGTCCAAATATGTAGCACTTTGGCATATCAGGTGCCTTTTTATACCTGGATGGAGAGTGGCAAATGTGGATTAATGCCTTATTAAGGATGTTAGTGCATTAGACAGTTCATGTACCAAGTATATGTGCATTGTAGACTTTTATCATTTTATTTAAGGAGATTTTCATGCAATGTATAAAATACCACTCGATTTTCACAAAGTGAGTTTGAGGTATGTATGTAATATTTCAAATTTACTTATCAAAATATCACTGTATATGTCAATTTCATCGCACATGTTCAATAAAACTAAAATTAAGTAGAATCTAAATTAACTTGTGAATTTGTTACCAGAAATGACCCTGATGTTAAAAGCCATAATGCTCTTGTTATTTTGTCAACGAACTTGATAGAACTCAGTATACTTGATAATAGCTTTGTCTGGTAAGGGCGTATGTCATAGGCCTGAGTTTTCAATGTAACATTTTATCTGACAAAGTTTGTTGTTTGTAAATTTAGAGCTACTTCCAGTTCTAGATTTTGAAATAAATCTGAGAAAATATTTTCCAGGATTTTCTTCACATCATTCCAGTGTAAATGTAAATATGCTGCTATCAGTGCTATGATTACAAGATACTTGTCTCTCTTTTCAATGTAACATGCCTGAGTTATCAGTGTGATATTTAATTCGACATGGATTTTTATTTATATGTTATAACTACATGTAAATCCACCAGTACTATATGATAAATCCAGTTGATGACATTTTTTCCAGGATTTTCTTTACATCACTCCAGTGTGTGTAAATGTAAATATGCTGCTATAATTATAAGACACATGTCTCTTTTGTCAATGTAACATGCCTGAGTTATCAGTGTGATATTCAATTTGACATGGAATTTTATTTATATGTTATAACTACATGTAAATCGATCAGTACTATATGATAAATCCAGTTGAGGAAATATTTTCCAGGATTTTCTTTACATCACTCCAGTGTGTGTAAATGTAAATATGCTGCCATAATTATAAGATACATGTCTCTTTTGTCATTGTAACATGCCTGAGTTATCAGTGTAATATTTAATTCGACATGGATTATTATTTATATATTTTATAACTACATGTACATCCACCAGTAGTATATAATAAATCCAGTTGAGGAAATATTTTCGAGAATTTTCTTTACATCACTCCAGTGTGTGTATATGTAAATATGCTGCTATAATTGTAAGATACATGTCTCTTTTTTCAAAGTAACATGCCTGAGTTATTAGTGTAATATTTAATTTGACATGGCTTATTATTTTGTATATATGTTGAAATACATTCACCAGTACTATATGATAAATCCAGTTGAGAAATATTTTTCAGGATTTCCTTTACATCATTCCAGTGTATAGATATGCTACTATAATTGTACGATACATGCTTATTCTAATTGTATTCAGTACTGAATTTCAAAAAACTGTATGATACATATTCCAGGCTTTTCTTCGCACCATTATGATTATGATTATGCAATGTTGAGATACATGTATATTGTACCTTGTAAAAAGGTTATATATTGAATAAGTTTGCATTCCTGATTGGCTTATAACATACAAATGTAGATACTACTCTTATGAGCATTCTGTTACCTTGACTTTTGATCACCATCCTCTTCTGATTAAGTGATGTCATTTTTATAATCCACTCTGATTTTCATAATAGACATTGCGAATGGCTCAGATCTGTGAGCTTATTCTGAATTTTGTCATGCAAAAGGATGTACTAAACAGGTCTGTCTATGTATATTGGATGATCATGAATTATTTGGAAATGAAGTTTGCAGTGCCTTAGATATTTCAAAATTTTGATATACAAACGAGACAAAATGAATGTGCAGGTTGTAGTTTGATGATGATGTATGTATTTGTTAATTAGTGAGTATCCAAATAGCCAAAACGGTGTCGCGTGACACTCTACATTTTTTTATATATTCGCACGACTTCAATATAACGACCTTATTTTGCATATTACAACGCATGCAAAAGTGAATTAGACTGCGCACATTTCAATTCTAGTTCACTATGCGTGGCATTGTTTGCATTGTCTTAACTGCACGCACCTGACGTAAAGGCAACCTGAAAGTAATAAAGAGGGCATGACTCCAAAGGTTCGCAAATACCCTCAATGTTATATAACAAATATTGCATGAATTTATCGTTCAGTGCAACATGAATTCACCTCCAAATTCAGAATTCCCCCTAGTGCTGTTATATTTCATCCTCAGCCTATGGCCTTTGTGAAATATAACATCACTCAGGAAATTCTGAATTTTTCGGTTCATATTATACAGGTACCTATATGCTAATTCTGAAGTGAGGGAAGCTGATGTAAAGCATATCTGTTTTATGTTAGATACAACTGTATGCATGTTTTAAGCATGTATTCACCTTATTGAAATGTTCATTACGTCTGGTTGGGGATGTTTTTAATCTATTTCATTCATTCTATATACCCCTGTAATATATACTGTAATGATAAATTCAAACTTGATAAGATTTCACATTTATAAAAGTGCAAAGTTTGAATAAATTTGAAAATCAAATGAAATATGATTTATCTTGTGATTATTTGGAAAATAGGAGCAGCATAGTATGAATAAAAGAAAGAGAGTTAAAAGAGAAAATTGAGATACGAAATAGGTGTGAACATAAAGGGGATATATTTTATTGAACTAATCCGTTATGAATTCAGAATTGGTGTAGATTTCATCAGTGACTGTCATTCTTGTTTGTATTGCTCTCAGTCTCTCGATACACATTACTTGTTATGCTTGTTATTATTTTATTTTGTTGGTCAATGTAGCATTGATGTTTTGTTATTTTATGTTATTTCCATTCCAGTCATATTTCTCTCTCTCTCTCATCTTCCGCATTTCGTCCTGTTTTTCTTTCTAACTTAACCCTCTCTCTTTAAATGGTTCTCTCTCTGACACTTTCTCTCTCTTTGTTTATGTTTCTTATTCTATTTCGGGGGGGGGGGGGTCAATGAGAGAGAGTGATATATATATATATATAGAGAGAGAGAGAGAGAGAGAGAGAGAGAGAGATGGAAAGATAGAGAGAGGGGGAGGGGTAGAGAGAGAGATCGGAAGATAGAGAGAGTGAGATGGGGGAAATAAAAGGATAATAAGGTAAATTAATCTAGCCCATTCAACCCTTTTCGATAAAATATGCGAATTATGCGAATTATTCTCAATTGCTGTAAAACACTCGTTTGCCTTACCTCCTCTCTCATCCGAACTTTCTTTTCTTTTTTTCCCCATTCAATATTTCTCATTTTTACATTCGGTACACAAGATACAAGTTAGACAGGACAATTGAATTATGAAAATTACAAATATATTGTTAGTCCATACACCCCATACATTTAATTCAGCTTTGTTTTGAAGGCACACTGATAGATTGCAGCATGGATTTTAAAGAAATTGTCATTTAAATTAAGTCAAAGATGATAATAATATTTAGCATGATAATAATTACTTGATTATTAATATCAGTTTGCTATTTATATATGGATGCTTTTATGATGTGACTCGGAATAATGTTCTTGTTATGTACCGTCTGTTCAGAGCTGGAAGGATGTTGACTCATTCTTGTTGAGCATTAACTCACACCCTTCTGGCTCTCAGCATACAATATCATGTTTATACCTATGTTTATTTAATATGGAACATCAAGGAGAAACAAAAATGTTGTTTTGTTAGGGACAACAAAACTTGAATTTTTAAATCTTGATTAATAATGTCGTAATCATTTTGACTGGTTATTTATTCAAGAAGAGGCTGGCGGCATTCCCCATCACCCATCTCCGTTGATACATTATCACGAGCTTTATTCGCTCATAATATTTACCGTTCTTACGTTGATTTCATTTCTCATCATATTTCTAATGGTTTATGAATCGAGCGAGCATAACTTGCTTTATAATTTTGTTTAGGTATGGTAAGGTGTGTAAGTACTAGAAGTATCAAAACAAAAGTTAAACAAACGCTTTTAACGGTGTTCTTTATTTGACTAAAAAATTGTTCACTGGCCGCCGCATCGAAATCACCCTGATAATAATATATACCCCTCAGTTCGGGGTAGTTGTCAGCGGGGAAGATTCCTGGTAATGGTCCTCTAAGAGAAATAATAATCGGGTGTGGAAGGCTGGTGAAACTTTTCCAACACAAGAGTTTATCATGTCACTGTAAATTGCATATCTCCATTCAAACCTCAATTTCAAATTATTATGTAGTTCTGAATTTGATACAACCAGGAGGTATTTACTTTACTCCAGAATATGTCTCGTTTCGACCCCATGCTTTAATTAATTGTGGTACAACACATTGATTTCATTTAGATTTAAACACAAGTGAAATACATTTAAGGTGGGATCAATGTTTCGAATATACATTTCACTGTTCAGGTGTACAAATGTCTTCTTCTTTTTTTAAAATCACAAATGGTATGTTTATTTGATGTATTTACATTGTTTCACACGGCCCCAATGTAAATCAGTCTTGTAACTGTTTGGGCTTTTTAACCGTGTATAAATAAAGATATGTTGAAAACTCTAGTTGTATTTCAACACTTCAATAATGCCTGTACAAAATGATGTACAATATTTGACATGACTTAGCGAAACTTGTGGCGCCTTAAATGTTTTAAAACGGTTTGTAGCCCGTTTCAGCAGGCTTTCATTTAGCTGCACTCATTTAAAGCACAGTGCACAATGCTGAAGAGGTTCTTCTCTCGGTTACATCGGACGATCGTGACGTTTTTTGTTTTATTTTTTGTATGTTTTGGTGGTGGTGATGGTGATGTAGATGTCTGGGTCTCGACTCCAGAGGGCGCTGTTTGTTTGTAACACCTTTCAGCGGGCTTTCATCTAGCTGCACTCATTTAAAGCACAAAAAAGGGAATAATAATCGGGTGTGGGAGGCTGGTGAAATATCTCCAACACAAGAGTTTCTTATGTCACTGTAAATTGCATATATCCATTCAAACCTCAATTTCAAATAACTATGTAGTTCTGAATTTGATACAATCAGGAGGTATGCTCTCCTCCAGAACATGTCTCTTTTCAATCCCGTCGTATAAATAATTTTGGTAAAATTCAGTGATTTCGTTTAGATCTAAACGAATGTGAAATAGAATTAAAGGTGGGATATTTGGAACAAACATTTCATTGTACAGAAAATGTTTAAAGATGCCTGTACAAAATAAAGTACAATATTTGAGATGCTTTAGCGAAATTTGTTGCGCCTCAAATGTTTGTAAATGGTTGTAACACCTTTCAGCGAGCTTTTATCTTTATAGCTGCACTCATTTAAAGCACAGTGCACAATGCTGAAGAGGTTCTTCTCTCGGTAACATCGGACGATGGTGATATAGATGTAGATGCCTGGGTCTCGACTCCAGAGGGGGCTGTTTTGCCTGCTTTGATCGTAGTGAGGTCGTCTTTATTCGTAGTCAGTTCGTGATTCGGTTCGTTGATGATGACAGGGGCTCTGACTTCGTTACCATCAGGACACGTGAGGGCGTCATCCCCTAAATAGACGTAAAATGGTGTATTGGGACCAATATGGAAGCATTGTAAGCGTGAATAATTCCTGTTTTATTGTGTTTTCTTTTATATATATATCAGAACAACTATCCCCTGGACCACCACTAAGGACTGTGTGTGTGTGTGTGTGTGGGTGCGCGCGTGTGTGCGAATATTTGTTTGTGTTCTATATTCTGTAGCTTAGTTTGTTTCCATCCCTTGTATAAACATTATATTCTTTTTATTCACCTTGCCATATCGTTAATGTATGTATTTTGTTGACTATAGGGCCCCGCTCACAAGCTTAGCTTCTACAGGGGTCCTAAAACCATTCACTTAATGATGTACTATTACCAGTCTCTTTTTCATGTAAAAGATTATATCATGTTTTGTGTGGTTTTGAATAAATGAACTTGAACTTGAACTTGAAACACCCCGGATAACCACCCCTAGGATAACCACCCTCTAGGACAGCTACACCCTAGGGCAGCCACCCTCTAGTGCAACTACCCCCGGACAACTATACTCCCAGACAACTACCCTAGGATAGTTGCCCAGGGGTATTTGCCCTGGATGGTGGTTGTCCTAGGGGATAGTTAGCTGGTGGAAACTCATCCTAGAGGGTAATTGTCCCGGGGGTATAGCCGTCCTAGAGGGTGGTTGCCCTAGGGGTAGTAGTCCTAGAGGGTGGTTATACTAGGGATGGTTATCCGGTGGGTAGTTTGTCCAGGGGGTAGGTGTCCTGGAACCCTTTATGTCAATTAAGAGAGAGTTTATAGTACTACGAACTTAAATAAAGTTGAGTACATTGCATGGAATCACTATAATTATGTTGAAAGAAACAGTCTAGAATCAATTGGGCAAAGGTGATTATGTTTTACACACCAAATGATGTATACTGTGGAGTTTTGGAATAATCGAGATTTAGGAAATCTACTCAGTCTTGCTGAAGGTCACATTCACTGCAAACAAATGGGTTATAATGGGACTACACAAAATGTTTTTTTTATGAGAAATTTCTTTAATAATTTTGTTGGGTTCTTGAAAACTACAGGCAGAAAATGATAAAGGTCAACAAATTATTTTTCATCTTTACCACTGCAGAACTCATCTTATTAAAATGGAGACGGACGATAGCTTAATCATGCTTGAATAGACATGTTTAAAGTAACAGAATGAATCGAAATTTAAGTCAAATGATAAATAATATATATACAAACAGTTACTAAACAGATGCTAAGTCCTGATTATATGCGTATTCAAGGTTCACGGTTCAAGGTTCAAAGTTCAAAGGTCAAGGTTACATACCTTCATTCGAAGCTGAGTCTGAAGCTGAGTCTGGAGCTGAGTCTGTGTCGTCATCATTGGTCTGGTTTGATCGAGCAATCACAAAGTGTGTCATCATCCTACCCTTACCTTTGATCTCCATCCCACCTCGGGCCTCGCATTCGAACCCTTTACCCTTGATCGCTCTAGGAACCAAGAAACAATTATAACAATCAAGCTTGGTATTATAAAAAAAAATAAACATGTTTGCAACTCCTCTCGCAATTCAATTAAACATCATTTTCAATTTCCTTATTTATTATATCCGATATAAATCATAGATGGATTACGCAATACGTCTTTGTAATGTCCGCACGTTGCAATAAATAGGTGATATTGTAGGCCATTGAAATGGCCTTAGGTTGATATTTCGAAAGTAGTTGCGATTGTCATGAATCTTGTATTTAAGATTAATTTTGATCGTGTATATCTCTAACAAACCCTCACAGTAACATGTTTCGTTTGTTACTAGCGCGGACACATTAAACAACCCGAATGGAACACCAAGAGGAAATATTCTGGGTAATTTTGCTATGAAAAATAGTATTTTAAAACAAAAAAATCACTTGACGTGTTACGTACAGTGACGTACACGGCAGCAGTGAAATATTTGACGAATTAAATTCCGGAGCAAATATTGCGTGTTTTAATATCGACTCACTGTCCCACCCTAGTGCGAGTATGAAGAAGCCTCTAACGTACGCCTTACCTATAGGTAGAAGGGCTAAGGTGAACTCACCTGTAGGTGGAAGGGCTAATGTGAACTCACCTGTAGGTAGAAGGGCTAATGTGAACCTTCCCCGGTACACTGTGGCTCTCCATTCTCGATGCCGTGTTCACAGTATCACCGAACAAACAGTATCTAGGCATCTTAACACCCACAACACCAGCTACGACAGGCCCGGTGTGGATACCCACTCGAATCTATGTTGATGACAAAAACAAGGAAACAATTAAGAATTCAGCCTTTAAGGTATTAGTTTTATTTGCCGAAAGGCTTTGAAATCCAGCAATAGCGAAAGGAATGTTGAGAAAAAAAGAAAGAAAGAAACAGAGAGGGCCGAGAGAGAGAAAAACAAACTATGAGGGGGTGGACGTAACGGGTAAAAGAGGGAGATAGACAGAGAAAGACAGGGAAAGATGAAGAGAAAGGGAGAGAGAAAGAAAAAAAGAGAGAGAGATAGTGGGAAGAGGAGAGAGAGAGAGAGAGAGAGAGAGAGAGAGAGTGAGAGTGAGAAGGGAGAGAAGAGATGAGGAAAGATGGATTGGGTAGACGGGGAGGGGCGCAAACTTATACAGATTTTTTGAACAACCGTACTTCTTCGTGATTATACTGAAATACAGACAAAGGTATTCCTAGTATTAAATCAGCATTTAAAGTAAGGAGGAGTGGGATCATCTAGAGAGAGATACAACTTACAAAAATATACCTCTTCCCTAACAGTAATTTGTTTTAAAGTGCATTAATTGAAGCTTTCATACATTGACCTCCCTGTAATAACTGATTTTGAAACCAATTGGTGTTTGATGATTCTCTTGTCTGACTACTAAACAAGTATGTATATGCGTGTAAGTAAGCAATCAGGAGCCCAACGGTTTTAAGTCCTCTCAGCTGGACTTTGTAATTGTAATGACGGTTAATACCTTAATTACCAAAGGGCAGGAGTGCATTAGCTTGGTTTCGAACCCGGGACCTCCCGGTAACGAGACAAATGCTCTACCACTGAGCCATCGCGCCCCCTTTAACAGTATAAACTGTACTTAGATACCGTTACTATATTCTAGTATCATCCTACCTGTATTATCTCTCCGGTGACAGGCGATGAGATGCTCTTAACCCCTTCAACCTGCCCGAGACCAAAGCATGCCACCTGTTCAGCATGAGTTTCATTAGGGATAGGCAAGCCTCCTACCGTCATGTAGGCATCCCCGATGGTTTCAACCTTAAATAAACGCAATTTATTTTAAAAGTGTTTATACCGTAAAATAACGATCATTAACACATAATGTTATAACTTCTTTTACCTTCTTTTTCCCCTAAGGAATGCACGTAAGTATTGCATTTGTGTTTAATACATGATAACGTTAAAGTTTAATACTCAAAACCTAAGTGAAAATGGTGAAGGAAAGTGCTAAAAAGATAAGGCATTTTCAATTAGAAATTCGACTCCTTATTAAAGCAGAAAAATATCAATCATATGAGGTAATGTACAAATAGCTGCGAAGGTAGTTCAATTTTTTATAAAATATTTGTATCATAGGTAGATGCAATGATATTGCTAGAGTAGGTTCGTTTAATTGATCAGGTAATACTTAAATAATCACTTATTTATACCGAGTACCGAATACCCGTGACAAGATACGCAACTTATTCCGTTGTTAATGGGGGGGGGGGGGGGGGCGTGGCTCCTGAACTGTATCTTCTTGTATTGCTTACCTTATAGACATTGTGTACGCTGGTGAGCTCATCAAAGACAACATACATCTCATTGAGCAGATAAACAATCTGAATAGGATCACACTGAGAACACATGTCGGTGAAGCGAACTATATCACTGAAGGAAATAGTCACCTGCTGAAATTCACCTAGAGAAAGAGAACGAGGATGTGAGAGAGAGAGAGAGAGAGAGAGAGAGGGGGGAGAGAGACAGAGAGAGAGAGAGAGAGCGAGAAAGAGAAAGAGAGAGAAAAGGAAGGGGGAGAAGATGTTGGAATACATGTGAAGCGAACCACATTGTATAATGATGCTGTAAGAAATGATCACTTACTGAAAATGTAACATCAGAGAAAAAGAGAGAGGAGAGATAATTTTTGTATATTCAGAAAGAGAAGGGATCTTACACAAACTGTTTGTGATAGAATGAAATTCTTTTTTTCGACCCCATACTCCTTGATCCTTTTCGAGCCATCTTAGATAGTTTTGTTAACGGCAACGCCAACCACCAAACATATTTTAATAATGAAAAGAGCACATTTTGTATTAACACAAATATATCTTGATTAATCGTCACGCAGTCGAAACATAGCTTTGATTTGTTTAGTTCAATTATGTCTTTGCTATGATTTCAGCTGGGACCCGTTTCACAAAGCCTTCTTTCAATGACAAATGAAAACAAATCAGTGATCAAACTGCTGATAAACAATCAGAAGCAAGAATCAGTAGCTTATAACAAAAAAAAACTTGCATTTGTCACTGATGACAAGTTTTGTGAAATGGGGACTTGACCATTGATTGACTAACCTGCCTCAACCTTCTTCCCATCTCGAAGATCATTAGCGACCTCTTTCGGCAGCATTGAGTAGAGTAGTGTATCAGTTTTCTTCTTCTCTAGTTCTAGGTCTCTCATGAGCGTGCGCAGTTCTTCTTTCTTCTGCTCTAACTGCTTCGCCAACTCAACCTAAAAACAATTTATGAAATATAAATATTTTGCACTTTGTTAATTTGCTAGAAGTCTTTTAATAATAATAATAACAAATAATTGCACAAAATAATAATGTCAAATTACTATAATGAATATCAATTATAATTTCTAGAATTTAATGGGCGAGCTCTTTTTTGTTAACCACTACTTGAGCTTCAAGACGGCAATGCATGCATGTTTAAATTTCAATTAGATCGTGCGTGCCATTGGATTGCACAACCCAGTTCATGCTAATTGATCTTCATGATCACTTGGCTTCGTTGACGTTATTACACAACATCCATAACCATGCTTAACATGCAACTCATTGATAATCATAGTGATTGAGTGATGCAACTCCCCTAATACATGGGCGTCATTCCTTAAGTAATACCTATTGTTCAGGGGGATGAATGAATAGATCATCCCTTCCCCTGAACAATAGGTATTACGTAAGGATTGACGCCCATGCACTAATATATAGGTAAATTTCATTGTGAAACTTTTAGAATTTTAGAATGTGTATTTAGAATGTTCATGAGGACATCACTTTAGACTTGAATCTTGATGTTGCCATCAAGTTAATTAACATTGTCCTGTTTAGAATAATAAAAAACACCACACAAATAGAATTAAGTGTGACGTATTTAGTAACCTCCGCGATTCTTTGTTGATTGAACAGGATGAGGTCACGTGTTAGATCATGTGATGCGATGTCTGAAAAGTGCATCTTCCTATCCCTTAGGTCATTCAGTGACGTCAGCTGGGGTGAACAGAGGAACACATAGAGATGTGAATCAGGCATCCACACCATCTGACCTGAGATTGATGACAAGGAAAAGGAAATGGGGAATTTATTAAAGGGAGTGTGTCATACTTTCATAATAGGTGGATACTCTGCTATTTATTGACTCGTTACTCCTCTTCTTTTTAGGGTATTTCTTTTTCCTTTTATTTTTTCTTCTGTATTGTTTTGTCCCAAATTGTATTGAACTCGTGCAATCATTTGTCAAATTACTGCCCTCTTACATTTGATTATGTACGTCTCTCTAAAGTAAACATATTCTGTCCCGGTCATTTGTCCACGTCTACCGGGAACCTTTATGTACTTTTACCCTTCCTCCTTTATTCAGCTGCTTCTCTTTCTAGAACTGTCTTTCTCCCTATATATATATATATATATATATATATATATATATATATACGTATATATCTCCCCCCCCCCCCACCCTCACTCCCACCCCTCTCTATCTCAAGCTCATCATTTTTATTATCCTTTGAGTAAAAAATAAAAAAATGAATAAATAAAATCACCCTTTCAATGACCATGTAAAGCAAATCAAATTATTCCTGCAGACCAATTTATATTCAAGACGTAATTGAGTTTGCTAAGGAGCGGTAACCCATGCAAACATTGCTTTTCAAAAAGTTTATCGCTTTCAAGTGTCGAACGTATTATTAAACTTGCCTCTTCGTACATCCCGTTGCAATAATTTTTGTCAGTTCTATTTGGTTTTTTTTAAAAGAAAGAACTTTGATTATATTTAATTTGATTTCATTTTCTTTTCGTTGGAATTCACAACAAGTTTTAGAAATTAATAAAATAATTCGACATGGGTGCAAACACGTATGGCAGGGAAAATGAGCGCTGACGAAATTCTTTTCATCACGAGCATAATTCATTTTCATGAAATGAATCTATTCATGCATTACCTCTGAGAGAGACGACCGGCATGTGAGGAGCCATCGCTTCTTTCTTCAGCGTCGCCATGAAGATCATGTTGAGAAAGAGAAAGATATTCTCCGACGTCAACTCAATCTCCGGGTGATCAAGGACTAAAATATCCTTGAGTGTAGCGCCTTCATCATTGATCAA
This sequence comes from Strongylocentrotus purpuratus, assembly GCF_000002235.5. Taxonomy (NCBI): domain Eukaryota; kingdom Metazoa; phylum Echinodermata; class Echinoidea; order Camarodonta; family Strongylocentrotidae; genus Strongylocentrotus; species Strongylocentrotus purpuratus. The sequence goes on from NW_022145594.1 coordinate 50,700,847, forward strand.
CGGACAGAACTGTTGCAGCTTTGATCCAGAGTGCATGATCACCAGGTCATCGTTGAAGAGGATGTGGTAGGGGAAGGTCTTGCAGAATGTCTCAGGATCTAGGAGAATCCTAGCGGGGATCTTCGGTTTGAAGTGACTGATCGGGAGGACACGTTTCTCAGAGATCTCGGGGAGACATTGGTCTCTTGCCACTTTTCCTTCGGCCAGACTTTCTTCAATCCCGTTGATATCCATTCCTGAGAAAGGACATCGTTTAGCGGATCCGTTCCGAGCGAGAACCAGATTATTCTTCACAGATTCGTTGCTTGGTGGCCGATAGTCACCCCCACCGATGAGATGCGAGGTCCCATCAACAATGGAGGTCCATTCCTAAAAATCCCAAAGAATATACCCTGATGATAAATTTCCTCAAAAGATCCCTGTTGTTGCCCCCCCCCCCCCCTCTCTACCCTTACCTTTATGTCAATGTTATATAATTTAGCAACAATTCTTGGAGCCCACTTCACTTAAAAAAAAAAGATTGTCGTTACTCTCTTCACATATTCAAAAACAAAAGTATATTAAGGGATATCCATTTCCAGGATTGAGTTCATATGGAATTGTAATAACGTAGTCGGGAAAACAAAATGTTTGATTTGAGTTATTAATGTATCGTGCGCGCACACCCACCACACATACACACGCACTCACCAACACACGCACACACAAAAACACACAAACCCACGCGTGCGCACACCTACAGAAAACAAATAGGTTAACCAGAATATTAAGAGAAAACAGTTTGCACTCCAAAGCAAAATGGTTAAAAATAATTCGAGACTCAATTTTTACCTCTTCAGTTACAATGCCACTAGTTCCCATCGGAGCTAGATCAAACTTGACGAAACACACGTGAAACTTGTAATGGTCCTTTAGTATCCCACAATACTCTGCCTGGTCATGTGATAACAGCTCGATGTCCACTTCCGTGTTGAAGATGATTCGCCCGACCGCTTTCACGCATCCTTTTAATGAAATTCAAAATAAAAATCAATGTAAATAATGATGAAGGTACAGCATTTCCATGAGGATTAAAGAGGATACTATTAGTATAATTATACGTAAGCTAACAATATAAATATAAAGGAAGCATATTAAAGATTGATAAACTGATATTCGGGGCATATATATGTTCTTAACAAAGAATAAAAAGGGGGAGAGGTACACAATAACGAAACAAAATGCATTCGAACTGTTTACATGGCAGACTACTATATGAATGTCTGCTTGAAGAAGAAAACAAAATATCCTGGGTATTATCATAATCCTTCAAAGTTTACTTTTTGGCCCCTGAGAAATATCAAGAAAGGCCAAGGTAGAATCATCAAGTCTACACAAAAGTGTGTATCTTCCATGATGTTAATTCAAAGGCACGGATACAGAAAGAGTTTTAAAAACAAATGCAATTGAAGTATTGATCGCCAATGTAATAGTGTGACTGTATCCTCATTCGGATATTACCGTAGACAATGCTTCCGAGGCCGCGACGATTTGAGTAGTAGTGAAGGATCATTTCATCATTCTCCAGCTCCTCGACTCTGAACGACGGGACGGTCATCTTAGGGTAGAGGGTCTTCATGTACACACTGTGTAAGAAGTCCAGGTTAGCCATGAAGTCTGAGAGGGTACCACCCAGAGCCCGAAAGAGGGCGTCGTAACCACATCGCATACACCATACCACCCAATACACACCGAACGTCTCCAGGACAACGTTACCGTCGACACCTACGACATGAAATATGAGTTATAAAATATTATAAAATGATGACGTAGATCCTAATTAAAACGCATTAGTTATTTAATTTAGATCTAGATCAGTCATAGATGTAGACCTAGAATTAGCAATGAACGGACGGACTTTGAGTTGAGGGTGATTTATCAAATAACAAGGATCCACGTCATAATTTTATAAAACAAATAATACACAGCATTTTGTTCGGGCATTCGTAATTTTACCCACACTCGGTACCTTCTAAACAGTCCAAACACACTTGGCTATTGCCTCGGGCGTGTTAAACTGTTCCAGAGGTACCCTGTGCGGGTAATTCTTACTAATGCCCTCACTGCTGTGTATTATTTTTATATTAATCATTTCTGGTCATCACTCTATTTATACAGGGGTTCTCAAAGTATGGACCGCTATTTTAAAGGAAATTTAAAGAAAAATCTAAAAAATCAAAAGGGATGTAAAAATCCTGAAAAGTGAACATTATTTGTTAAAGGTAATACACAGTTTTGGTATGGGGTCATGAATTTGGTTCAAATGAAAATATTGGAAGCATAATGCGATCCTACAATTTTCAGTGATCGTTGTCGCGGTTGAAATCGAGTCTAAAGTTATGAAATTGTAAATAATACACTCTTTATGTTGTATAGCTCCCTCTCAAGGTCAAGATATTAATTAAGCTATAAAACAATGTTTCTTGACTAAAATCGACCGACTAGCTATCCCGGTTTTGAAGTTATGTATCACAACTACATATTCTGAGATTTTCATGGTCGCAACTACAATTGTACAGCCGTAGGCGCTATTTGAAATTGATCAACATTTTATATTCAATTTTTCTCGAAAGCAGAAGCGTTTTAGGGGCTAACTTTTTGTGGTTATAATACATTCACAGGGGCATCCAAATATATCCACCCAATTTTCGAAATTTCCCAAAACTTTGTATTACCTTTAAGCTTTAGAAACATCCAGATGGATAATTCATTAATGTGGGCATCATACCATTGAATGTTTTCCAGTTGAAGTTTCAAGTTTAAAGGGCGTGTTCTGCTATTGTTGAATGAGATGGAATGTTCAACCTGAGGGCTTGTTGTTCTCTTTGAAAGGAACACACAATGTGGGTAATGCAATTTGGATTTTAACGGATGGATTAGAGTTTTTATCGCTCACGACGGCTATACGGGAACCCTAAGGCGGACCCCTGGACCCCATTATTGAAGATATAAATGATTCCCAAGACAACCCGCTGTTGTATAAAATGATATTAATAGTCCCATATTTATGAAATCATGAATTCAAAATGGGAGAATTCTAATGGGGTTTATGTTAACGAGACGGATCTTTAAAAGGAAAAGGGGGAACGAACGTATTTTAGTTTTCTCGTGCAAACCCGTTCGCTTTATTCTCGATACTGTACAATTACAGTATGATGATGGGGGTAGCTGACGGCTGCACTTTCCTTTGCCACTACACCACCCTCTTCTGTTTGATTTGATCACAGAGGCAATTAAAATTAACGAGCATCGAATACAATTTGAGGAGTAAACAAGAAAAGGAGAGGAAGATGGAAAGGAATATAAAAAATGAAATAATTTGTAATTTGATTATTCGACCCTTTCGACAGCCGTAACTATTAAACACTGCCCACTTGCATTTTGTTCAATCTATTCAGACTGGTGCCGGCTGAACGTTTCCAATCAAGCTAGAGCAATCAATGCTGTGTACATTTATAATATTATTTGCTCGCTTGTGTTATGTTTACATAACGAAATGGATGTAAAAAGAGGGTCTCTACCTTACTTTATATTTTATTTCATATCCCCTCTACCTAACTTGACTTTTACGACTTTTATTTGTACCTTTAAATGTGTTATTTTTTTTATAATGACGGTTCTTGGAATTTATTGCTATATAGGGATAGTGATGTTTAGATAATTACTCTACTGATAGACTCGCAGGTCCATTATAGTACACCGAGGTCCTTCCAATATAAAAGTATTTTCTATCTTAAATTTCTGACTCGCCCAAAACACACCCAGTAATTGATTTGCAGGCGATGTGGTCAAGCATCAATAATTTATTTACAAAATGGACAGTCCTCTTTTTAACTGTACAATTAAGTTAGTTTATCAAGTCGTGTCAGGAAAATTACAAGGACGGTGTAATGAGAAACTACTGCGAGAAGACAAATACAAATTGAAAGCGCATCATTTAATGGTGGATTGCAATCATTTGACGCTTGATCATTATTATACGAAATTTGCTAAGGAGTGTATTATCATGTATTGGTTAAAAGGCTAACACATGTGACATTCAGTAAGTTGTTTAGTGCACGAGCATGCAATTCCATTTAGGTTTGACCCACCTAAACCATTTGATTTATACGACTGTGATGAAAGCTGGTCGGCCTAAAAGTGGCCGACGCTTCTAGCTCCCGGAAACCCAGAGCACCAGAAACATACCCAGTTTTACACATTCTAACCTTGCTGCAAACCTATGAAAATGGAAAATAAAAAGGGGATATTTACTGAATTTCTCTCGCGAAAAGTCTGGTCACGTATACGGTCGTAGACCGTTAAACAATCGTGAGAAAAAGAGTGGCAATTCCTCATCTCTAACGATGTATCGATTCCCGTGGAAAATTAAAACGAATTCTGATAAAACTTATGTGAGCTCTGCATGTCCGATTACAAATGGCTCATTGTGATTATGGAACCCTTATTTCCAGCTTATCTACCTTCGTATATCACTCAAAATTACAACATGTTACAGCACATGACTGACTCGAGCATGTCTATCATCAAGATTTCACCTTGCAAAATAATTAATATTACATCAAGACTCAAGGTCGCAGCCTAATGCAATTGCAAGTGACATCATTTTGAGCATGGTATAACAATGCTTTGTAGGGTATTCCAATGAGAAACCCTTTTAGTAGCTACCTTTTAGTAGCCTGCGAAATTGCGAATTAAGCCGAGACATTGCATAGATTTATGACTAGTTTTTAATAATATTTTTCATAAAAATGTCGCCATATATTATATAAGTTGCAAAACGTGCACAATAGCATGACCAAAAATATTGCACCACAATGAACTGATACAGCAGACTCTCACCGAGAGCTCTAGTGGGCCAATCAAGCGGTTCACTGCATCTCAGAATGAATAATACACAGCAACAAACTTAAAGGTACTTTGTCCCTTTTGCAGCCAACCTCAAATTCTGTAGAACTTTGCAGGAATTATGAATATGTCAAGTATGTCCTATCTGTGAAATTTAAATGTTAGTAGTGTCCCAATATTCAAATTATTGCAAGGAAACCTGTTTACTTGCTAGACTTCACTGTCACTGACACTATTGAGTGACTGACTGGCTTTTTTTCTTCTTTGATAATAACATACATAAAATGAGCTGTAAAGGGTACATGAGCATTTGTCTACATCAATAACCCACTTCTTGTGATGGCCAAAATTAAACTAATTGAATCTTTGCGCAGCATAAAACGTATGACCATTCAGTACAATGGTCTGAAAATCAAGACTATTACTTATTGGCTCTATAGCTCCTAAGTCGATTTGAAAACTAATAGTCGTTATTTTCCCACTTGAAGACATTTACGAGCCCCACCTTTTTTAGGGAAGTTCTAAATTAGTATTATCTTTCAAATGCTGTAGGAATTTAACCTTTTAATTTTGTTGGCCTGCAAATGGGACATAGTACCTTTAAACACGAAATGAGAGTCTAAAACAAAATGACGTCACTTCAAGGAGGTCTCGTAACTCTTGGGTAGTCATCAATAATTTATGTATCGCTTAAAGGACTTAACCTTTTAATAAAAATGGACGTTGCTCGTGGGTTCAAGTTCATTAAACAATCGCATTATTATATTGCTGCGAATGGCAAGAAAATGGTCATTGTTATTTAAAAAAAACGTGCATATATTTTGTTGACGCATTCTTAATAACTCATTTCTACTTACCTAAATCTCAAATGTGTTGCACCCTGACAAAAGCTCGCACAAACTCGGTTCCTAATGTTTTGCTTTGCTTTGCGTTGCTTTGCGTTGCTTTGCGTTGCTTTGCGTTGCTTTGCTTTGCTTTGCTTTGCGTTGCGTTGCTTTGCTTTGCTTTGCTTTGCTTTGTCTTGCCTTGCTTAGCTTTGCTTTGCGTTGCCCTGCGTAGTTTTGCGTTGTTTTGCGTTGATTTGCGTTGCTTTGCTTTGCTCCTGCGCGGGATTATGTCCCCTTGCTTTAAATTAATAGGGCACGATCGTTCAGTCCATGAATTTACTAGCAATAATCAAGATATCGAGTACATTGATACCACGTAAATTGAGGTTCGTCTGAATCCACTTCTTTCTAGCAGAGAGTCTGAATCGTGTATGGATTTAAATCTTGAAGTGAATTGGACTGCAAACTAATCTTTTTGATTGACGGGTACTCTCTTACTTTAGACATTACGATATACCTAGTTCAAGGGCAACCTTCATGTCCATTTTCAACTAGAGGAGCTTGTCACTCTAGCGAGGGGACCATGAAAACGTACACAAGGAAACTAAGATCTTTATCCTTACTATATACATGACCTTGTTATGACAAGTACTTCGGGATTAGTATGTGGCAGGTGAATAGCGTTACGAGTGTTCTCTTGGGAATGTTTTGATCATATGCTTTTATACATGTATGCATTAACTATGACCTTCTCTCCTCAGAATGCACATTTTGAAGAAGAGAGAATGAAAGATGTAAGTGTCATTGACAGTGAAGCAATGCCTTTAGTTTATTTATCATCGTTATTATTGTTTTTATCATTATTGTTAGTAGTAGTTGAAATCATTATCATTATTATTATTAATATACTCATTATTACTGTTAGTATTATTGTTATCATTATCATAATAGTTGTTTTTTATCATCATTATAAGTTTGTTGTAGTAGTAGTAGTAGCAGTAGTAGTATAAGTAGTAGTAGGTGTAGTAGTATCAGTATTACTATTCTTATTGCTGTTGTTGTCATATACTGTCATTGTTATTGTTATCATTATCTATAATAATTAATGATATTCTTTATTTGTATTTTTGCTAGTCGGTGAACCTAACAACGTTGACTTGGACTTTACATACGCGTTCATGAGATATGATTGCTTTTAACAAGCAAGCGTCTTTTTATTTCTTTATATAATAGGTGTTCGTCAAATAGCAAGTCCCTGGTATGACAGACAAAACAAAACCAACCATGATTGATCTTATAACAATAATTAAACAAATTCAAGGGGAAATTTAAAACAGGCGGAACAAAGAAAAGAACCCCTGTTGCTATTTGCAGGTTAATTTAATCAAACTCTCTACTGTTAAGGATTGTCAGTTCACCTTGACTTGACCTTCTACTTTCACTGTCACCATCCCGAGACATTGTTTTAAATGACCCTCACAATATTCAAAAGCCAGATCTGATTATAGCATAGTTCTTATCAAGCATCGGGTTGTAAAATAAAGTTATATCGTAATTGTTACCCGGTTTCTCTTTTACTGAAGAAAACTTAACATACGTAAGCGATACAAGAAAAATCGTCGAGTAAAACAAGATCTGACGTAGGAAAATCTGCCAAACATATTATATTGCTTCGGAGTATTGTCTTATAAGAGATAACTCTCTTTCGCGAAAATATCTTACAGCTTGGTTTATAGATTCGAAGTAGCTCACAATATCCTATTCATGTTAGATACTTGATTTTGTTTGTAGCCATGTTGTTTTTCTTGTTATTTACTATGAGATGATTTTTGGAAATAATATTTAGCCCTCCACAGCTACTTTATTAGATAAGGTCACGATAACAAATGAACAATCATAAAGTTACACATCTTTGACTCACTTGGTTTCAAGGTGGTTCTCTCTGTTTTGTATACAAATACAAATGGAATTTACTACCACTCAATAACAAATGTTCTATACATACCACACAAATAATAAATATATCTGCATTATCATGATATCGACGCCCTTTTCTCCTTTCCATTATACCAAAAACAAAAACCCTGCATCTCAGTTTTTCTGAGAAAATTTGTTGCTTTATCAATGCTTCTATGCAGCTGAGTGCACCATTTCTCCTTTAATAGTAATAAAAGTGGATTCTTGTGTAGCGGGTATGTCTGTCAAACTTGACACTCCTGGCGCTCCACATCATTCTTTCTTTAAAACGAAATATGGTATCTTCTCTTGTTAACATGTACGTTCATATAGCAATTATCATGCTGTTACATTATCTCGTTTTCTATGAGGAAATGGGCTACAACCATCATATTCCTTTTCATTACTGACCTTTATTTTCTATTCAAGAATAATAAATGAGATCTTCAGAAATCGGCTTGGCTTTTCATATCTTGCATTAATGCACAAATTTCAGATCGCTAGGCCACAATTGTGATGGATATTATTATTATATCTTGTGTATTTGTGGAATACATCTCCTCAAGACAATATCTCTATGAAGGGTTATATTGTGAATTTAAAAGCTTCTGTCGACAGCGCCATTATGGCAAAATCTGAAGATAAGCCGTAGCAAGTATACTTCAAAGTGATACTGTCATTAAAAGACGCATCGAGAGTTTTATTTTCTTCTTCTTCTTCTTCTTCTTCTTCTTCTTCTTCTTCTTTGTTCTCCTCCTCTTTCTTTTTGCTCTTTTTCTTCTTTTTCTCCTTCTTCTTCTTTTTCGTCTTCTCTTTCTTTTTCTTTTTCTTCTTCTTCTCTTTGTTGTTGTTGTTCTTCCTCTTCTTCTCCTACTTCTTCTTCGTCTTCTTTTGCGTCTTCTTCTTCTTCTTCTTCTTCTTCTTCTTCTTCTTCTTGCAAACGTACGAGATATGACGATTGCAATCAGTGCAACATACTATTTGTGAATTTTTCCCAAATTACCTAAATTACTAATCTAATATATTTGGAATTGATAGCGTTGAATATAATTGATCTACTGGAAGTATATCACATAATTATCAACATATCAAACAGTTTGTTCTATCCTCCCGATAGTCAATTATCTATATCATAATGATGAATTAATAACAAAGTTCCGTTCTCGAGCTTGTTAATTGGCTTAATTTCAGTGATGGAATCCTGCTCCCATCCCTGATGAATGTCCACCTCTCATTACGTGCTAATTGACTTGTTAAAGCGAAGGTGATTTACTGGGTAGGCGTATCCCTTGTTGATTACTAGACGTAGAGGTGACTTCGTGATCCTCTTCGCGCTAATTACTCACTCCGGCTTGGGGGGGGGGGGGGGTGGAAGGACAGAGTGCTTATACCTCTGCTTTTACCTGATCATGACAATAATTTTGTGTGAATAGCAGGTCATATCACACAATAGTTATAGATATAGTAATCTCCTTTAGTAATTTATATGTAAAGGGATAGTTGAGTCCTGTTGCAGAGGGCGCTACACAAAATATTTTGTGAGATAATGAAAAAGTGAGTGTGAAATTTGAAAGAACATACAATTTAAATGACATAATCATCTTTGTTTGATAAAGTTTGAAAAATCGCGCCGACCGATATTTCGCTCAGTTTTTTTTTTTTTGGGGGGGGGGGTATGGGGGTCAGTGAGCACTACATTTGTTTTTTTTCATTTGAAAAAAGTGCCGACAAATATTTATTCATTTATTTATTTATTTTTTTATTTTTTATTTATTTATTATTTTTTTTTTTTTAAATTTTATTATTTTTTATTTATTTATTTATTTATTTTATTATCATTATTTATTTTATTTAAATTTTTTGTGGGGGGGGGGGGGGGAGAAAGCACCCCAACAAAAGTTTTCCTTTTGTTTTCTTCTTTTTGGCCAGCCAAAGGCCCCCTCCCCCTAAATCCGCCCCTGATGCGAACGGCTCTTAGGTGAGTTGTTTTTCTTCCGATTATTGCCTTTGAATTATATATCAACATGAATATGGATATAACATGAATTGTTTTAAAACTTGATGATAAATTGTTGAAATTTTATAAATATCCGTTTTGTGGCTTGGTCTAGACAAGTTGTGCTAGTCGTGTAGTCCCGTCTGTACTGTATTGCCTGGCAGGGAATAGGCCATTTTCGTAATGTAATCAATTTTAATACATAAGTCTTTGTGAAGTTCCTCAATAGAAATTATTTCATTCACCTGTCTAGTATTCGCAATAGTCAGAATGCAAACTGTATTAAGTGTGGCAAGAACTAATGTATGCAGATTGGATTATGTCTATTTAAATACTATTATTTTTATCAGGTGAATGAAATAGTTTGTATCGAGGCGTCATTGAGAACACCCGTTCTGGATTTTAGTACCTCAGCGGTCACCCCGCTGTTATTATAGTAGCTTCGCGATTTTGCACACGAACCGCAGATTCTCCGTCTACAATGAGTTTGCGAAAACTCTCTACTTTTGAACTTACCCAGGACCTCTGAAGCGGCTCCAACTATCTGGTATGTGATGGAGTCCGGGTACATATCGAACTTGACAAACCGATCATCCACACCGGCTTTTATCCTAGTAATATCAAGAAATTGGGATATAAACTCAGAGATTAGATAAACTCAGAGGTCGGATGGACACACGCCAAATGTATTTCTCAGTGTATTAAATAGAAGTAGACCACACTATGAGTTCAAGCAACATGTTTTCGTCTGTTAAATTAAATCTTTGTTTCTAATGATGAAGAAGCTTCCGATAGAAATCAACTAAACCATTAAAGTCATTCTGAATTGTGTACATCCTGCAAATATATCGACGGGTCGGATCACAAAAGTGTAATCAAACAGAAACTTTGGGAATACTTGCTTGACATAATATTTTACTGTAGGCATTTTATTAGCTTGAGACGGAGTCAGAACGTTAGAATTCGCTTTTTCGATTTTGTTGTTCTTTACTCACATATTAAACAATTCTTCGCAGCCAGCTCGTTCGACAGAATTTCATTTTATTTATCAGTCTATGCGTTAAAGTCTGGCTTAAAGATATCATGACAGTGAATTTCGTTTTGCGTCATTACTATACAGTTAGATATAAGCTGAGACTCGTTTCCTTTAAACGAGTCAGAACGTTAGAATTCGCTTCTTCGATTTTGTTGTTCTTTACTCACATATTAAACAATTCTTCGCAGCCAGCTCGTTCGACAGAATTTCATTTTATTTATCAGGCTATGCGTTAAAGTCTGGCTTAAAGATATCATGACAGTGAATTTCGTTTTGCGTCATTACTATAAAGTTAGATATAAGCTGAGACTCATTACCTTAAAACGAGTCAGAACGTTAGAATTCGCTTCTTCGATTTTGTTGTTCTTTACTCACATATTAAACAATTCTTCGCAGCCAGCTCGTTCGACAGAATTTCATTGTATTTATCAGTCTATGCGTTAAAGTCTGGCTTAAAGATATCATGACAGTGAATTTCGTTTTGCGTCATTACTATAAAGTTAGATATAAGCTGAGACTCGTTTCCTTAAAACAGTATTCTGCTTTTATCCTATGCAACATACTCTGTCCCTTCATTTCAATGATTTTCCAGCTTCTTCCCTAGGGCATCAAAATCATCACACTTATACCTATAGCCTAGCTCATCGATCAGTATATATTGATTTTTTGATTTGCAGGAGAAGTCTACCTTGACAACTTTGGTTTATTAAAAGCAGAAAAATTAGAAAAACGACAAGTTCGGGCACTTACCTTATTTTCTCCCATGTTTCGTTGCCCCATTTCTCAGTAACGAGATCTTTGATGCTTACGTTCACACTCCCATACTGTAAAGACATAAAACAATATTTTATATTAGTGTTTGCTTTTCAAAATAAGATTTAGATAACATTTCATTTCTAAGAAAGAAGTACATCACCAGTATAAACCCCAACTTAAGAGGGCCGAACGAGTGGAGGGGGGGGGGGGGATTTGTAATTGCAGCCCCTCATGATGTAGACCTATGACAAGTTGTACTTACCCCCCCCCCCCCCTTTTGTTTTGTTTACATCGCCGATCCATTATAATGGAAGCGAGAAGGGTTAACATATCAGAAAGTTGGATGTGCCAATAGTAAAACATTTAAATGATGTTAACCTCCGTGCTGATTTACACTTTAACCAAAAAATAATCATGATACATTCTTCAGCGGACATCTACATGCTAAGCATAATAACTTGTTATTAACACGAATGCAAGGACTTTACACAATCATCGTGATGCAATTTCAGCAGCCTTGGGTCTTGACGACGTTTCTTAATTTTGTTTAAATTGAAAATAAATCAAACTAATTTTTATCAAAACGTATGATCGTTATACTTTTATTACAAAAGATAAAATATATTCACAAACAATTTCAGCCCTGTTATACATAGGTGCGCTCGTTCAATACCTCGTTGTCTTCCATTTGTTTTTAAAGCAAAATGATGTAAAATCCATGGTCAATATTGAAACCTCTTCTTCTGTAAGAAACGGAGATGATATATAACTCCTTAAGAGCATACAGCTGTCAGGAGAAGATAGGATTATATGTTGTCGGAAGCAATACATGATCCTTGCCTAAATTGCTACGGCAAGTAATACAAAATTTGCTGTTAAAAAAAGAAGACGGATTTTTGTTATTGGGGGGGGGGGAGGAATATTTTTGCTGAGACAATTGACATTGAAATTTAAAAAAAAGTGTTCTTTCCTTCTCTGTCCACTACCAAGCAACAAGCGGGATTTCCAGGATTAAAGAAAATGTTGTTTCTTGAAAACAGCAAACTAAAAAAAGACCAAAATAAAAAAATAACAAAGAAACAACAATAAGCAAACACTATCATCCCTGGGAGATAGGTAGTTTGTCCAATTCCTCGTTGTCTTTTTTAAAACATTTTTAAAGCAGAATGATGTAAAGAAAAACATTTGTTGTATTGTCATTTCTTCGTCTGTAAGAAACGAAGGTGATATATAACTCATTAAAGGTACTATGTCCCATTTGCAGGCCCAAAAAATGAAAAAGTTAAATTCCAACTGCATTTGAAAGATAATACTAATTTAGAACTTCCCTAAAAAAGGTGGGGCTTGAAAATGTCTTCAAGTGGGAAAATAACGACTATTAGTTGTCAAATCAAATTTAGGGCTATAGAGCCCAAAAGTAATAGTCTTGATTTTCAGACAATTGTACCGAATGGTCATACGTTTTATGCTGCGCAAAGATTCAATCAGTTTAATCTTGGCCATCACAAGAAGTGGGTTATTGATGTAGACAAATGCTCACGTACCCTTTACAACTCTTTTCATGTATGTTATTACCAAAGAAGAATAAAGCCAGTCGGTCACTCAATAGTGTCTGACAGTGAAGTCTAGCAAGTAAACGGGTTTCCTTGCATAATTTGAATATGAGGACACTGCTAACGTTTAAATTTCACAGATAGGACATACATGACATATTCATAATTCCTGCAAAGTTCTACAGCATTTGAGGTTGGCTGCAAAAGGGACATAGTACCTTTAACAAAATTAAACAATTTCGATTCAACGAAATATATTTCATTCTCTCAAATCCACTCGCCTATAATACAAATAATTTTATTATTAAGTTTACCTACGTATCAAGTGATCTTGGACTTATATTGTACTTTTGTATTGCCTTCCTCTATTTCCTAGGCAAGTAATCACATTATAGGACTTTTTAGATTGAGTTAACGAGAACGGCGTCCACTGATCATGTTTGTTTATGACAAGCTTTCTTTAAAAACACTTATTCATTTTTCTTGATATCAAGGATTACCATTGCTTTACAACAGGAAATAATTTCTTGATATAAAGAATTAAATTGTTGATATCAAGAAAAAAGAATAATGTTGAAACGGCTTGCCATGGACACACATGATCAGTAAATGTTCACGCCATTCTCGTTCACTCAATCTAAAAGTCCCTATTGTGCTTCAAGGAGGAAACTGCTTGATCAGGTTTTTGTGATTTTAAATTACAAGAAAAATTCACAGATACTGCCAATATAAATAATTATGGGGATTAAATCTCATTGATTTCTTCCTAGAATGCAATTTCTGTAACGATGATATTTCTTTTGCATAATCTTGTCTGTTCAACTGAACGTTTCAATTTAGTTTAAAAGATATTTCGACTTACCATAGCAGAAAGTCTGTTTACCTCTGTTCACTCGAAACAAATCGACATCGATGATCTGCGAAAAATGTCCGAACTTTGGGTCTGAAAGCAACTGATATAGTCGATAGTGGATGAGGAGCATAGCTAGCTACCTACCGATCGCATTATACCAATGAGCGATATCTCATGATAACGGCATTAGGAACACAGCGTGTGTTACCATGGTAAGTGATGTAAGTATCACCATGGAAACAAGCAAAGTGGAGATTGGTTTGTTCGGCAGGATGTAAACTAGCATTCCCGGTGTGCTAATCATCCTTAGGTAATTGTTGGGGTTGGGGATTTCGTCCAGAAATTATTTGATTATTTAGTAACAATGTCAAGGTTAACCCAAGGGAATAAGACTAGGAAGGTTGCGAACCTTTCTCATCCATTTTCATTAGGTATCAATAATGGAGACAAATTTTAAAAAGAAAAAGAGAATACAATATTCATAAATGGGTGTAAATCCACCACAATAACATTTTTTGGGTATAATTTCTATTAGTTTAGAATACAGTAGAATAAAAATATTTTGTACCCCCTGCTTTCGAAGAAAAGAATTGTACTTGCAACAAGTAATAGATAAAGTTTGACTACTCTAAAGCATTCGACAAAATTCACCACGACAAATTAATTGAAGGCTTACAAAAAATTAATGTCGATGGTAAGAACAGACGTCTCATATCTAAACTTTACTGGGAGCAGACAGCTGCCATAAAAATTAACAATGACATCACAGGTTACACAAAAATCAAAAGAGGAGTACGTCAGGGATGCGTAATGTCCCCATCTCTGTTCAACTTGTGCACAGAGTTGGTATTCAGGGAAATTTCAGATATGAAAGGTGTTAGTATTGGGGGTGTAAATATTAATAATTTACGTTATGCTGATGACACTGTACTTTGCGCAGAGAATGAAGCAGATATACAACATGTATTGGATATTGTCAATGAAGAGTGTGGTCTAAGCATGAATGTCAAGAAAACTAAGTCAATGATTTTTAGTAATACAGAGAATAAGCCTAGAATATGTTTGAAACTCGATGGACATATAATTGCTCAGGTCAGTAATTACATCTACTTTGGACAAAATATCACAGATGATGCCAGATGCGAAGCAGAAATAAAAAGAAGAATAGAAATGGCTCGGAATACCTTTCTGGCAATGAAAGGATTATTAACAAATAGAAAGATGACATTTGCGCTTAAGTTGAGACTAGTAAACTGCTATGTATGGTCTGTCCTATTGTATGGAGCCGAAACATGGACAATAAACAAGGCCATAGAAAATAGAATAACATCTTTTGAAATGTGGATCTACAGATGAATGATGAAAATATCCTGGAAACGAATGAAAACCAACAAAGAGATATTGCACATGGCAGGGCGTAAAAAAATTGCACTAGTATTAAGAAGAAAAAAATCAAATACTTTGGTCATGTTAAAAGGCCCTAAAGCCTCTTAAAGGTAAAGACCAGTTATGGTCATGCGATTGCATTGTAAAAGAAACGTTGTGGAATCGATCAGAAAGGGTTGATCATCTAGCATGTAGAAGTAGACCTAGAGGGAGACCCAGAATCAACTGAGAAGAGAATGTCAAGAACTGGAGTGGACTAAAACTGCAAGAGTGCACCAGAATGGCAGAAGATAGAGTGAAAGTGAGAGATGTTGCAACAAACCTCCGAACCGAAAGAAATTTAGATAGAATTAGACATGGTAGTCGAATGTTCGAATTAAGCGTACTCATCAAAACGCAGATATTTACACTTGAAATTCAAAATAATATCCAATACTGATGCTCAATGAGAAATATTGAATATTGAAATAATAAGTGGAACATCCACTGATGCTTGTTTAGAAACTGGAATCGTGTCAGGGGTTGATTATAGTCCTGTGAGTATCGGGAAGAAAAAGTGGAATTAATTATTTGACCGCTGATACTAGGTCATCGTGAATAGAAACTGTTTCAAGGACAAAATGCCGGCCTTTTTAACGTGTAATAATAATAGTTGTAACGCAATTAACTTTTAAAATAAGATAATTACCTTTCTCCGTTTCAAAGGGCAACCTGTGGCGCCTTTGTGAGGTCGCTCTGATAATTAGTTATTGTTAAAAAAACATGGAGAGACAAACAACTTCCACATGTCGGTACGAACCTTTCTCCAGTAACAACAGCTCCGCAGTCACACCAAACATGGACAACTTTAACTTCAACCCTGTTGTACCCAGCAGGTACCCCTTTTCACACCTCCGAAAATGGCCCATATTGAAATCTGATAGGAGCCCCGTTTCCTTCGAAAAGTGCCAAATTCTCTTCGTAACAATTTGGCCTTCTCCATTTTCATAAGAACCCCAATTCATCCCAGGCGAGTTCCCCCTCTTCAGGTACAAGAAGTGCTCCTAACCACATCTTATAAGTACCCCCTTTACCCTATCTGATAATTGGCCCTTTTCAAATCTGGGAGGCGCCCCTTTTCTGACAAGGGCCCCTTTTCCTTTGTAGTAAGTGCCCCTTATTCATTCTTATAAGTTCCCTGTGGCGAGTGATCCTATTTAATCAGTGGCGTGACCCTTTAACTTAGACAATTGCCAAGTATGATTTTCAGCAGTATCTTTGGCCCTGTAAAGAGAAAAAGAATATACTATTAAAATCTTCCCATATTATGTATTTATCACAATGTAGGGTATATACCAATGATTAAAAGTATTACATCATTTTTCCAATACGTGCCCTTTTTTGTTGGTGCCTCCCCCTTTTTTATGAAAAACGCGTCGCCGCCCCTGCACCCTTTGCTAAGGTTTAGGATGCAGTGATTACTACAAAGTATTTTTCGATACTTACTCGTAGACCTTCACGTTAACAAAATAAAATGTCTTGTATTCCGTTGTAGTTTAATTATAATTTGATTTTGATAAATAACTTCCACATGTATCAAAGCAGTAACGGGGCGTGACGTATTCTTTTCCTGTGTCAGACTTAAAATCTATTCAAGGAACCTGGCTAAAGGTTCGCAGGCGGTTTTCATTCGGAGTATTCTGAGAAGAAGAAGAACAAGAAGGACAGGAAGAAGAAGGAGAACAACAACAACAACAACAACGGTAACAACAACATCGACAGGGAACCCAGGTTCTAGTATAAATATATTTAACATCTTGCACGGAAGTGGAAAACTGCTATTGCAAATTAGAATTCTCGCCTTTAGACTAGGTTTTTTGTTGTTGTGTGTGTGTGGGTGTGTTTGTGTGTGTATTTCATGATTCTTTCTTTTTAAAAGGTCGTTAAGGGGAGAGATATTTAACCAGGATAGGCATAGCATTGTGTGCCTACTCTCATTCACTTTCTTTTCCTAGGAACTGTGATTGCTTGAATAAGTTCAAGTCGAGATAAAAACGTTTCCACGCTGGAGCGGAAAACACGGCTAAATTACTTCCAACCTTTTTAGTTCACGTTTGCATAAAAAGCAGAATAATCGATATCAACCTCCGAATCAATAATCCCTCTACTTGAAAAATGGTTCATTGAAATATAAAGAGTAAATATAACCTAAAATATATGCATGCAAAGGGAAAGAGTAAAGTAAATTGTATGCAGCGAGTCTCTTTTACATTTTTTATTTTAGTTGTGTGTAGTTCTATTGACTTCGATGAGTGGCATATCATGACGTTAACGCAGTAGCCTCGCCCTCTCCCCCTCTCTCTCCCACTCTCTCTCTCTCTCTCCTCTCTCTCTTTCTCTCTCCTCTCTTTTTCTCTCTCCCTTTTCCTCCTCTATCTCTCTTCTCTCTCTCTCCTCTCTCTTCTCTCTCTTTCTTACTCCTCTCTCTATCTCTCTCTTTCTCTATCTATCTCTCCCTCTCTCTCTCTCTCTCTCTCTCTCTCTCTCTCTCTCTGTACATGCGAATAAGTGCACGTAAACTTACTAATGATAAACGATTAACTTGAATAGCATCTTTAGAGTCGAAGATCCGGAATAAATAGGCAAGATTAATGGGATGTACCCATCGATGTAAGGTATTAAATGTTTGACTTGAATCCTAACAAATCAGTATTGATTGGAGATGAACTGAGGTAGTTGCTCTGGAGGATTCGGAATATTAAAAGGGTATTGATGTGATGTGATGCCAGTTGTACGCAAAGCGTCATATCTATTGCGTTATTACCTGCCCTTTTCACGCTCATAGAGGCAATACACCCGGCGCCAATACAAATCACTATAATAGCAGAACTATAGATTTTGCAGTTTTTTTCTAACGTCACTCTCGCACGGTGCGTCAAACATCCCTTTCACACGGTGCGTCAAACATCACTCTCGCACGGTACGTCAAACATTACGATAATCACTGACGCTGTCTTGCGGCTGACAAAATGACGCTTCATGTGAAACGGGCTTTACACAGAAATCGCTAATTAATGCCGTTGTTATACAGTGCGTCCCAGAAAAAACGAAACCGAGAAGTATCGATGTTCTATCATAACTTAATCAAAACTATAATTAATGAATGATACATATGTGGAAAGCTTAGAGTCTCCTCTTTCATGTGATGCTACTCAGATGATGCATATTTCACGCATAAGTGATTAAAAGCAATTCCTCAATCAGGAAAAATGAGCGAGAAATGATAAAGTTCTGTTTGTTTGAAGTAGTGCTTGCATTTCCATAATTTTATTAAACGAATTCGTTTTCACTGTGTGCCTCCGTAGCAAAAAGCAGATTTGACAAAAGACTTAACTCCGTTTCTTTGACAATCGGCCGTAGACGAGAGTCTTCATGCATGGCTGATTGTCAACGAAACGGAGTTAAGTCTTTTGTCAAATCTGCTTATTTGGTTTGTCGACAAAACTAGTTTTATGTGCGTCATATGACCTCCTTTGTTTTGCAGGTCAGTTTGTTTTACATGGCTTCTAAGGAAGCATGTACCATTATTCTTGAAGGTAAGCATACAGAGGACCTCTTCGAAGGACTTGGTTATGAGGATTAAGGCATGAATGAAGCAGGGGGCATCAATCCTTTTTTTGGGGGGGGGCACTAAAATCTGAGTGTCCAAGTAGACTAGTAGAGCGTAGCGAGCGGAGCATTATACGGCTTGGGGGTCCATATTAAAGGTAAAGACCAGTTATGGTCATGCGATTGCATTGTGAAAGAAACGTTGTGGAATCGATCAGAAAAGGTTGATCATCTAGCATCTGCAAGGTTCTGGAATCATCAAAATAATAAGAAATTTGGCCCATTCTTCGTAAAGTTACAAGCACTATACACAGAAAGATGTATATGGGACTACCATTTATCTCTCACAGACCATGAGAGAAACAAATTTACCAAATATATGAATAAGTAGGCGATTTCCCGGCAAATTTTTTATCATCCTGTATTCTGTATGTATTAGTCAAAACATATTCTTTCACATGATTGGTAATGAGAGCTTCCATTTCATTTTTTGAAATTGGGGCGTTTCCAATACTGGTCTTTACCTTTAAGTAAAACGTTTGGAGCTCGGACATATAGATATATACAACAATAGTTGTTTCCTGGTTATTTATTACATAATTGGTAATTTATTTAAAGGGATAGTTGAGTTCTATTTTCAGACCGCAAATGCCTTCAAAGTGCATGGTTATTGCTCTTATTCTTATCTATGACATTTATAGTGCCCTTTTTAGAACCTAAAATTGCTATGAGGTAACTTTAGACCCCAAAATGTGTGAAATTTAGCCAATACGATCATACCAGTTCAGCTCCACTTTAAAAAAACACGGTTACCGTTAATTAATTATTTAATTTAAAAAAAATAAATACATGAGCCGGCTAATTGTGGGTAATATAAGCCACACGAAAATGCCAGTAAAAAGCCAACATCGGCATTGGCAGAAATACGACGTAAAAGGCGTTATTTTGTTTTTTTCAACGGTTTTTTTCAAATTTTTCAAAATATCTAAAAGTTGTGGTGGTACACACGTATTAGAAATCGTTATATTTCAGTCGTTTCTGAACCGATTTTGATCAAACAAAGATGATTTCGTCATTTAAATATTACGTTCTTTCAAATTTGAAACTTATTTTTCATTATCTCACAAAAAAGTATTGTGTGTAGCGCCCTTTGCAACAGAACTCAACTATCCTTTTTACTTGTATCAACTGGTCTAATGGTCCACTTTTGTTTTATGGGTTTTAAACTAGAATCAACTAGTTATGTTGTGTTTAACTGGTATTAATTAGTGTAACAATTTAATACCAGTATGGTTAATTAGTTTCAACTGGCCGTTTGTTTTCAGCATGTGCCAGTAGAGTCAATGGGTTTTAACTGGTATACCAGCTGCATGAGTCTAGTTAAAACCTGTTGAATAAACTGTTACATATTCCAGTTCCTTCAAATGGATTCAACTGCTACCTATTGTGGCTCCTATAAGGGAAACGCAAAAGTTTGACGTATACCTATGCAACAATTGTTTCTTTTTTTTTACGTCCAAGACGTGAAAATCAAAATAATTGACGTATACCTCTGCAACACATTTTTCGTTTTTTTACGTCCAAGACGAAAAAATCAACAACAAAAATTGACGTATATACGTTTGCTTGGTAATTTTTCGTTTTTCTGTACTCATTGGCCCTGAAGTAACACGCAGACGGGAAAATCTGCTGGAAAATCTGCGACCAATATTCACGTCTGAATATAGGTCAAATTTTTGCGTTTGCTTGTCCCTTAGGAGCCACCATAGGTACCAGCTGATTCCACTTCATACCAGTAGAACATCTAACTGGTTTCAACTGGTTTACCTGGGGAAGAAGAAGACAAAAAGCACGCACAGCCTAGCCGGGGAGCGCATATTTTTTGTTTAGCCAGTTCAGTCAAACATACTGTGCAAACGACTTGAGACAGAGTGTAACATTACCCTAGGCAGTATATTTGGATTGCTGGAGCTGTACATGCGTAGGCCTATAGGCCATACTCGTTACATGAATTTGTTTCTCGTTAAATCCATCCTCTTCTCTTTCCTTATGTATTTTTTTTGTATTTCCTTCTCTTTCCTTCAGTTCTCCTTCGTTATGTATTTCTTTTGTGCTCCTTTATTCTATCCTTTTCTCTTTCGTTTTTTATATATTTCTTTGTTTTTCCTTCAATCTATCCTTTTCTCCTTTGTTATATGCATTTCTTTGTATTTCCTTCTCTATCCTTCAGTTCTCCTTCGTTATGTATTTCTTTTGTGCTCCTTTATTCTATCCTTTTCTCTTTCGTTTTTTATATATTTCTTTGTTTTTCCTTCAATCTATCCTTTTCTCCTTTGTTATATGTATTTCTTTGTATTTCCTTCTCTATCCTTTAGTTCTCTTTCGTTATGTATTTCTTTTGTGCTCCTTTATTCTATCCTCTTCTCTTTCGTTTTATGTATTTCTTTGTTTCTCCTTCCATCTATCCTTTTCTCCTTCGTCATCTATTTCTTTGTTTTAGTCTGATATAGTTTCCCTTTCTCAACCTTCTTTATGTATTTCCCTGTTTTTCCTTAGTCTAGATCTATGATCCTCTTAGCTCTTCAATTATGTTTTTCTATGTCCTTCCTTTGACTTATCCTCTTCTCTTTCCTGATATGTTTCCTTGTTTTTCCTTCTCCCTTCCCTGGATGCGTGCTTGCGCTGACAACTTAGACTCTTTTACCAGTGCACTTCTTGGAAGCGCATATTTATTTTACACAACTGTTTAGCCAGTTCAGTCAAACATACTGTGCAAACGACTTGAGACAGAGTGTAACCTTACCCTAAGCAGTATATTTGGATTGCTGGAGCTGTACATGCGTAGGCCTATAGGCCATACTCGTTACATGTCTCTGTTTCTCGTTAAATCAATCCACTTTTATTTCGTTATGTATTTCTTTGTTTTTCCTTCTCTATCCTTCAGTTCTCTTTCGTTATGTATTTCTTTGTTTTTCCTTATAGTCTATACCCGAATCTATAATCCTCTTAGCTCTTCTGTTATGTATTTCTATGTTCTGCCTTTAACTTTAATATCTTCTTCTCTTTCCTTATGTATTTCCTTGTTTTTCCTTCTCCATATCCTCTCCACTATCCTTTATTCCCTTTTTATCATCTTCCCTTCCCTTGGTGTACGTGCTTTGCGCTGACGACTTAGACTCTTTCACTAGAACACTTCTAGGAATTTTTTCGCGAATATTGCTAAACAGGTGTGTAACCAAAGAAATTCGATCATACACAGTATGTCCTCCAAAATCTCCCCATGGCTAGACAGATGCAGAAGCGGAGTTGAGACACCCTGTGTATAACAAAAATATGCGCCACCAGCGCCACCAGCCCAGCCTTTGCCGGGCGGCGTTATTTTTTTTATGCGGCACAGATTGGGGCATGGTGCGTGTTGAGCCTATGGAAAGTACGTTCTTTCCCTTCTGAATAGTGTCTGCACGTACGTGAGACTAGGCATGTTCGCTAGCGCATTAGCGCTGCTAAGAAGTGTGAATATCCATCGCGAACTATGTGTTTAGATAACATTCCTCTTCGTTTAAGTTAATTAAGTTGTATTGACTAATCATTGTAATGTTCTCCTTCTTGACGTGCTGCCTCCTCTTCAGATTTCCAATTGCATTTTAATTGTTGATGTAACACTATTAAAAATAGACCTCTACTACTAGTACGCACACGACCACTATTAGTCTGTAAATCAAGACCCCTTTAAAAAAAAAAGCCCCAATCTGTGCCGCATAAAAAAATAACGCCGCCGGGCGTCGTAGTTTCAGGATCATGACATCATCGGCTGGCAGCAAGTAAGTAGGTGGAGGCGTGGAGGTCGCACTGCTTTGGTTTGGTGGAGATATAAATCACATAGGCCAGATTCTGGACTAAGATGTATACACAACACACAAATCGTAAATAAAGTGTGCATGGTGCAGTGCATGGTTGTATGTATACAATTCATTCTGTATTATGTAGCCTACTCATAGAGTTGGCAAGTCCACACCGTTAGGGGCGCACTTTGAACGGGCTACCTTCTGCACGCGCGAGTTGGTTCAATCTTTTTTCTACCCCCGCTTTGTCTGGTTTTCCCAATTTCATGTAACGTCAGGCGCGGATCCACAGGGGGGGGGGGTGCGATGGGCCTGCCCCCTCCCCCCCGGACAAATCAACAAATTCTCACGAATTAGACTCCAAAAAAAAAACAAAAAAAAAAAACAGTGCTCTAACCCCGTACATAATACACCATACAGTAATATATGAAACATCATAGTTCCCTCTCCTCGACGTTGATGGTTAATTTGGTCGACTATGATGCATAAGAATGATTGAAACCTCAAGAATAGCCATATCTATATTATAGGTTTTATTATGATGATGATAGGCTCAAACATTGTAATGATGGATAGAAACTAGAGTGGAATATTGTGCTTCCACCATTAACATGGAGAGAACTATTGTAACGTTTGCGCGTGAGCATGAAGGCAGTGGGCAGATTACTGTATGCGATTCAAATAATAATTTCATGTTTTCATACCACAAGTCGAAGGTCGGTTGATCATTCATTAAAATCCCTCATCCGTTACTCCTGTTGTACACGATACATGCCTTATAAAGAGCTACACTCAGTAATAACTAGACCTACTATGTAACATGCTTATCTAGCCATACGACAAATCTGTATGGTATTGAGCGTGTAACGTGGTTGTGCGCGTATTCAGGGCGAAATCTGTACAAAGATGGCTGCTTCCAGCTCGATGATTAGGAAAGGGAAGCTAGATGAATTACGACATGAAATCTTGTCGTACAAACCAGGCAAGATTGTACCTTGGGAAGATGAACGAGTGGTGTTTCCTGATACGCTTGTCATTGGTATGATTGATCTGTCCATCCACATGTATGCGGATAGAAGTATAATCCCTGTCCTCCTGAGACGCGCTCTTTATGGAGACGTAGAGGCGAGCAAGCTTGCTGATGAACGTCAAACATCTACTAAGGATCAGGAGGAATATCTCACTGGTTCTATACACGTCATCCGAAAAATTGGCTCAGGTTTGTACATTGAAAAAAAGAAGTTATTTTGCGTGTAGAAGTGAAGTAAATGGGTACCTGGTAGGAATTTATTCCTTGAAACGCCGAGCGCGTAATAGCTGCACTGCTAAAGCTAGGGTAATTATGCATTATTGTAGGGCGCTTTAAATAAGAGACGTCTGATAAATAAGTGTTAGGTGCTATATAAGCAAGGATAATTATTATTATTATTGTTTGTGTTTGTTGTAAGTCCGAAATGAAACTATACGCCTCCATTATGAACATGTATCGTTGGAATAAAGGCTATTTCATTAACCTTAAGGTAGCTTTGTGGTAAAATAATGAATTGTATGGGCAAAATATGTTTTTGATATTACTTAACCAACGGAATGCTCTTTGTCCTATTAAACTAGCGTTGTAAAAAATGTCTAAAAAATCTTAATATGTCGGGTAAAACAAATTATTTATCTTTATTTCTTATTTTGTTCTTTATTGTCTATAGAAAAAAATAATTCACACGTTCCTAGAATGAGAGAATGTAAACCCAACGGCCCAATGTGTAGTTAACAATTGATTGATTTGTATGTTTTGCAGACGAAAATAAACTAAATTCAATTCTACTATGGAGGTTTGATAAACCGCGCGATGATCCTATTTAGGCGTGAAATTAATTTCATGTTTTTTTTAAAATATTTATAAGGTGTTTTAGTTTCTCAATACCAGAGGCAGTACATATATTCGAAGTCATGCAATTAACATCTTACTGACTTGACATCACATTCAGAATAATCAAAATACAATTCAAAAGTATAATTCTTAACTAACATCAATTGCTAAACAAAACAACTCTTTCATACATTTCCTTATTCGTTTGCTTAGTCATTTCATGTTCATTTTCTGCTTCTTTCAAAAACGCTTTATCTGTTGAATTAAATAAAAATGTATAAATGCTTGAACATGAAATATTATAGTCTGTCAAAATGTTTTTTTTTTAATAAAAAATAAAAATACAGTACTACCTCTGAAAAGAGAAAAACTCACCCAGAGAGAGAGAGAGATTTTGGTAGATACTACACTACATCGCAATCGTACGTTATTCATCAATGTCCTAGCTATACTCACTCTCTTGAATTGTATAATTATATTTGCTAAATATCAGTCTTCTTTAGTTGTTTCATTTTTGTATACTGAGGGTATGAACCATGGCATGCGCCTGAATAACCATTAACTACTGACATCATCCTACCTTTATCGCCTGAAAGGGAGAAATATGTGAACACTTGCGTTCTCTTAAACAATCATTGTTTTAAAAGTAAAAATAACCTCTTAAAATTCCGATTACATGGCACACATCAATTACACGGAGCGCAAGATTTCATATTTCTTTGAAAGAAAAAGAACCGAATAAAAACAAACGATTATGTGTGAGCAATAAATTAATTCAACATGCCAACTATCTGAAACAATTCTTGGTTAGATGATTCCACGACTTTCAAACTCATGTAAGATTCCCTTTATGGAACGCATTCAGTTCACTGTTTATTATTTTCATTAAATGTTATTGCACAAACAATTCATTCATTTGTGTTATTCTGGCATATTGCATGCAATTTAAAGCACTACCCAAGCTTGTCTATTTTGTTCTTTCTCTACTTCTGCATGTAGGCCAGGCGCGTACGCAGACGAGGGGGGGGGGGATTAAATCCCCCCTCAATTTGTGTAATGTGTTGGTATCTTTTTTGTCAAATGGTACAAAAGGGTGAACAAAAACTGACCTTACCCCCCCCCCCCTCCCCACTGAACGAAATATCAGTCAGCCTAATTTTTCAATTTTCGGGACCCCCCCCCCCCCCCCCAAACAAAACAAAAAAATGTGATCTTACCCACCCCCCTCCCCCCTTCTTTTTAGCAGCCGGCTGAGTCGATGCGAAAATTTACCTTAAAAACTGGACCCCCCCCCCCCCCCAAAAAAAAGTACTCCTACCCTGTCCCCCCCTCCCCCCCCCCTCCCCCGCCGGTTATTCAGCGGCTGGCTGAGTCGTTGCGAAATTTTCGAGCGCGATTTTCAAATCCCCCCCCCCCTTAAAAAAAATCCTGCGTACGCTACTGGTGTAGGCTAAATATCATGTTCATAGTATCCAAAAGGTTCATCTTACAAAATGTATCAAATATTTCAGACGAAGAAACTGTACGACACCTTGCCGGGAAGGTTGGATGTATGGTGCTGTTACTAAGGTGAGTATTAATCTTCTCGCTCTCCATATTCACATGGGCAATACATATTTGAATGATATAGACTACCATTTTTTGTAATCGCATTGTAATGCTGGTACGCTGCAGTAGATGGTGGCTTTGGAATATTTATATGGGTAAAAGAAATTGTGTTTTTTGGAGATTGAAGTCAATATAATACTGCCGTTTTGCTTGTATATTAATGCAGATACGTTTGGGCGGGAGGGGGGGGGGGGCAATGTCATGGTTTGCCCCTAGCAAAATAAAACTTAGATTCGCCACTGTTTATCACTTTCGTCCATTCAAACATGATTTTATAATGTTTCCCCTAACTTCTGTTAACCGAATTCGACAGCAAGGTGCCCGAATATGTTCGATATATTTACATCTTTAATATCGAAATTATGAAGGATTTACGGTCATAAATTACGGCGCTTGAGGGCGCGTGACATCGTTCTGATACCGCGGACCGAAATAAACACATTTTTCGGGGCAATGTGGCAAGGAAAATCGGCAACAATTTCTTTTCGTTGAGGTGGCCTTCGGTAGGGGCGGGTTGAGAATCAAATTGTGTGCATGTTATTATCATTACCTCTTTAATTATCACCACGTACTGATAATGACGATTTTGAATTTGTGCATTATTCTCATTTTTATCAGACCGTCTACTTTCGACAATTACCAACAATGGATCAAGATAATAAAGAAGATTACAGGTGAGTTTTCCCATAATCCTTTACGCTATAGGTAGGACGAGTATCTTTAAACAATTGTGAATTAATAAACAATTGCACTGTTGATACACACAATGCAGTGATATAAACCACCGTATTGATTACAAGAATGGACAAATGAAGATATGAATAAATGAATAACATTACAAGCCATATTATTTTCACACATGAAACTTTTGAATATGAAGGTTGGTAATTTTTATTTACATATAAAGATTTATGTTATTGACCATGCTATTAAATGGGTAGGTACGTGTATCTAACGATAATGACACCTGCTATAGAATGGTTTTTTTTCAACAGTTATGACTAGGACATAAAGCAATCGATGAAACAATCATAAGTCATGCAATATGACCCTAAAATCAAGTACTTATCTTAGTTTTCTATATTATCCATTATGCATTCAAGCCCTTAATAGCACCTCATCAACTTTTCGACCATGATGATATCGTGAACTCTAAAACGCCCTTCATCAGTTCAACATGGGAGTTTACAGACAGCACATGGTACAAATGACCCCAAATATCCACAGATCTTTTACACATGGAGAAGTTCCACTTTGAGCATCTTAGAATAAAAAATGCCAGAGTCCTAGCTGTGCTTCATGAATATCTTTTGTTTGCCCTCTTGAAAAGAATACTTCGATCTGCGTATCATCGAATGTACCGTTGGTGCATAACTGAATAATGTTACATAACTTTCATGAACGCATATCCAGTATTCATCTCTGGTGGGTTTTACCTTTTTGGTACAAATGACCTTTATCTGCCCATTGAATTTGAATTGAATTGATTGAATTGAATTTCTTTATTGTCATGCACAAAATAAAATGAAGGCATAAAAATCGTTTTACAGCTCACATTTGTATAAATATAACAATACATTAACATATCATAGACAGTAACTACAAATAACATAAATAACATAACAATGTAATGTAATTTAACCTTTCTGTTGAGAGCCAGAGGAATTATTTGATTATTTGTACTCCCCTGGCTCCCAACAGACAATATTAACTTAAATAAATGCGCAGATTGTATCTGTAAACTCCGTTATTGTAAATTAAATACCTTTTCTTTCCTTGTGCATGCATGCTGATACTTTTCTCTTTTTGTGTAGGCCTGTATTATTATATAATAGACCCATGTGATTACAAATTTTCATTTTCATAGTTGTAAATGTATAATTATCTCATGACTATGGCTATGTTTACTCCCTTTTATGGTTATTCTGCAGTCTCTTTTCTTTTATCAATTTTGTCTCTCTCCCCCCCCCCCCCCCCTCTCTCCATCGATCCTTCTCTCACTTGCCAGTTATATTTACAACCCTAGAAAAAGGTTGTATACTCTATGCACATACAGCAAGTTTAATGGCAATATTTGAAAGCACAGATGTGAATGAAAAATAAACAGATTCGATCCTTACTCTGGTGTAAAAATATACTCCCCCCCCCCCTCTAAACAAAAGGGATTAGGTGACACATGTGTGGTACAAAGAGGTCATAAGACGATTAAATGACTACTTTCGATTAAACTGATTTTGTTGTTGTTGTGTGGATAGGTCACGTCCCTATATGTGCCATGGTAACTACCGGGCAAAGTGAAGTCCTCGAGAAGGCAACAAATAAACTAAAAAAGCTCGGGGTCACTGACGTCTATGACGTACCTCCCATTGGTGACATTCTCTCATATGACAAACGATTGCATTGGCTTGACCTCCTCCATGGATGCCTGAAGAAAGGTGACAAAGGAATATCTGCTGACCTATTACAGCTGTATTCTTTACCCAGCTTTGAACGGTTATGGAACCAAGGGAGAAAGGGTGTCACAGAAGCACAGAAGAGGCACGGAGAAGACATTAGAGAAGAAGAAGAAGCAAAGAAGTTACTCCGAGGTAGAATTACAGACTTAGAGCAGGAACTCAACGAGTCCCGTGCAAGTCGCTCAAGCATAGTCAGTGAAAATGAAAGACTACAAGATACCATGAAGGTTGAACAAGAAAGGCGTGAACATAGTGAAAGGGCAATGATGGAAAACGAGAAAAGAGCAACACAGATAATGGAGACGTACAAGCAGAGGGAGATGGAATTTGAAAAGAAACTACAATCAAGGGATCTGCGTATCGAAAATTTACAGGGGACAGAAGAAAAGGCAAAACGTCAGGTTGAGCAACTAGAGACCGACAACGAAGAAATGATGACGAAATTAGTGTCTAAGCTGCTACGGGAAGACACTTTGACAAAAACGCTAGAGGAGAAAGAGCGGAACGAGACGACTCTAAGACAGCAAGTTGAAGAATTAAAGAAAGGAAGAGAGGGAGACAGAGCAGGAGCTGAGAAAGAGAAGCGCTCACTGGCAGCAGAATTGACGAATATTGTACAGGAGAAAGAGCGGAACGAGACGACTCTAAGACAGCAAGTTGAAGAATTAAAGAAAGGAAGAGAGGGAGACAGAGCTCGATTTGAAAAAGAAAAACGAACAATAGAATTAAGCTGGAAGAAGGAGCACGCCTATAAGGAAGGGCTTTTGGAGCAACTTAAGCGTGAGACCTGGAAGCTGAGAACCAAAATTCAACTAGAAAGTGAGATACGATCAGCAGAGCAGAAGAAGAAAGCAGAGACACCTCAATGGAGTTTCATTCCCTGGGTTGGTTCTGGAAAACAAGCTCAGAGTGGTAAGACTTTATTTTCCAATCTCAATTTCCTTTAAAAGTTTTAAAAAACAAACATTGTACTTAAAGTCCAATCCAATTTTTGTGCTACTTTTTGAAATATGTATATATGTGAAGCTTATCAAATCCAATAAGGTCTTTATAGGTCCCTTGCTACCCCATTTAAGCTATACTTTGAAATTACTTAGAATACCGATACAGTGAACGATAGAGAACATTCCAAATGTGTATCTTAAATTGACCCCCCCCCCTTCTCATTCAAACTGACTTCATTACTTCATGACAGGCCCATCATCATTTGAGGATAATTCAGCCGGAGGACTGGGGAGTGATACAGTACAAGCAGGGTGAGATGAAATATCTTTACTCTTTACATGGCAAATTGACAATAAACGCATTATTTCTCTTATAGTGACAACACTACTACGGTATGTACTTTGGTGTGTAAAATAAGTGGTGCTAGACGGTCAATAACAGTGCTAAAAGTACGGAAACAGTTATTTTCTATGAATCCAAAATCAGGTTTAGAAATTTCGTGACCACCTGTGATAATGTAAACGCAGTAGTGAATAAAATATCGAAACTCATTAACAAAGAAATGAAAATCTTAGCTGCATTCCAGTCTACAGTGATTTGAGTTGAAAGTGAAATCCTTTAATGAATTTAAATAGATTTTAATAATTCGAGCATGTCGAGCATGGTCTCTAAATGGGATCGCTGTCTATTTGTGTCAGTCAACTGCTATAGGTTGACTTTAACAATGAAAACGTTCTGTAATGAAACAAGTAGAAGATGATACTCTTGATTAGAGTTATAATATAACATAATCCTCTTTAGTCTCATTACGGGAAGAACTTATTTTGATTAGAGTTATAATATTACATAATCCTCTATAGTCTCATTACGGGAAGAACTTATTTTGACTTTTTTTTCACCTAAGTAAAGGTTTGTACTAATTTTAAAGTTGATTCGTCATACCTACGTTCTTTGACCGCCCCCCATGTTTGTCTTTTTACCATTCTAGAGAGGAGCCCCCAGATGATGAGTTTGCAGACATCTTAACGAAGATAGCTGACGATCTTTACGATGAAGCCAAAATCGACAGCCTTGCTGGTCAGCTGGGAATCCTACATGGTGATATACAGAGAGCGCTCATGACCAATATGAGGTTCGGCCGTGTTACCAGTGATGGAACTCGTCATATGCTAAAACAATGGAGAAGAGGTGTGTCCAGGGAAGATGAACGGATTGAGCTAACGAAGGCACTGCAAGCTGCCAAGTTGGTCAACCTTGCAGACCTGTATCTCAGCGGAGGTAACGTATATTTTCATTAAGAACAATTGTAGTTTCGTAATCGAGGACCCCATTCAACACTTCAGTAACATGATGTTCTATTCGGTATACAATAGGGCCCATGTGTTTATAGTCAGATTGATGGTATTTTCTGAAGCAAATTCGTTTTCCACATTTTTACACTGTTGATATAAATACTAAGGTGACGTAATGCAAAGAGGAGATACTTTAAAAGAGCTTAGGTACAACTTTCAGTTAGCATTTTCCTCACGAATAAAAAGCCAAACAGATACTTACTACCAACTTCAAGTTCTCATTTACTACCTGGTGAACATTAAAAAAAAATGAAATTCACTGCGATAAGTTCTACACAATCATAATAAATCAATTTGATGTGTTTTGAGAAATAAACCAATTACCTGTTTTCTTTCTTACTGCCGGTTAGGTTTAGAAGAAGAACAGATCGATGCTGAATATGATAAAGAAGGCGTCAATGGTGAGCAGCTCTCTACTAGAGATGAGGCCTCTCTAGAAGAGGACCAGGCCAAAGGACAGACCGACACCCAGGTACTGCAGGACGCTACAGCAAGCAATAACTACACTCCTCGAGATGGGCATACAGGAGACATGGCTTCCAAAACCCAGGAGGACTTGACAGATGGAAGTAGGAGTCAGCATCATGACAAATCACCGGAGAGCAGTAGACAGAACTTGGATGCATCTGAAGTGACTTCTGGAGACGTGTCCTCTAAAGAAATTCACGCTGGTGATGATATGACCAATGTAAGTAGCATTAAACCTGCTGACCAATCGTCCGTACAAAAAATGCAAGTCCTACCTGAAGATTTATCTGAGATAGCCCCTCTGGTATCTTCTGGTGGAAAACCCGACGAGGAAACCACCATCTTGGAAGAAGAAGATCTGGTTTCTCAACTCGTTCTCATTGATCCATTCCCGGAGAAAATAATGCTCCTTTTCCTCCTAAAGATCATAATGGATGTTCCCCAGAGAGTACTCAATTTATAAATCACCAGAGAATCTTCATCAAGCCAAGTGTACTAACAAAAAAACAAAAATCTAAGCTTGTGACGGTCCAGGTTCACTCTTGGATGCTTCATCGGGCCGACCGGTCTCTAATGCCATATGATTCTTGACCCGTGAACATGGTGTTCCGGTCAGGGAACGTCAGGAAAGAACTGCCCTTCTCTGATAAACCTTTCAAAGACCCTTCGGTATATTCGGCCTGGTGAAGCGTCCCACAGTAGACGTATGGCGTCGTAAGCGGGAAAAAATTAAGTTGATTTCTTTATTACATTTGATATTACATGTATTTCTAAGCATACTTTGTTCATGTTATATTGTAAAACAGCATCTGAGGAACTAACACTTCAACAAGCTCTACTTCAAGTTACTTCGTCTTTTCTCGTGCTTTTTCCATTATATTTGTCGTTTCATTGCATAGTTTTTGTGATATAATTATTATTGTATTGTGTTTTGCATGAGAAATAAAATCATTTGAATTATTGAATTATTAATCAATTACCTGAATGGTTGAGAACAGTAATATACATAACCTTCATTATCATTAACCAAACCATATTGTGTTTATTGAAATGTTAAAACTTGTATCCAAACATCGCATACATAATTTCAACTATGCTTTTGTTAATAATATGACAAGAATTGCATGCAGAGCGTGATTTTTTTTCAAAAAGTAGGTTTTTATTTCTCTGTTGGTAAGTTACATGATATAGAACTTCAATTAATGTTAGTAATTTTTACAATTGTCACTTATTACAGCCGGAGCAATTTTGATATATTTTTAAACTTTAATCTGTCAAAAAAATATTAATTATGGTCAATCATTTTAATGTTCGAATTTCACATTTCATTTAATTGCTTAAAAAGAATAGTTCGAAGCAGAAGAATCGAACTTTTTCAATTAAAAAAGTTGCAACGCCCGTTTCTAATGTTGTACCTACCACCAGTTTGAAATAGATAAGAAAGTAAATGAATACATTGAACAATAACGAAAAACATGAATGAATAATGAATATTAAAGTAATGA
The DNA here is from genome assembly GCF_000002235.5 of Strongylocentrotus purpuratus. NCBI lineage: Eukaryota > Metazoa > Echinodermata > Echinoidea > Camarodonta > Strongylocentrotidae > Strongylocentrotus > Strongylocentrotus purpuratus. The sequence goes on from NW_022145594.1 coordinate 50,733,725, forward strand.
ACAAACAGAAATACAAAATATAAAACTTTGAATGTATAATACCTAACAAACTGTAAATAAGTGTCATGAAGTGGTTTGTCATTGTTTCACATTAAAAATAGATATTTCATTTATTTTTTTATTTATTTAAAATTCTTTAATTTTATTAAAACACATTCACGGCCCGAGAGGTGAATTGCAGATGTTTTTTTTTTTTTTTTATTTTTTTTTTTACAAAGTATACATCAGTAACACGTAATACATATGCGTATTAACATTGTGGCAGTAAATTGCAATTCTTTTTGTACATATAATATATAATTGTGCTTCTACGACACCTGCTCCGGTTACAATTACTCCGCGGCAATTCAGTACATTATTCAAACTCCCAATCCCAACCACGGACAAGAAACCTTCACCGCACCCAACGCCAAGACCATGCAAGCACAAGCCCAGCCCCAAAACAAACAACAAATTCAACCCCAACCTCACATCCCTGATGAAATAAAGCCTGGAGCAACCGCCGCCGTAGCATTTGTCGTGTCGCCATCGTTGTACATTATGGCACATTACTTAGTACATATTCAGAAATCTGAATATTATAACCTATTTGTAATAAAATTATGTTAAACGATTATGAATATTTATTTTTTTTGAATTTCGAATGAATTACATGTTGGGATTGGAAATTGCATAGCCAGATGGGTAGTGTATTTTCTTCAATAACAGAAACAGAGACAATAGCAGAAACCAATAATAATAATACTCAGCTTGTATATAGCGCGAATTACATTTAAATCTCTAAGCGCTTCCAAACTTGGAGATTATTATCCCTGTTTTAGCTGTGCTGCCATTACAGCGCTTTAGCATTTCAAGGTACCCATTTACATCACCTGGGTTGAGTGTGGCAAATGTAGATCAATGTCGTGCCAAAGGACATTAGTGTCGCGGCGGGACTCGAACCCCGATTTGTGATCAACAGTCCGGTGACGTAACCACTCGACCACGACCCCAAATCTGGGAATTATATAATCAAATAGATGCTACAATGAATTAAACAAAATATATTTTGTAGGTAAAATGCAGATTTTCTTTTATCGTTGGACCAATTTAGTATTAAAAGGTAGGGTAGTGTAAACAAATTATTTTCGCATACACACATGGTTAAAAGGTTGCAAGGTAATGATCGATATATCAATAAAGAAGCAAACAAGATTTTGCACAATTAAATCTGATTAAGTTGCTCCCATGATTGGTATCATTCACATATCACATTTCAAATTAAACATTCAAGGCTTTGGTAATTTGAAAAATTTAAGTGGGAAAGTATCAGTATGAAATATAAGGGAGAAAGAGAGAGAGAGAGAGAGAGAGAAAGAGAGATAGGGAGTGGGAGCATTGGGTGACAACAAAAAACAAAATTTCTGTCTTGTTTGGAGCCAAAAGGGCATTTACCACGAATTGATTTTTTCTTCTGGCTCTAAACAGGCAGTTCATATTTTAAAAGAGAGCTGTACATACGATATATATGTAAATAGAGAGAGAGAGAGAGAGAGAGAGGGGGAAGAGTGTGACTGGTAGGAACAGATGCAGAGAAAGAAAGATGTAGAGGGAAGGGGATATGGACGGATGGAGAGAGAGAGAGAGAGAGAGAGAGTTAGGGGAGGGAGGGAGAGGGTTGTCGACAAGTTTAAATTCCGCATTTTCACGATTTTATATTAGTAATCATGGGCAGGGGTAAGTTGGTTGCAGAACTTTTGAAGAGTCGTCAATGAAAAAAAAAAGCCTACAGGTGGCGCTCTTCCTATTGAACAGTTTTTCCAGCAAGAGTCGCGTAGTGTCGCATCAGATAAATGAATGTTGGCCTACCCTCAAACATGTTTTCTCACTCTCGAGAAATAGGTTGATGACTCAGATGACCCCCTCTCTGTTTAAAAGGATGCTTTTTTTAAAGATGAGATGTGTCTCTCTCCGAGAATAAATAAGATTCCCGAGATTCATTTACTCCAAGTCTTTGATGATATAACATTAAGAGAAAAAACAACAACAAAGAACAATCCATATTGCATATGTGCGATATCACGTATTTAGAAATACATTATTGAGCTCAAGGATGAGACCAGGTCATGCTGACTTCTGAACATTATGTGTGTGTATAATGTGCGTACGTGTACGCACTAAAAGGCCTGAAGATCACTTGCGAACGAGCATAGTGAGTGAACATTTAAACAAAAGCATTATTAAATGTCAATTTTTTTATATTGAATTTAGATAAAATAACAGGCATTCAACTTTGTAAAGACAACTGCACAGGTCAAGACATATTTCTATAACAGGGCCTATTTTCTCATTCAATTTCATCCTTATGTAGAACAAAAGTCATGTAGATAGCCTGTCAATTAATTAGGTTCCAATGCATAAGTTAATGTAAGCCTCTATATAAGAGGGCTCCTTTATGATGATGAACAGCCTCTTTGAGCACAATTTCCTTTTGGTTGTTGCTCAACGGGGGGGGGGGGGGGATATGGGGCACCATTATTTGTTTTAATCAACACCCCCATCTTGAGCAAAAAAAAAAAAAAAATGGGGGGGGGGGGGTCGCGCGAACCCCCGAACCCCCAGTTTGTACGGAATGCAAAATGTTTGTTCCACCTAAACGTATGCAGGTAAAAGATGAATGAAATAATTTGTAACGATCGAGGCACTGTCTTAATAACGATTTGCGCATATAATTTGATTATATATTACGAAAAGTGTTATGTACTTTATATGCGTATTAATTTGTGTGGACATTGCGGAAGATTTCCACAAGTAGTGCTCATTTTGGAAAATAATCAGTGTGTAGTTTCAGAAATGATTTCGTGCCTTAGCTTTGGGTAAGCTCTAATAAAAGTCAAATTAAATACAAACACACACACATTTTGCTATCTTTTTTAGCCGTTCTTGATTACTGGTTAAACACAGTATTCAAGTTTTATTAATACACGACAAATTTGAACTCCTACCTTGCATCACAAAATAAATGTTCCCCGAAACAAAAAGCCCCTCAACTAATTTGGGAAAATTTGATAACCATTTCTTCGATAAAGATTCCCTAATTGATGATACCGGTATAGTTTGCCTCGTGTATGCTAGTATTTGTTTTAATGGGGCACATCCATGTGTTAGTTTGCTAGGACAAACTCTTTTCAGCCGCTGTGCTTAACAGTGTCTGCACAATGTGACCAAGGAGCTGTGTGGTTGAAGCTCCTTATTGAGGCTAGGATGACATCATACTACATAGGGTCTGTTATATATGACACTGTCAGAGACTGACAAAATTAGCCTAATTAGGCTCTGCTAAAGGCTTGAGTTTAGGAATTCTAGTAAAGTTTGAAATCAAACTCTGTACGTGCCTGCAGGTTGCAGACTACGGATGGTGAATGACTGGGAGATGTCAGTGTCTTGCTTTCGTAAAACTCTAATATCACAAATGTTAATAGAATAATCGTTTTTAACTTTGAACCGACGTTATTGCCTTTTTGTAAATATTATGTTACATGTATATAATTCTTTATCTTTTTATTTAGTGTAAAATACGAAAGCTTTGTATTTAATCACATGACATATTTTAGCCTAAATGTAGAATAGCTTGTAGCTTAAGTTTGTATTCAATTGTTATTCATACTTATACATTACATTCTCATTCATTGCTGTGATACTATTGTGTGTAAGTGGTACCAGACACGATAAGCATTAAATGCTATTTTCTGGTCCCATTTATCCTTTCAATGTTAAACGTTCACAATTCTCGCTACCCTAAATAGGTACGAAAATCTCGAAATTCGCGAGACGAGGTAATTTTCACTCTCTCGGGTCGTCACTACAACTTCCGGTATAGAGTCCCATCCCGCTGGCGATAGCGCCTGTGTTCGCTGTGCAGAGTTTTCACGCACGCTAAAATCGATGCCAATCAGTGTAATTTGTACAGATTATAATATATGCATTAAATTTAGTTTGTTTTTATTCAATTTGAATATACAATAAAAAGCAAAAAATAGTTTACAGGAAAGATTTTATTTTTATTCATGTTTTTTTTCTGTTAATCTAAAAGTTAAAAAAAAATAATTGTCTTAAAATTGTGCATGTAGCGACCAGCGTCACAATCACGAGCAGACGATACAGTAAACAGTGTAGAGACAACACTCAGTTCATGTATTTCTCGTCGACCACAAAATGGATAAAAAAAACAGTTTCGGAACTTAAAAAAATCTTAACGGACAGAGGAATACCATGCAATGGAAAGCTTCGGGCAGAATTAGTGACTTTAGCACAAAAGGCCGTTAAACTCTACCGTGAAAGAGAGGGTTGTGATCACGAACTTTCCGAGCGAAAGCGACGCTGTGTTGTTGTGGAGGACGGCACAGGAAGCTGTAATGTCGAAAAGCTATCCCATAATGCAATGCGCGTTTTCAGGATTTTCCCCGGATCTCGGCAGAATCGCTATTTGGGGTAGCGAGAATTGATTGTTATACTAACGTGCTTTTTGTTTGGATAATAAAGCTTCAAACTCAAACTCAAACTCAGATAGAAATGTAGATATAAAGATAAATAAATAATACAATAGATAAAGGGATGAACTGAAAGAGAGGGATAGATAGATAAATAGTTGGATACACAGATATATAGATAGATGGATGGAAAGATAGAAAGAGGGATATACAGACAGACAGATAGATAGATAGATAGATTTGATGTATAGATATATAAACAGATAAATGGATGGATGGATACATAAATAGTAACGTTAAGAAGAAATAATGAAATATTTGTTGGAAAAACAAAACATTCATTTTCGGCTTAAATCTTTTGTCCAGTAAAGACACATTTATTAAATCCAATGTTCTTCGAAACCTGACAAAGGGGTACAAGAGTTGCTAAGAGCACACGGAAAACAACGAGGATAAGCGTATTATAAAAGATGACGAAGCAATGTAAAGACTGGGTATTGCAAATGAAAAGGGAGGGAGAAGTACTAGAACGACAAAACAAAGAAAACGCATAAAAAGGCGTGGAAGAAAAGGAAAAGAAGAACGGAAAATGGAACGCGAGAGAGAAGAGACTAGAATAGAGAGGAAGAAAGAGAGAGAGAGAGACAGATAGAAAGCAATAATTAGTAAATACACTATATATGTATAATGCTTATAATGCTGTTATGCATTTGAAATAGTTTGAGATGTAAAAATGGAAAGTTGCGATTCGCCTGGCGTCGTAATAGTCCTGCGAACGCTCCTGCGTGGACTGATACGTGTGACGTCCATTCATGGCAGTACATTAAAGGGAAGTCGATCGTAGCAATCCACATTGTCGTTGTGGAAATCTAAAAGTCCCTAATTTCAGGTTCATGACATCTTCGGGTGGCAGCAAGTGGAGATCGCATTGCTTTGGTTTGGTAGAGATGATCAAAATCGAATAGGCCAGATTCTGTAACACAAATCGTAAATAACGTGTGCATGGTACAGTCACACACAGGCGCGCCGGAAGCAGTTTGGGATGGGGGGGGGGAGGCAAACAATCCAAGGGGCTCACCAGGGGCAGTGACGTAATGAGCAAAAACGTTTGGAAGGGAGGGGGGCAGAAGAAAAATCTCTTACACGTTACATGCCTGCCTCGCGTAACGTTTTTCAAAGTATTCAGAGTATTAACGATCAGGTAGAGCGTAAATTGGCGTGGGGTCCAGGGCCTGAGCCCCGGCAAGGGGTCAAGGGGCCGAGCCCCCGGAAGCTCAGAGTTTTTAGGCATTAAATTACAGTCAGATAAGCATATTTAGATACTTTATTTGTGTAACTGGGGGGTCACTATTTGGCGGAGAGTCCAGGGAGCAGAGCCCCCGAAAGCTTAGTGGGTTTAGGTATTTAATTACGGTTAGATGAGCATCCAGGGGTCCTCTTTAAGGCCATTGATGTAGTCCAGGGGGCAGAGCCCCCAAAAGCTCAGAGGTTTAAATATTTAACTACGGTCAATTGAGCATCCAGGGGCCTCATTTGGGCTCTTGGTGGGGTCCAGGGGGCAGACCCCCTGAAGATCTTGTATTTTAGGTCTTTAATGGCGGTCATATGAGCATCCAGGGGACCGCCTTAGGGCCCTTGGAGGGGTCTTGGAGCGGAGCCCCCCCCCCGTAAGCTTTGGGGTTTTAGGCATTTAATTACGGTCAAATGAGCCTATATTTTGATACTTCAATTGTGACATTGTTAGGTCACTTATTTTTTTTCTCTCTCTTTCTTTCTTTCTTTTCCTCTGTGACATACTTTTTCAAAAATTGAGGGGGCTCAAGCCCCCAAGCCCAGCCGTTTAGCAGACCATGACATAAAGGCTTCTAAATAAGCACATTTTTTCGCCCGACTGTAAATTTGTCAATTTCTAATTTTCCAACAAACGCATAAAAAGGTATGACTTTATAAAAAAAAAACTGAAAAAAATTACCGGAAAATCATGTCATTCAGCAACATTTAATCACTGGTATCGAATAAGAAATATACCCCCCCCCCCCCTCTCAATCAGTACGCCAGCATTCAGGGGCTCATGTATTCTCACCCCTATAACAAAAGACAGACACGCTTTCCCATTCTCTCATATATGTCCACGATATACGCGTATCGCTATTATAAAAACCTCCATTTTAGGTGGCATGCATAATGTGCAATGTTTAGGAAATTTAATTCCCGTTAACTTTCCTTTTCTTTGAATGGAATTTTGTGTGTGATTTAATTCCGGTTTTTATTATTGTTATGTTCTTTTGGGTTAAAAAATACAAACTATCTTTACTCCTTTACTGCTTTTGTTTTTGGATGGGGTGGGGGCGTTTGTTTTTGTTTGTTTGTTGTTGTTGTTTTTTTTTTTTGGGGGGGGGGCAAAAATGCATAAATATCTTGGCTGTGTTTTAAAAGCTGTGCTATTGATTCTCAACATTTCAAACACCACTGTACAAAACCCAACTAATTTCACTAAAAATCGGTACTTTAGTGACAATTCATGACACCTAAATAGCAGTCAAATACAATTTTTTCAGATGTTAGATAGAATAATTTTAAAATGCAAATTGTGTGTCTACTACAAACTTACCACTTGCCGATCAACCGCATCGGCATGATTGTGTGTATCTGTGTGTTAGGAGAGTATTTACTATTCATGTATTTAAATGCTGCCTATTTACACGTAGTGCAGTGTTAACGGTCAATACGCATTAGCGTTGCCTTTCTATGTGGGAACAGTGGTTGTAATTGTATACAATGCAATCTGTATGTAGCCTACTCATAGAATTGGCAAATCCACACCGGTAGGGGCTGCACTTTGATCGGTGTACCAATTTCATGTAACGTGACAATGGGTTGTCTTTGTTTGCCATTACTTTTAATGTTTTCCGCCTCCACATAAAAAGGCTAATGATGATTCACTGCAAAATGTGACATTTAGCCTATATTAGCCTATCATAATATGCTGCCAATGAAAGGTCGCTAATATAAGAAGTGAACCTAATATTATGTTGGGTTTTCTTTTTAAAGCAAAAACTTAGGAACATGCATGTCTTTAGAGTGAAATGAAAAACATTAATTACCTTTGACCCAACTCTATTTGAAAGGTAGAGATTGTAATATATATTTTGTTTTAAATAGAAATATTTAGTAAATTCGATTCAATTCCTTAATTTGGCAAGCAAAATATAATCTCAGGTATAGAGACCAAACCGTACATAAGACATCATACAGTATTATATGAAACATCATAGTTCCCTCTCCTCGATGTTGATGGTTAATTTGGTCGACTATGATGCATTAGAATGATTGAAACCTCAAAAATAGCCATATCTATATCATAGGGTTTAATATGATGATGATAGGCTCAAACATTGTAATGATGGATAGAAACTAGCGTGGAATATTGTGCTTCCACCATTAACATGGAGAGAACTATTGTAACATTTGCGCGTGGGCATGAAGGCAGTGGGCAGATTAGTGTATGTGATTCAAATAATAATTTTCATACCACAAGCCAAAGGTCGGTTGATCATCCATTAAAATCCCTCATCCGTTTGTACATCCGTGTGTACATCCTGTTGTACATGATACTTGCCTTATAAAGAACTTCCTACACCCAGTAATAACTAGACCTACTATGTAACTATGTCTAGCCATACGACAAATCTGTATACTATTGAGCGTGTAACGTGTTTGTGCGCGTATTCAGGGCGAAATCTGTACAAAGATGGCTACTTCCAGCTCGGTGATTAGGAAAGGGAAGCTAGATGAATTACGACATGAGATATTGTCGTACAAACCAGGCAAGGCTGTACCTTGTGATGATGACCGAGTGGTGTTTCCTGATACGCTTGTTATTGGTATGATTAATTTGTCCGTGTTTCCGAATGCGGATAGCATAGTCCCCTCTATAGTCCCTGCCCTGAGAAGCGCTCTTTATGTAGACTCAGAACAACGCAAGCTTGCTGATGAACGTCAAACATCTACTGAGGATCAGGAGGAATATCTCACCGACGTACGTCATCAGAAGAACAGTTATCTTCGGTTTGTATATTGAAAATAAGGCCATGTTGATTTGTTTGTGTTTGTTGTAATTCAAATGAAAGCTTTTTCCTTAAAACCCTAAGGTATGATTTTGGTAAAATAAAGAATTGCATGGGAAAGTCATGTTTTGAATATTACTGAACTATTAAACGGAATGCCCCTTTGTGCTAGATAAACTAGCATTGTGAAGAATGTCTAAACACTCTAAAAATGTCGGGTTAAACAAAAGAAAAAAGAAGAAGAACAAGAAAATGTTATTTAATTGTGTTCTTCATTTTCTGTAGAAACAACAAGGCCTATGACCACGTGTCCGAAATGAGATAACGTATACCCAACTGCGTGTTTGTAAATTTGTAGTAAACAATTGATTGATTTGTTTGTTTTGTAGAAGAAATAAATTCAAGTTAATTCAATTATGGAGGTTTGACAAAACCACGCGATGATCCTATTTGAGCTTGAAATTAGCTTCATATTGGTTAGATACTACACTACATCGCAATCAATATTCCAAAATGTCATATCTATAGTCAGTCGCTTGAATTGTATAATAATATTTGCTAAATATCAGTCGTCCTTAACATTTTAAATATTTGTATATTGAGGGTATGAACCATGACTACGCCTGAGTAACCCATCACCTATTGATAAAGAATGGGAGAAATATGTGAAAACTTGCGTGATCTTAAAAAGTCATTGTTTAAACAGTAAAAAGTAACTCTTAGAATTCTTATTACATGGTACACATCAAATACATGGAGCGCAATATATCATATTTCTTTATAAAAAGAATCGAAAAAAATTCAAACGATTATGTGTTAGCCATTGATTAATTTAACATGTCAACTATCTGAAACAATTATTGGTAATGATGTGTATGTTTCACTATGACCATATACCTGACCTGCCTGATGTATTTAATTAGAAGGCTACCTAGCAGGGTAGTTTTCACGAGCATAAAAATGTGTATTGAAATCGCAGAAATAGGTATTTGGACACAGTCAATCTTCAAATACGACATTAAGATTATCAAAAGGAACTGCGAAAAATTAAATCATTTTTTTTCTTCCTCAAAAGCACATAGGGATTAAAAGCGCTATAACAAGCTTTATTTAAATTCACTTTCAATTTCATGAAGCTCAAAAAGTGATAATATATAGGTGCATTATTTCATTGAAGAGAATGATGTATTAGGCTTTTCAAACATCCTCGTTTTGTTGATGTCGTAATGGGTGTTTTATTCAGGGTTTTGGAATTGTACCATTATTGCCAGCACTGCAATTCTTACAAAATTCCCACATGACATTGTACTTATATATGACAACATAGATTCATGGATTCATCATTATTTTGGCAACCCCTTCTTAGTATGATTTCACGACTTTCAAACTCATGTAAGATTCTCTTTATGAAACGCATTAAGTTCACTGTTTATATCTTCACAAAATATTATTGTGTGGATTCATTAAATGTTATTGCACAAACAATCATTCATTTGTGTTATTCTGGCATATTGCATGCAATTTATAGAACTAAACAAGCTTGTTTATTTTGTTCTTTTTCTACTTCTGCATGTAGGCTAAATATCATGTTCTTATTATCCAAAAGGTTCATCATGCACAATGTATCAAATGCGTTCTCTTTTACCATCTTACCAGTTTTAAACGAAGAAATTGTACGAGACTTTGCTAGGAAGGTCGGATGTATGGTGCTGTTACTAACGTGAGTATTAATCTTCTCGCTCTCCATATTCACACGGGCAATACATATTTGAATGAAATCGACTACCATTTTTTGTAATCGCATGGTAATGCTGGTACGCTTTAATAGGGCTCCAGTAGATGGTGCCTTGGGAATATTTATATGGGTAAAAGAAATGTGTGTTTTTTGGAGATTGATATCAATATATAAACTGTTCATTCGCTTGTATAATAATACGGATACGTTTGGGCAGGGGGAGGGGGGGGGCTGGGGGGGGGGCAATGTGTTTGCCCCTAGCGGAATAATACTTAGATACGCCACTGTTAATCACTTTCGTCCATTCAAAAATGATTTTATAATGTTTTCCCCTACTTTTGTTAACCGAATTTGTCAGCAAGGTGCCCGAATATGTTTGATATTTTTACATCTTTAATATCGAAATTATGAAGGATTCACGGTCATAAATTACGGCGCTTGTAGGCGCGTGACATCGATATGACACCGCGGACCGAAATAAACACATTTTTTCGGTGCAATGTGGCAAGGAAAATCGGCAACATTTGTTTTCTTCTTTGAGGTGGTCTTCGTTAGGGGGCGGGTTGAGAATAAAATTGTGTTTATTTTATTATCATTACCTCTTTAATTATTACCACGTGATAATGACGATTTTGAATCTGTGCATTTTCTCATTTTTATTAGACCGTCTACTTTCGACATCTACCAAAAATGGATCAAGATAATAAAGAGCGTTATAGGTGAGTTTGCACATAATCTTTTACGCTATATAGGTAGAACGAGTATCTTTAAACAATTTTGAATAACTAAACTATTGCACTATTGACACATATGCAGTGATATAAACCACCGTATTGATTACAAGAATGGACGAATGGAGATATGAATAAATGAAAAGCATTACGAGCCAGATTATTTTCACACATGAAACTTTTGAATATAAAGGCTGGTAATTTGTATTTACATACAGTATAAAGATTTATGTTATTTGCCATGCTATTAAACGGGTAGGTACGTGTATCTAACAACAATGACACCTCCTATAGTATGTGTTTTCAACAGTTATGACTAGGATATAAAACAATTGAGGAAACAATCATAAGTCATGCAATATGACCCTAAAATCAAGTACTTGTCTTAGTTTTCTATATTATCCATTATGCATTCAAGCCCTTAATTGCACCTCATCAATTTCGATCATGATGATATCGTGAACTCTATTAACACGCCCTTCGTCAGTTCAATTTGTAAATTGAATACCCTTTTCTTTCTTTGTGCATGCATGCTGATTCTTACCTCTGTTTGTGTAGGCCTGTATTATTATATAATAGGCCCATGTGATTAAAAATTTTCATTTTCATAGTTGTAAATGTATAATATTTGAGCGCAGATGTGAATGAAAAATATACAGATTCGATCCTTACTCTGGTGTAAAAAATATACCCCCCCCCCCCTCTAACAAAAAGGGATTAGGTGACAAATGTGGGTTACATAGAGACGATCAAATGACTTCTTCGATTGAACTGATTTGTTTTCTTTTGGATAGGTCACGTCCCTATATGTGTTATGGAAACTACCGGGGATAGTAAAGTCCTCGAGAAGGCAAAAAATAAACTAAAAAAGCTCGGGGTCACTGACATCTATGACATAGCTCCCGTTGATGGCGATCTCTCAGATGAGAAACGGTTGCAGTGGCTTCACCTCCTCCATGGATGCCTAAAGAAGGGTGACGAAGGGATATCTGCTGACCTAATACAGCTTTATTCTTTACCCAGCTTTGAGCGGTTATGGAACCAAGTGAAAGAAGCACAGACGAGACACGGAGAAGAAATCAAAGAAGGAGAAGAAGCAAAGAAGTTACTCCGAGGTAGAATTACAGACTTAGAGCAGGAACTCAACGAGTCCCGTGAAAGTCGAACAAGCATAGTCAGTGAAAATGGAAGACTACAAGATACCATAAAGGTTGAACAAGAAAGGCATGAACATAGTGAAAGGGCAATGGTGGAAAACGAGAAAAGAGCAACACAGATAATGGAGACGTACAAGCAGAGGGAGATGGAATTTGAAGAGAAACTACAATCAAAGGATCTGCGTATTGAAACAATGGCTGAAAAATTACAGGGGACAGAAAAGAAGGCAAGACGTCAAGTTGAACGACTAGAGACCGAAAACGAAGAAATGATGACGAAATTAGTTTCTAAGCTAGAGGAGAAAGAGCGGAAGGAGACGACTCTAAGACAGCAAGTTGAAGAATTAAAGAAAGGAAGAGAGGGAGACAGAGCAGGAGCTGAGAAAGAGAAGCGCTCACTGGCAGCAGAAATTTATTTATTTATTTATTTATTCATGTTTTATTTATTACAATTGGTAAAACAGTGGAGGGTAGTCCGATTCAGTTAAAAGAAACTGCTTTCCAACGGAGCCCTCCACATGATACAAACAATAACATAAAACATAAGAACATAACATAAATTGAAACATCAATATAACTCAATATATAAAAACATTTATACATTTGAATACTACATGAGGCGCACGTGGGATGCACGGCGAGACCCCCCCCCCCCCCCCCCAGTAGGCCAGATTCTCGTGTGTTTTTTGTTTGTTGTTAAAGCATGTTAGAGAACTGTTTACATTGTTTCTTGAAATCGTTTAGTGACTTGCAATTTTGGACGGACAATGGCAACTTATTAAATAAAGAATTTCCGGTGAATGAAAAGGAACGTTTTTTGTATTCTGTCTTAGGGTATGGTATTTGTAGACGGTTTTGGGTGGTATGGCGAGTATTATAAACAATGGGTCGCAAAACAGACAATGGTTTCAGGTATTTTGGTGCAAAATCATTCCATATCTTATAGACTAAAATACATTTTTGATATTTAATTCTTTGTTCAACAGATTGCCAATTGAGGGTAGTTAATAAAGAACATTGTGTAGTTGAATAATCTGTATTCAAAACCAAACGAGCATATCTATTCTGCAATTTCTGTAACCGAGTTATTTTAGTTTTCGAGCAATTTCCCCATACCGTACAACAATAATCTATATATGATAATATCAATGCATAATATAACTGTTTCAGTTGTTTGTTTCGGGTCAAATGTTTGATTCTTCTAATACAAGCGATAGAACGTGAGATTTTACTAGAGATATACTGAATATGTAATGTCCAATTTAATTGAGAGTCGAGAATTACTCCAAGGTATTTAATATTGTCGACATGCTCTAAGGATGCACCTTCAAATTGAATTGTCATTTTTTTATTTTGTAATTTACGTTTATTACCAAAAGTCATAATCTTAGTCTTTTGTGGATGTAAATACATACGATTAAGTCGGAGCCATTCTGTAATTAAATTCAAATCGGACTGTAAATTTGCCTGGATACCAATCATATCATTATCGCAGTTAAAAAGAGCAGTGTCATCTGCATATAAACATATCTTTGTTTTATTATGTAAAGGTAAATTACCTATATCATTGACATAAAGACAGAAAATCAGGGGCCCAAGTATGGAACCCTGAGGGACTCCCGTCTTGACATTTAAAAAAGAACTTGTTGCTCCTGCAATTGAGACACATTGTTGCCTTTCTTTCAAATACATTTTAAACCATTGTAACTCAGAGTCTTTTATACCATAATAATACATTTTTATCGAGGATTGAATCAATTGGAATGACATCAAACGCTTTTTGTAGGTCTAAAAACAGACCCCCAGTGATCTTACCAGAGTTCATATTATCTAAAAGAAAGTCGACAATTTCTGTCAAACAGGTTGACGTCGAATGAAGAGGTCTAAAACCAGACTGGCGATCACATAATAGATCATTGTTATTTAAATAAGCATAAAGCTGTTGATGTACTGCCTTTTCTAATATTTTAGAGACTGTTGGTAAAAGCGAAATAGGTCTAAAATTTTGTGGTTCAAAAGTACCACCTTTATGAATTGGGGTTATTTTTGCTTTTTTAAACTCTTTTGGAATTTGACCTGTTTCAAGTGATTTATTAAATAATTTTGTAAGAGGCTTAGCAATATAAGAAGCAGACTTCTTCAAAATTTTCAGATGCAGTCCATCAACGCCACATGCTTTCTTAACATCAAGATGCTGCAACTCCTTAAGTACAAACTCTTCTTTTATTTCTTCGAAAACAAAACTCTTATCTGTCAAAACCAAAGTATTCATGTTATTTACATTATTTACCAAAATTTGAGCACCCTGTGCTAGATTCTGTGCAAATTCATTGAAAGCTTTATTTAAGATTTCAGCAATAGTATTTTTGTCCGTGATGAATTCATCATTTTGAATTATTTTCATTTCACTAATATTCTTTTTACTTGGCAATAAGTTTTTCAGTATGCGCCAGTTTTGACCAACATCGTTCCCGCTTTTTTCCAATTCCTTCTGATAAAACTGTTTCTTTAGTCTTCTGTTCAGACTATTTGCCTTGTTACGAAAATGCTTGAATTTTTCCCAATATTGAGACTCATTTGTTTTATAAGATTTTTTATGAAAATAATCCCGCTGTCTGGCTAACTGAATGTATTCGTCATTAATCCACGGTACCCCCGTTTGTTTCTGACGAACCGTGACATACGGGGCGTGTTTATCACTAACTTCCTGAAATGCGGCTTTAAAGTTCTGCCAAAGATGTTCCACATCGTTGTCAGATCCAGATTCTGACCAGACTATTTTATTTAAGTCTTCCTTAAAATTATGTTCGTCAAAAGTTCTAAATGATCGGAACCTGCTTATTTGAGGTTTTAGTAATGAAATATTTCCATTTATTACCAAGTAAACCAAAGAGTGATCACTGATTCCAATTGTTTGAACTCCTGATTTGAAACAAGTTATTGCATCAGAAACAAGTATTAAATCTATTAGTGTTTTACTATTGGGAGAAATACGGGTATAGTCATTGATCATTTGACGCATATTGAAATTAATACGCAATTCATTTACTCTATCCGATAAACGGTTGTTTGTCATCATATTACAATTAAAGTCACCCAAAATTATAATGTTATTTGTGATAGAAGATACATTATCCATATTTTGTTCAAGTATATTAAAGAAAAGAGCTGCATCACTGGATGGTTTTCTATATAATACTCCCACAAAATAAGAACTGCTCTGGTGCCTTTTTATTTCTAACCACATCAATTCAATCTCGTCACTTTCCAAATCTTCTCTTCTTAAGTAAGATATATTTTCCTTTATGTAGCAACCCACTCCTCCTCCAAGTGACCCTCTATGTTTACCCACAAATTTATATCCAGGCACACAACTGATTTCATTCATACATATGTCATCGTCTAACCATGTTTCGGACAAACTGAACAAATCATATTGATTACTTGTCAAAAAATACTGAACATCGATCACCTTATTTCTTAAGCTTCTGATATTAACATGGGCAATTTTCATCCCTTTTCCATATGGAAATTCACCATTCCTTGTGTCTCCTGTACCTATATTTTGATCATCTTTATCACAATTAGTATTTGCTGCAGCTGTAGATGACTCATTATTTTCATTACTAGCATTATCCCAAAATGGTAGTTCCTGTAACAAACATTTACGGCATTGCCAATCTACAAAATCCTCGAGTGGATCGTTATATTTACATAATGGGATTCGGTCACACTTAATGTGAACCCATTCCCCACATTTTGTACATGCAAGAGCTTTTTGGTTCCGTTTTACTGGCTTACTGCAACAAACACATGGATACTTAATGCCCATATCAAAACATGAAAATCAACATTAATTAAGAAAAGAAAAATATCATACCATTAAAATCTAAAAGTGTTTACAAAAATTCGCTGCAAAAGGTGCTAAAAAGCTAATTGGAGAAAATGTCAAGTGTATTAACATTACAGCTGATAAATTTCGATTCAATGCGATTCATCAAAAGGAAGCTTTTTCTATTCAAAATCAAATCAATACAAGAATAGCAGTGTAGAAGCTGAAAATTACGGCTTAAAAGTTCCGCTAATTGGTCAGCTAGTTTATACTATAAGTTCACTGAACTGTTTACAAGGAACGGAGGTCATTCTCACTCCGGATTATTCTATTTATCGTTTTTCCATTAGTGGCCGTTATTCTTGCTATAACCCGGCCATCGCTGGACCATGCTGTTTGGACATTCGTAGTCTTCTTTGCGCTGTTGAGTAGATGTAGATTATATTTTGTCAGTTGTTCCTGGATTACTACCCGAGTCCCTTTCAAACGACGACGACGAGAAATGACTGCGTAGCGAGTTCTATAGGAGACAAATTTTACAACGATCGGGCGTGGTCGCTTTTGTCCCGGTTTCCCATTTTTCTCCGCTGGCGTCTTGTTGGGGTTACCCAACCGATGCGAGCGGTCAATGTCCTGGGTGAAGATCTCCAATCCCAGTTGGTCGCGAGCGATCTTACATATTACGTCATCTGTGACTTCATTGTCCTGCTCCTGCACACCAAAGAATTGTAAACAGTTTCTACGCGAATACTGCTCTAAATCCTCATTTGATAGACGCAGATTATTAATTGCTGCTTGTTGATCCTCTACAATTGTAGAGAGGCGAGTAATCTCTTTGGCTTGTTTTCTATGTTCTACTTCAGTATCCATTAATCTCTTCTCCTGATCATTCATGCGATCAAGAAGTTTTCCAAATTCTTCTTTCACTGCCTCATGTATGATCACATTGATGGATTTAAGTAGCTCTTTGTTTTCATTTTGGAAGCGTGAGAACATGTCGTTGATGAGCTTTTTGGTGACGTCATCTACTTGGTCATTTTGTGCCGCCATGTTGGAAAGCAAATTCCAATTGACTATCAGAAAATATATGTATGTTCTCAATGATTGTAAAAAAGAGAAAATGTTGGATTCATTAACACTTCGCTCAGTATGTGAATCTATAAGTTTGGAATAGAGTTCCAACAAAGTCCGATTTGTAGACGAGTATACTCAAAGTTAAAACTGCTATTTTAACGCAGTATTAGTTTAATAAGTCATTCAGGATCATTGATAGACTATATTCATAGTATTTCAAATAAATTCAAGACATATCCGAAATAAGACAAAAGTTAGTTCGTATGTAGTATAAGCATAACCGAGACGTATGTGTAGACACTCGCATTCAGAAAACAGAGCGGAGTATATATATTATACCGGTATATTCGGAACAATGATGCTTACAGTATATGAGTCCAGTTCCCGTTGACATCAACTAACCATACGTGGGACTAGGTGGATATGACAGCAACATTCACAGGTTCTCTAGCTGTCACTCATGCAAAAGTTAGTCCTTATTTCGTCTATTTCCCGAAGATCACAATCATCCAGTTTAGTCCATATTTGTAAAAAGCTCATATCAGGTACAAAATTTCATAATCGCTGAGCCAAAGCAGAACTTTTAGCCGACTTTAGTTAGAGAGTTCGCATAGTTCGCATAGTTGGTATAGTTGGTGAAAATGACGAATATTGTACAGGAGAAAGAGCGGAACGAGACGACTCTAAGACAGCAAGTTGAAGAATTAAAGAAAGGAAGAGAGGGAGACAGAGCGCGATTTGAAAAAGAAAAACGGTCAATAGAATTAAGCTGGAAGAAGGAGCATGACTATAAGGAAGGGCTTTTGGAGCAACTTAAGCGTGAGACCTGGAAGCTGAGAACCAAAATTCAACTAGAAAGTGAGATACGATCAGCAGAGCAGAAGAAGAACGCAGAGACACATCAGTGGAGTTTCATTCCCTGGGTGGCTTCTGGAAAACAAGCTCAGAGTGGTAAGACTTTATTTTCCAATCTCAATTTCCTTTAAAAGTTTTAAAAAACAAACATTATACTATATACTTCCAATCCAATTTGGTGCTACTTTTTGAAATATGTATAATGTATAATGTGAAGCTTATCAAATCCAATATGGTCTTTATAGCTTCCTATCCCAATTTTGTTATCTTTTTAAAGTTTGAAATTACTTAGAATACCGATACAGTGAACGATAGAGAACATTCCAAATTTGTATCTTAAATTATTTTTTGAATCCTTCTCATTCAAACTGACTTCATTCCTTCATGACAGGCACATCACCATCTGAGGATAATTCAACCGGAGGACTGGGGAGTGATACAATACAAGCAGGGTGAGATAAAATATATTTACTCTTTACATGGCATATTGAAAATAAACGCATTATTTCTCTTATAGTGATTGGTTAATTATGTGGATGAAGAGAGGAGAAAAAAAAGGAAAATTTTGGAGTTTGAGGGGGCTTTCATCGAAAGGGTGCGGTGCGGTGCGGCGCGGTGTGGTGTGCTCAACGCACCCATTCGATAAAAGAGGGGGGCCTTTTCTCGAAAGGGTGCGTTGAGAGCGGAGTTCCGTTTTAACACACCCTTTCGATGAAAGCGGGGGGGGGGGGGCTTTTCTCGAAAGGGTGCGTCGACTAGTCTTTCGCATCAGTCGTTTAAAATGAGGATCTCGGACAGAAGGTAATAGTTGCCAATTTAAGTATATCGAAAATGTATTAAATAAAATGGAATGGTCTTGATTACAGAGTGATCTCTTTCGTTATTACTATGTTGATGGGGGAGACAGAGAGAAGGAGGGAAAGGGAAGATAAAAGGAAAGAAAGAAGAATAAGAAGAGAAGAGGGAAACGGGGGAGGAAGGACTCTTGCCCCCCCCCCCCCCCGCCAAAAAATAAATCAGAGAGAGAGAGAAGGGAAAGGGAAAGGGAAAGAGAAGATAAAAGGAAAGAAAGAAGAAGAAGAAGGAAAGAGGGAAACGGGGGAAGGGCGAAAGGGAAAGAGAGAGAGAGAGAGAAGGGAAAGGGAAATGGAAAGAGAATATAAAAGGAAAGAAAGAAGAGGAAGAAGAATAAAAATAAAAGAGGGAAACGGGGGCGAAGGGCTTTTGCCTCCTCCCCCCCCCCCCCGCCAACAAATAAATAGGAGAGAGAGAGAGAGAGAGAGAGAAGGGAAAGGGAAAGAAAATATAAAAGGAAGAAAGAAGAAGAAGAAGGAAAGATGGATACGGAGGAAGGGCGAAAGGTTCTTACCTCCCCCCCCCCCCCCACCCCCTCCCGCCAAAAAAATAAATAAGAGAGAGAGAGAGAGAAGGGAAAGGGAAAGAGAAGATAAAGGGACAAAGAAGAGGAAAAAGAAGAAAAGAGGGACACGGGGGCGAAGGGCTCTTGCCCTCCCGCCCCCCCCCCCCCCCACCAAAAAAAAATAGATAAGAGAGAGAGAGAGAGAGAGAGAGAAAAGGGAAAGGGAAAGGGAAAGAGAATATAAAAGGAAAGAAAGAAGAATAAGAAGAAAAGAGGGAAATGGGGGCGAAGGGCTCTTGCCTCCTCCCCCCCCCCCCCCCCCCCCGCCAACAAATAAATAGGGGAGAGAGAGAGAGAGAGAGAGAGAAGGGAAAGGAAAAGAAAATATAATGGAAAGAAAGAAGAAGAAGGAAAGATGGATACGGGGGAAGGGCGAAAGGTTCTTACCTCCCCCCCCCCCCCTTCCCGCCAAAAAAAATAATAAGAGAGAGAGAGAGAGAGAGAAGGGAGAGGGAAAGAAAATCTAAAAGGAAAGAAAGAAGAGGAAACAGAATAAGAAAAGAGGGAAAGGGGGCGAAGGGCTCTTGCCAACAAAATAAATAAGAGAGAGAGAGAGAAGGGAAAGGGAAAGAGAAGATAAAAGGAAAGAAAGAAGAGGAAGAAGAAAAGAGGGAAACGGGGGCGAAGGGCTCTTGCCCTCCCCCCCCCCCCACCAAAAAATAAATAAGACAGAGAGAGAGAAGGAAAGGGAAAGAGAAGATAAAAGGAAAGAAAGAAGAGGAAGAAGAAGAAGAAAAGAGGGTAACGGGGGCGAAGGGCTCTTGCCTCCTGTTTTTCCTATTCTCCCTCTTTTTCGTTTTTCTCTTTCTTTCTTTTCTTTCTTCTCTTTTCTTTCCTTTCTTTTCTTTTTTTTTTTTTTTTTCTTTTCTTTTTCTTTTTTTCTTTTCTTTCCCTTTTACTCTCTTTTTTCCCCTCCCCCTTTTCTCTTTTTTCCCGACGGCAGCGCAATTTTACCGACAATATCCTGACAGGTGGGGGGGGGTGCCGCACCTTTGGAGACGCCCCTGCCTACGCCACTGTTGGCGACCACAAGGCTATCAATACAAATTAAGACATAATTAATGAAGATTCTTTTTTAATGTTGCAGAGAGATAAGTATTTTCTCTTTGAACTTGTTTAATGGACAATAAATAATATTAAAAACATGAATACTATAGCGGTATAATGATGAGAGATGATTTAAGTCATACTTTTTTTCAATGTGATTGGAGTGGACTTGAGGGGGGGGGGGGGGGGGTCCTCCCTTCTAAGATCTCGGCCGTTTCACAGCCGATCGCCGCGAAAATGCATATTTTATGGTAATTTATGCAAACAAGGTCAGAGAATTCACATTTTTACCCATAAATCATATATAATTCATATTCGAGCGTTTTTTTTTCACTTCATATATTCGTTAGAATAATAATACGACAACAAAGTTGGAAAAGCCAGTTTATCCCTATATGTTATCTCTTGTTTTGATAATTTGTATTTATGTATTATATTATTTTGTTATTTCATTTCATTTCTAACCACAATTCAACTATTTTTACCCAAAATCAAACACATTAACTTGAAACAAGACCAAATAACCAATGTTTTCTCTTTTTTTTAAAGAATAAATGGTATTTCCATATGTTTGGTACATAAATCACAAAAATGAGCGATTTTAGGGCTGACATGCAAAAACAAAAGGTCACGTAACTCCGCAATTATACGTCCGATTTTCAACAAAAAAATGTTTCAAAAGATGCGTAAGACTCGAAAGAAAAAAGTCATGAAAGAAAAACTTTATATCTGCCGCGGTTCCGGAGTAGTCGCGGAATTACTAAAGAGCACTAATCTTTTTTGGGGCCCTCAAAAATTTGAAAAATTGTACAAATCGTATTTGGCGGGGGGGGGGGGGAGGGCAAGAGCCCTTCGCCCCCGTTTCCCTCTTTTCTTCTTCCTCTTCTTTCTTTCCTTTTATCTTCTCTTTCCCTTTCCCTTCTCTCTCTCTCTTATTTATTTTGTTGGCAAGAGCCCTTCGCCCCCTTTCCCTCTTTTCTTATTCTGTTTCCTCTTCTTTCTTTCCTTTTAGATTTTCTTTCCCTCTCCCTTCTCTCTCTCTCTCTCTCTTATTAATTTTTTTGGCGGGAAGGGGGGGGGAGGTAAGAACCTTTCGCCCTTCCCCCGTATCCATCTTTCCTTCTTCTTCTTCTTTCTTTCCATTATTTTTTCTTTTCCTTTCCCTTCTCTCTCTCTCTCTCTCTCTCCTATTTTGTTGGCGGGGAGGGGGGGGGAGGAGGCAAGAGCCCTTCGCCCCCATTTCCCTCTTTTCTTCTTATTCCTCTTCTTTCCTTTTATATTCTCTTTCCCTTTCCCTTTCCCTTTTCTCTCTCTCTCTCTCTCTCTCTCTCTCTCTCTTATCTATTTTTTTTTTGGTGGGGGGGGAGGGCAAGAGCCCTTCGCCCCCGTGTCCCTCTTTTCTTCTTTTTCCTCTTCTTTCTGTCCTTTTATCTTCTCTTTCCCTCTCCCTTCTCTCTGTCTCTCTTATTTATTTTTTTGGCGGGAGGGGGTGGGGGGGGGGAGGTAAGAACCTTTCGCCCTTCCTCCGTATCCATCTTTCCTTCTTCTTCTTCTTTCTTTCCTTTTATATTTTCTTTCCCTTTCCCTTCTCTCTCTCTCTCTCTCTCTCTCTCCTGTTTATTTGTTGGCGGGGGGGGGGGGGAGGAGGCAAAAGCCCTTCGCCCCCGTTTCCCTCTTTTATTTTTATTCTTCTTCCTCTTCTTTCTTTCCTTTTATATTCTCTTTCCATTTCCCTTTCCCTTCTTTCTCTCTCTCTCTCTCCCTTTCGCCCTTCCCCCGTTTCCCTCTTTCCTTCTTCTTCTTCTTTCTCACCTTTTATCTTCTCTTTCCCTTTCCCTTCTCTCTCTCTCTGATTTTTTTTTTGGCGGGGGGGGGGAGGGCAAGAGTCCTTCCTCCCCCGTTTCCCTCTTCTCTTCTTATTCTTCTTTCTTTCCTTTTATCTTCCCTTTCCCTCCTTCTCTCTGTCTCCCCCATCAACATAGTAATAACGAAAGAGACCACTCTGTAATCAAGACCATTCCATTTTATTTAATACATTTTCGATATACTTAAATTGGCAACTATTACCTTCTGTCCGAGATCCTCATTTTAAACAACTGATGCGAAAGACTAGTCGACGCACCCTTTCGAGAAAAGCCCCCCCCCCCCCCCCGCTTTCATCGAAAGGGTGTGTTAAAACGGAACTCCGCTCTCAACGCACACTTTCGAGAAAAGGCCCCCCTCTTTTATTGAATGGGTGCGTTGAGCACACCACACCGCGCCGCACCGCACCGCACCCTTTCGATGAAAGCCGTTTGAGGGTTTGTTTAATTGACTATTGCGTTAAGGTTGTGCATTTACTTGCAAAATATTGACATGCTGTTTTAATATGCCAAGGGTGTCAGTAATGGGGGGGGGGGGGTGATATTTCTAAGTATGTTTGAACTAGTGGGTATTTTTGTGAGTTGGATTACCAGTTTGATATGTGTGTTTACATATTGTAATTTGGAAGCCATGTTGGCTTTATATGATGTATATGAAGTTGTTGTAGATGTTTTAGGGCTGGGCAGCCATGTACGTGTGTGTAACTTGGAGGGGAACGTATATATGACGAGAATTTCTATTTTTTTTTTTTTTTTTTTTTTTTTTTTTTTTTGCGATCTTATGGGACAGATCGTTTCAGTAGGGGAGTTTGTAATGATATGGATATTCTCGTGTTTACGTTTTCCTCAAAGGTTCATTGACGTACATGTACAAGGCAAATTCCTGGTAGATTTCGCTAGAACTATTTTTACAAACATACATGGTGAATTCCTTGTATGCTATTTTTAACACCTGTTCCGAGACGTTGCGCTCTTAATTTTGGCTCTACTTTTTCGGCTTGGCCGATTGGATTAGGTGTCGCTGGGCGTGTCGCCACAGTTGACTTAAATTTAATTAGGCAAATTTGGGAAATAGATTTGTATTACAATTGGAAGGGTTTTTCCTTGTTGCCGGGTCTGTTCACACTATCGAAATAGTATGAGAGAGGAAGTGAGGATTACAGGTATGTCATAGCCAGAAGCATGTGGGCTCGCTAGTGTGGACGGACATAGCAACATTTATCCCTTGTTATATTCATTGAATTAATTTCCAGGGTTGTTGGGTCTCCGGGTGATTTGCATCTCTTGTTTGAAAGATTAGAATGTAAGAGACACAGGTGGGTGCGTGAAAGAAGTATGTGAGGAATAGAGATGCGGATCATCCGGAGCGCCTTATATCCGGGGGGGGGGTAAATTCGCCAAGAAATAGTAGTAGCTGTCTGTCGCGAAGCGACAATGACCGCCTTCATTTTCACTTTACAGCTGTTCTCCATACAGCTCGCTGGCCTGCAGCAGTTGTCCAAGTCTTGGTTTCAATTTGCCTCCGCTTAAGGTTCCTCTTGATCGTGTCCTTGTAGCGAAGCCGTGGACGACCAATCCCTCTTTCGCCAGCGGGTAGTTGCGAGAATAGTACTTGCTTTGGTAACCTCTCAGAGGGCATCCTGATGACATGGCCTGTCCATCGTAGGTTCTTCCTGATGAGCAGGTCCTCCATAGAAGGAAGGTTTGCTCGCTCTAGTACCTCTTTGTTGGTCACCTTGTCCTTCCAACTGATTCTCATGATTGCTCGAAGGTGTCTCATCATGAACGCGTGAAGTTTCTTTACTTGACTTGTGTAGAGAGTCCAGCTTTCCGCACCGTATAAGAGAGTGGATAGGACGATAGCCCTGTAGATTTTGCACTTCACTCTTGTTGAGACATGATGGTTGTTCCATAACCTGGTTCGCAGTCTTCCAAAGGCACTGCTGGCCTTTGACATTCTTTTCACCAGCTCAGAGTCGATGCGTCCGTCTTTGGATATAGTGCTGCCGAGGTAAGTGAAGTCATCTACCTGGTTTAGGGCTGTCCCATCCACTAGGATCTCCTCCTCCTCTCGGTGGTCTGTACCTGGTTGGAATAGTACTTCAGTCTTTTTGATGTTTATTTGTAGACCAAACTTCTTTGATGCTGATGAAAATACATCTATAACATGTTGCATCTGCTCTGGTGTATGAGAAACAAGAGCACTGTCATCTGCAAAGAGGAGTTCCCTCACGAGAATCTGTGTAGACTTCGTCTTAGCTTTGAAGTGTGCGACATTGAATAGGTCGGCGTCTTGACGTGATTGTATGTAAACGCCTTCCTCAAAGTCCGCAAAGGCCTCCTCCAGCATCGCCGAGAGAAAGATGGAGAACAGCGTAGGGGCCAACACACATCCTTGTTTGACACCGTTACTTACAGGGAAGCTATGGGATGTTTCGCCTGCTTCCTTGACTTTAGCCATCATACCCGTATGTAAGGACTCTACCATTCCGGTGAACTTCTCGGGACATCCATACTTTCGTAGTAGTTCCCAAAGACCTGTCCTACCAACAGTGTCAAAGGCTTTCGTGAAATCGACAAAAACCACATAGAGGGATCGGTTGTGCTCAATGCACTTCTCCTGTAGTTGTCTGAGGCAGAAGATCATATCTACTGTGCTGCGGTTGTTCCTAAATCCGCATTGCGTCTCCGGCAATATATCTGGTGCTATGTGGGTATTCAATCTGTTCAGAAGGATCCTGGCAAAAACTTTCCCTGCTATTGACAATAGCGATATTCCTCTGTAGTTTCCACATTGAGTTCTATCTCCTTTTTTGAAGATGGCGACAATATTAGCATCCTTCCATTCCTGAGGTACGGAGCCTTCTGCCCATGCTTGTTGTATCAGCATTAGTAAACTGTTGGTTAGTGTGGCTCCTCCGTGCTTCCATATCTCGCTTGGTATCCCATCCACTCCGGGTGCCTTGCCATCACCCAAGGAGGCAATTGCCAGGTTTAGCTCTTTTCGTGTTGGAATATCATCGAGTGCAGTAACTACAGGTCGCTGGTTGATCCTATCACGCGCTGCAGGCTCGATATCTCCTGGCTGGTTGAGTAGTGTCTCAAAATGCTGCGACCATCGTTCAAGCACCCTTTTGTTGTCTGAAAAGGTTGTGTTACCGTCCAGGGACTTGAGATGAACTGTACTCCTAGTCTGGGGGCCCCAGACTTCTTTCAGTCCAGTGTAGAAGGACTTCATGTCATTATTGTCTGCGGAGCGCTGCAGGTCCTCTGCCTTTTTCTCCCACCAGGTGGTTTTCATTTTCCGTGTGTACCTCTGCAACACGAGAAATATTCCAACACGAGAAATATTTCTGACCAAGAAATATAGGACCTTTTAATACGGAAACTAATTATGGGTGGATTGATATTACGCAAAGCATCTGTGTGACACGCCTCAATTTTTGGGAGGACGAGGCGTGTCAGTTCGGGGGGATAAAAAACCGAGTTGCGTCTCTGGAGCGGGACCTCTTTTCCGTTACGATACCGACATGAGTTGCGAATTTGCTTCAATTGGGTTGCCCAGCCCCAAAAGATGAACTTCATGATTTATTAATTCTACGTTTATTTTAATAAATCTTCAACTCCAATCAAGAATTTGTTTTAATGACTTTGATTTATCTTCGTTTTCTACACTTCAAGAACCTAAGTGATACTTTAACATTTTCTGAGTCGGTACTAGGCGGGGCGGCTTTGGCCACCGGGCCGTCTCGCCGTGGATCGCTTCAATTGGTAGTACGCAATTAGGCAAAAATCACCATAACCATAAATGACCCCAATTACAAATCACCACAATTACATCCAAAAATTGTTTCGACAAAAACTAGAAATCCGACGGAGCGTACGCCGATACAACTCTGTCCCCCGGGGAGTGAGGTGCACCCCATCAATGATAAGATGGGGTGCGTGTGGGAGCAAACGATGCTCCCACAATCACACAAAGTCCCGGTGGAAGGAACCATCCGACATAAGTCGGTTGAATTCCTCCACACAGGAGTTGAATTCCCTTAGAGACAGAGTCGAACCGGCCCATCTCCGAATCCGTGGGAGCACGGGGAGGAGAAAGATCGCCGTGGGGAACAACCCCCGACGACCCAACTCATCCACGAACTCCCACAGACGCCGAGCCACGGTCACGGGCTCCGCATGACTCAAGTCGTTGTTACCCAAATCGATGACCAACACAGAGTGCGTGGAGCTGGCCTCCTCCAATATACGAAAATACCTTCTCGGGTTAGCCCGCATCCTGGAGAAGCTCAGCCCCCCCCCCCCCCCCCCCCCCTCTCCGTAACACTGCACAGAACGCTGCTCAGCAGCTACGATAAGTGACAACTCCCCAGCCCGCCGGCCCAGAGTCCGGCGGACAAAGCTATGACCGAATAAGAACATGACTCATAAAATCAGGACGGGTGCCCAGCCCTAAAACAGTAAAAGTTTGATAATTAAAATTATTAACTCTCCAATTTGATGTAAACGACTAATTACCGTGATAATTAACCGTCAATATTACGGTCCCTTCAATAAAAATACGAAATATCCGACTGTACATAGAATATCTCAAAATTTGTAGATAATCAGCGCAAAACTGATTTTGGTTAGAATGTCTACCCTTAGTTTGTCTTTGCGACCTTCTTGGGATGGCACCATCCTGATTCCCTGGAACATTAACATTATCATCTCCGGCTCGCCCTGCTACATCCTCCCCTACTGGATCTATACCTACTTTATCAAAATTAGGAACCAACATATACTCTCCCATGTATTTATCTTGCTGTTTACGAGGACATACTTTATCATGTACATGTACATCAGTGAAATTGGGATCAAACCTAAAATTATCCTCATTTAACTCTACCGCCTCTGTGTCAGAGGGCACTTCTCTTAACAATTTACGATTTATCACCTTTACTTCACCTCCATTAATGGGTCGAACATGATAGACATCTTGGTGGTCATTATGCCAGATGACTAAATATAACTTATCCAAATAGACATCCTCTAACTTATGCCTCTTATCAAATGCACATCTCTTCAAAAATACAGTTGAACCAATACTTAGATTTGAAATATTATCTGAAATTTTTGCATCTACTCGAGCCTTATTGCGGGATGCTAATTTCTGGGTCCTCTCTTTGACTACTTCCTGAGCCCTACTAACTAAATCTACTTGATTTTGCACAAAGTTCTGTTCCCACTCAACATCATCCAAACCCAAAAGGTGATCTAAGGGAATGCGCTCTTTTCTACCAAACATGAGAGCAAACGGGCTGACCCCAGTAGTTGTATGAGGGGTAGTGTTGTACATATATACCAAATGAGGCAATAATTCAGGCCATCTACGTCTATCACGTTGATCAAGAGACTTAATTAAACCAAAAAGGGTCCTATTAAAACGCTCGGCTTGACCATTACCCTGAGGGTGATATGGAGTGGTATGCGTCTTGGATATACCATAAAGCTTACATATTTCTTTGATCACATTACCCTCAAAATTACGTCCCTGATCACTATGGAGTCTATTTGGAATACCGTACTTAGTAAACCAGTGCTCTTGTAGAGCCTTAGCTACAGTAGAAGCATGCTGATCCTTGCATGGAATTGCTTGAGCTAACTTAGTATAAACATCTGTAATATCTAAAACATCTTCGAAACCACCTTTACCTTTATCTAACTTAACAAAATCTATTGCCACTATTTCAAGTGGGCTGAAAGCCAACAAATGCCTCATAGGCGTTCTGGACCGAGGTTGCATCTCTTTAGCCTTAGCACATTTCACACACTTCTTGACATAAGAACCAACTTCAGTATTCATATTTGGCCAAAAGGCCCTAGATCTTATTAATTCATAGGTCTTATTTCTACCTTGATGTCCCCATTCATCATGACATCCTACCAACACATTCTTACGTAAACATTGAGGAAGTAAAACTTGGAATATCTCCCCAAATACAGGGTCTAGCACTCTTCTTACTAACAAACCATCTTTCAATGAAAGGCGAGACCAATGAGTCAACCATGATTTAACATTATCAGGTTCTGAAGGATGTTTGAAGTATTCATCACCGGGTGCCCAGTTTTGGGACCACCGCTCCCATACAAACTTCAGTTCGGGGTCTTCTTTCAGTGGCGGATCCAGGGGGGGTTGGGGGGGTTGCAACCCCCCCCCCCCTTGGGCGGCCCCCCCCCCCCAAAAAAAAAAAAAAAAAAAAAGAAAAAGAAAAAAAGAAAGAAAAAAAGAAAGAAAAAAGAACGCACGCTGGAGAGAAACCCTTTCAAGTGCAAATATTGTGAGAAGATATTCAACTCATCAGGTAACTTAACCAAAC
Source organism: Strongylocentrotus purpuratus (assembly GCF_000002235.5). Lineage (NCBI taxonomy): Eukaryota > Metazoa > Echinodermata > Echinoidea > Camarodonta > Strongylocentrotidae > Strongylocentrotus > Strongylocentrotus purpuratus. The sequence continues at coordinate 50,762,339 of NW_022145594.1, forward strand.
ACATGATAACTCTGGATATAACTGTGTATTTAACTGTTACTTGATTTAAAAAGACGTTATCATGCACTGCTTTTTATGGTCTCCATTGTGTTAATAGATGCCAGGAAAACATCACTTACGGGGTTCAAATAAACACCCCAAAAAAAATCGGCTCGCCGCTTCGCGGCTCGTGGACGATGCTCCGCATCGTCATTATTTTGGTCAACCCCCCCTTTAGCAAAAAGCTAGATCCGCCCCTGTCTTTCTGCATTTGGATTAACTGATCTTTTGTGTAAGATGGAAATATGCCAGAAGAGCTAGGCTCTGCAAACGACTGTTGGTCAGGATTGTCACTATGCACACGTACAGGGGAACTACAAGTATTTAATTGTACTTTAACAGATGAGGATTGAACACAATTAGCAATAACATCTTCGATATCCTCTTCCGATACATCTGTAAATATGGGATATCGACTTAATGCATCTGCACAACGATTCTGAATACCAGACTTAAATTTAACATCAAAATTGAATGGGGCTAATTGCGCAACCCATCTCATCTCAGTGGCTCCTAACTTAGCAGTCCGAAGATGAGCCAAAGGGTTATTATCAGTAAATATTGTAAAGGAAGTCCCTAATAAATGATCCCTAAACTTATCAAGAACTGCCCACTTAAGAGCCAACAATTCTAACTTAAAAGAACTATAGTCGGGGTATTGACTTTCTGCACCCCTTAATTGACGACTGGCATAAGCCACTGGGTGGGGCTTCCCATCCTCCCCTACTTGCATTAAGCAAGCGCCTAATCCCTTCAAGGATTTTAAAATCAGGATAGGAAAGTACTGGTGCTTCAATAAGCATTTGTTTTAGCAATTGAAATGCTTCATTTGCTTCTTCATTCCAAATTAAACTCCCCTTAACTAAAGGGGGAATTAACTTAAACAAAGGAGCTGCTATCTTCGCAAAATTATTTATTTATTTATTTATTTATTTATCCTGCTAATCCTTACTGCACCCCTCCTAGTTTGAACAGTATCCAATTCTCTAAGTAACTTTCTAGCAGACTCCCTCATATCTACAAAGGTTTTGGCTGAACCAGCTAACTGAAGGCGCCTAAGTTCTAATCGAATTGGCATACTACGGGCTCCTGCAACAAATTGAGCAATGATGGCTTCCTCTCGCAAACCTTCAAGGGATGATTTTTGTGTGGAGTTTGCTATTGCTATGGCTTTATCATATAAATGATTAAGGTCCCTACTATATTCCATTAACGATTCACCCTCCTTCTGATTGCGATCGTAAAAGGCCTGTTGCAGAGACTGTACAGTCTGTGTCTTACCAAAGTGGTTCTGCAAAATAGTAACTATTTGATTTGTATCTAGTGTTTCAGAATAACATCGTAACTCTTTACGTGCCGGCCCCTCCAAATGAGCCTTGATCACACTGACCTTTTGGGTCTCTGAAATTTGTGACTGTTCACAATATAGGTCAACCTCTTCTAACCAATCTTCTAATAACATACCACCCTGCCCTGAAAATCTATCCAACCTAGCGGTTGTCCTACCAGTAGGTGTGATCCGGATACCCTGTAGGGCTTCGGTAAAACCCGTTACCAAATGAGTGGTGCTAGAATGTCAATAGCAGTGGTAAAAAGACAAAACTTATGTTCTATAAATCCCAAATCATGTTTTGAAATTTCGTGACCACCTGTGATAATGTAAACGCAGAAGTGAATAAAAGATCGAAACTTGTTAATAAAGAAATGAAAATCTTAGCTACATTCCAGTCTACAGTGATTTGAGTTGAAAGTGAAGTCTTTGAATGAATTTAAATAAAATGTAATAATTCGAGCATGTTAAGCATGGTAATGAGATCGCTGTCTATTTGTGTCATTCAACTGCTATAGGTTGACTTTTACAATGAACACATACTGTAATGAAACAAATAGAAGATGATACTCTTGATTAGAGTTAACATAATCCTCTATAGTCTCATTACGGGAAGAACTTATTTTGACTTTTTTCCCTTTACCTAAGCAAAGATGTGTACTAATTTTAAAGTTGATTCGTCATACCTACGTTCTCTGACCGCCCCATGTTTGTCGTTTTTCCATTCTAGAGACGAGCCTCCAGATAATGAGTTTGCAGGCATATTACAGCAGATAGCTGACGACCTTTACGACGAAGCCAAGATCGACAGCCTTGGTGGTCAGCTGGGAATCTTACATGGTGATATACAGAGAGCGCTCATGACCAATATGAGGTTCGGCCGTGTTACCAGTGATGGAACTCGTCATATGCTGAAACAATGGAGAAGAGGTGTGTCGAGGGAAGATGAACGGATTGAGCTAACGAAGGCACTGCAAGCTGCCAAGTTGGTCAACCTTGCAGACCTTTATCTCAGCGAAGGTAACGTATATTTTCATTAAGAACAATTGTAGCTTCGTATTCGAGGACCCCATTCAACACTTCAGCAACATGCTGTTCTATTCGGTATACAATACGGCCCATGTGTTTAGAGTCAGATTGACGGTATTTTCTCAATCAAATTCGTTTTCCACATTTTTACACTGTTAATATAAACACTAAGGTGACGCAATGCAGAGAGAAGGTGAGTTTTGGTTTAAAAAAAAATGAATTCTCACGGAATCAAACGAAACTTGCACTGAATGTTCAAGACTACAAAACAATGTAATTTGCCAAACAATTTTTGTCGAAAATGTGTACTGGCTGAGTATTGAGCATAGAGAGATTAGGAAATCAAGGTTGGTAGCCCCGACACCATTTGTGTAGTGCCATATACATCTTACTGTGTACAGTGCCTGTTACTTTACCAAGACTGTGCCAAATTTATTATGATTTTGATGACTCCAGAACTTTGCAGTACATGCTACATGTTTCATTGTTTCTGATCTATTCCACCCCTTTTCTTTTACAATGCAATAGGATGACCAGAGCTCAACTTTATTTTTAAAAAGAGCTTTCAGTTATCATTTTCCTCGCGAATAAAAAGCCAAACAGATGCTTACTACCATATTCAAGTTCTCAGCTACTACCTGGAGAACATAAAAATAAAAGAAATTTGAAATTCATTGCGATAAGTTTTACACAATCATAATAATTCAATTTGATGTGTTTTGAGAAATAAACCAATCATCTGTTTTCTGTCTTACTGCCGGTTAGGTGTAGTAAAAGAACAGATCGATGCTGAATATGATAAAGAAGGTGTCAATGATGAGCAGCTCTCTACTAGAGATGGGGCCTCTCTAGAAGAGGACCAGACCAAAGTACAGACCGACACCCAGGTACTTCAGGAAGCTACACCAAGCAATGACCACACTTCTCGAGATGGACAAACGGGAGATATGGCTTCCAAAACCCAGGGTGACTGGACGGATAGAAGTAGGAGTCAACATCCTGACAAATCACCGGGGAGCAGTACAAAGAAATTGGATGCATCTGAAGTGACTTCTGAAGACGTGTCTGTCACATATTAAGTGCAAACAAACTAACAAAGTAGTTGAATTCCATAAACCATAGTCTGGTGTTTATTCCCCGCACTGGGTATCAAGTCACGCGTATCGCATATCCATCGCGCACATGCGATCTGACCTCCTGAGGTCACAGGTGTCACATTTGCATAATCTGATACATATTCATTATCATGACATCCCTCCTTTGCCAGAATGAAACTTTATCCTGGTCTATTTTTATACTATAGTTTCACTGAAAATTCTTGTAATATTTCTTTTGTTCTTGTGTTTCAGCCATATGTGAATTACTGAAATAAACATGCTTTGGTGCATTTGCTTTTGTTTCTTCCTTTTTTTTTTTTTTTTTTTTTTTTTTAAGAACAACTTCTAACAAACAACAAATTTATCTGGTCGATAAACTTTTCCCAAATGTTTTATCTTCCAAACAACTTTGTTGAACAACATAAAACATAACATGCAATATAATATCTTTCATGCAATATCTTTCATGCATCCAGTCTGTGGTCCAAATAAAAGTTCAACTGTTCACTGGATACTATTTGAGTTCTAGTTTTGAGTTCGTGTAAATCATCTGTTATCTCCAAGCGTTCATACGACTAGCTGAAGCTGAAGTTTCTGGAAATACTCTCTTCGATGATTGAATCCATTTTTGAAAACTGATCGATGCTCCAACTCAAACTTGTGTTTTTCGCAACACCTATCACATACAATAAGGGCAGCGTTCGGCGTACACCCTTTTACATTGATTAATGTATGTGTAATATTGAAACATATATATCAGAACTTATTATTTTAGCACATAACACAACTTCCTCGTACGCTTGGTTTCCATGGTGATTTCTCCAACATGTCGATTTCACAAATATGGGCAGCGCAAGGCGTACACCCTTTAAATCATAACTTGGCTTCAACCAATGATTTCCAAACATTTCTCCTTGGCACATGTAGTTTCATATATCACTGTCGCTATTTTACAAAGAGCTCCTCCCCACCATATTGATCTGGAATCACACAAAATCATCATATCGCTTAGGGAATCTTCTCTGGCGTTGTGGTCTACCAGCTGCCATAGGAACGTTGGTGTTTGTTGTCTCTGCTTGGGTATCACCATCTTGATGTCTCTGGTCACCGCCTGATGTGTTGCTCGCTGCCTCTGAGTCTGGATCTCTGGTCACCGCCTCAGGAGTACTGGTCTCCGCCTCAGGATTATCGTCCGACCCTTCAGGAATACCGGTCACCGCCTCAGGATTGCCGTCTGTCCTCTCTGGATTGGCAGCTTCGTTATGAGTGTCTCGGGACATGTATCTTTTTACACTTGATACATTCCTATTATACAGGACTCCGTCAGGAGATTTCACAGTTACCATACTTCCTGTTCTTGCTGTCACTGTGTATGGCTGGCTAAAGTATGGCGTGTCTAGTTTCCTCCTTTCATCACGTCTTACTATCACCTTATCTCCTGGCACTATGTCAGAATGTACGGCTCCCCTCTTCAGATCTGCATAGTGTTTTGCACCACTTTTCATTTGGAGGTCCCTGTCTCTGAGTTCCTGATCCTCACTAATGTCCTGGATTTGTGGTAGTTTAGTTCGGATCTTTCTCCCGAACAACACTTCTGCCGGGCTTTTTCCCGTTGTCGAATGAGTACTAGCCCGGTAGACTGCGACGTAAGTCAGCAAGGCCTCTTTCCAATCCTTGCCTTCTGCCTGTGCAATTCTAAGCCTTTTCACTATACTCTGGTTCTGTCTTTCGACCTCGCCGTTGGCTTGGGGCCATTTAGGAGTCACCCGATGGTGGTGAATTCCTGTAATGTTCATGTACTCTGCGAAAACTTCTGAGATGAACTGGGGTCCATTGTCCGAGTATAACGTCACAGGTAACCCATGTCTGCCAAAGATTTCAGCCCGGGCTTTGACTGTCTTCTCTGCAGTGGTTGATTTCATGATTGCATACTCGTAGTATCTGCTATAATAATCAACTACCACAAGTATAGATTCTCCTGTCGGAAGTGGTCCTAGGAAATCAACAGCTACATCCACCCAAGGTCCTGTTGGCAACATAGTACTTCGAATTGGTTCTGGTGGATTACCCCTGCTTGTGATTTGGCAACCATGACACGTCTTGACGAATTTCTCTGCATCTTTCTCACATCCTGGCCACCATACCTTGGTTCTCAAATTCTGTTTGGTGCCAACAATGCCCAGGTGTCCTTCGTGAGCTAATGACACCATCTTTGGCCTCTGTGCCTGTGGAATCACCAATCTGCTACCTCTCAGCACACACTGACCAATTATACAGAGTTCATCCTTGATGGGAATGTATGCTTTATATGGACAATCATCCCATTGTCCACTGTGAATACACTCTCTGATAACTTCGAGTTCAGGATCATGTTCAGATTCTCTTTCGACTTCCTTCGTTGTCACCGCACCTGGCGTTGACTGGACTGCCACAAAACGCACAAAGCTCTCTGCTTCTGTTTCCAACACAGAAGTTTCTCTCGGTTGATCATCCTTCAGCAATCTTGATAATGGATCTGCTATGTTGGACTTTCCTGCGATGTGGACTACCCTGTACTTGTACTGTTGAAGCCTCAGAACCCACCGCTCTATTCTCGCACATGGCTTAGATCTCGGTGAATAAATGACTTCAAGCGGTTTGTGATCAGTCACTAGATCAAACTCTATTCCATACAGGTACGCATGGAATCTTTCACAAGCCCACACAAGTCCAAGGGCTTCTTTCTCCGTCTGAGAGTATCTCCTTTCAACGTTACTTAACGAGCGGCTGGCATATGCTACTATCCTCGGGCCATCAGCATGCACCTGCACCAGCACTGCTCCTAAGCCAACTGGACTGGCATCCGCTATGACCTTTGTCGGTGCATTTAGATCATAGTAGCCTAGGGTCTCTGCACTCATTAAGCTTTCCTTCAGCGCCTTAAACGCTTGTTGTTGTTCATGACCAAATTGAAATGGCGTGTCCTTTCTGGTCAGCTTTCTCAGTGGATCTGCCAATGTAGCAAAGTTCGGAATGAACTTTGCGCAGTAGTTGACTAGCCCCAAGAAGCTTCTCATCTCAGTTGCAGTCTGGGGTTCACGGGCCTCTGCAATTGCTTTCACCTTGGCCAATCCTGGGTTGAGTCCCTCGCTAGTCAGTCTGTGCCCCATGAAGTCCAACTCAGAGACACCAAACTTACACTTTTCTGCATTTGCAGTAAGTCCTGCGTCCCGCAGTCTGCTAAGCACCTGCTTCAACCTCTTGTCATGCTCTTTCTGGGTCGATGCATGCACAATGATGTCATCTGATATGTTCGCAGCTCCTTCTATCCCAGCTATCACTCTGTGTATCTCATATTGATAAATCTCTGGAGCAGCATTGATTCCGAACAACAGTCTCTTATAGCGGAACAACCCACAATGAGTGACAAAGGTTGTCACCTCTCTAGACTCCGGATGTAACTCCAGTTGGTGGTACCCCCACTTCAGGTCTATTTTCGAAAAGACCTTGCTAATCGACAGCTCCTGTAGGACTTCCTCAATAGTGGGAATGGGGTGACGTTCTCTTATGATTGCTTCGTTCACTCTACGCATATCGATACACAGTCTGATTTCATCATTTCTCTTTGGAACTATGACAACTGGGCTTACCCATGGCGTGGAGCGTTCAACTGGCTCAATGATGTCGAGATCGATCAATTCCGCAATCTTCATCTCGACCTTTTTTCTCAGTCCAAATGGAGTCCTTCGCACAGGCTGGGCCACTGGCTTCACCGTTTCATCCACTGCTAACCGCACCTGTCGGCCCTTCAACTTCCCAACTCCTTTGAAGACTGCTTCAAACTCATGCTTTAAACCTGCATAGCTCTGTACCGCATTTACATGTACAATTCCCACCTGGAGCACTCCCAGCTCTCTAGACGTATGTTTGCTCAGTAAAGGTTCTCCCTTTTCTTTGATGACAACAAACTCTGCAGTCGACTTCATCTTGCCAACTTCTACGGTGGCTGTGAAACATCCAACAGTTGTTAATGGTATCTGTGATGTGTACGGATAAAGCCTCTTGGTACTCTTAGTAGATTTGCAGATGATTTTGTCCTTCTTCAGTTTCTCCCACAATATCTGATCTATTACATTGCAATCACTTCCCGAATCTACTATCACTGGGACTGTGACACCTCCAATGATTATTGGGACTTTCTCATGATCACCATTCACAGCAAATTGATAGTACCTCTGATCACGGCCACGGCTGTTGTCATCATCACTATCATTTCCGGGTTCACCTTCCACTTGGCGAACTCTATTCTTATACTTCTTTCCATCTCTGGACTTCCCATCTCTAAATTTTCCTCTCGCCTCACTTGTGCTCTTGGCCTTACTTTTGCACATCGTCGCAAAGTGGTTTTGGCCTCCACATTTCCGACAGATCTTTCCTTTGGCTGGACATGATGCATCCTTCCCAAAATGTCCTTTGTTCCCACATCGGTAGCATTCCAAATTCTTTTTTCTGTCATTCTCATACGATACTTGGTTCACTTGAACTTGTCCACCAGCTCTAGGCCTTTCTCTCTCTCTCAATGACATGGAGTTAAATTGACCTTCAACAGCTTCTAGAGCAGCAGCCATGGACAATGCATCATTTAACTTGAGCTCACCTCCTTTCTCCAGCATTCTCCTGCGAAGTTTATCAGCTCTGCAGTACTGAACTACTTGGTCAAGAATTTGGTTTTCTACATCCCCAGCTACGAAATTGCATCCAATAGCAACCTGTCGTAATTTGGTAACAAATTGGGCAACCGTTTCACCATCTTCCTGCTTTGTTTTCCTGAACAAATGTCTTTGAAACGTAGCATTAGGTTTGACAACATAATGAGCATTTAGGGCATCTGTGGCTTTTTGATACTCATTCCTCTCTCCTTTATTGGGAAGTGTTTTGAAAGTCTCCCTTACCACAGGCCCCGCAGTGTACAGCAACAGTGCTCTTCGTTGCGCCTCCTGGGCCGGCGTACATCCGTCCAGAAACAGGCCGCGACTATCGGCGTAGGCTTCGAACTCTTCAAGCCAAGCTTTCCACTTGCCGCTGACAATACTTGCACCACCCGTCGGATCGAAGTGTGGAACTCCTCGAAGCGCTAACAATTCCGCTCCAGCGAATGCCATGTTGAAACTTTTCCAGCTCGTAGCCACAGATTCAACATCCAAGAAACATTAATCCTCGTCGCCAATGTCACATATTAAGTGCAAACAAACTAACAAAGTAGTTGAATTCCATAAACCATAGTCTGGTGTTTATTCCCCGCACTGGGTATCAAGTCACGCGTATCGCATATCCATCGCGCACATGCGATCTGACCTCCTGAGGTCACAGGTGTCACATTTGCATAATCTGATACATATTCATTATCATGACAGTGTCCTCTGAAGAAGTTCACGCTGGTGATGATATGACCAATGTAAGTAGCATTCAACCTGCTGACCAATCGTCCAGCCACGAAATGCAAGTCCTACCTGAAGATTTGTCTGAGATAGCCCCTCTGGTTTCTTCTGATGGAAAACCCGACGAGGAATCCACTATCTTGGAAGAAGAAGATCTGATTTCTCAACTCGTTCTTATTGATACATCCCCGGAGAAAATAATGCTCTTTTTCCTTCTAAAGATAATAATGGATGTTCCCCAGAGAGTACTCAGTTTATAAATCACCAGAGAATCTTCATCAAGCCAAGTGTACTAACAAAAATCTAAGCTTGCGACGTTCTAGGTTCACTCCTGGATGCTTCATCGGGCCGACCGGTCTCTAATGCTATATGATTCTCGACCGTAAACATGGTGTTCTGGGGGTGTTTCACAAAGATCCTAAGTCAAACTTAACTCTAAGTTGGACTTAAAAATTATGGAGAGCCATTTGTACCCCTAAAATAAAATAAATTAAAAAGCAAAAATTCAAGAATTGTAGACTTTGTATAAATTCCACATCAAGAACATGAAATCTCCTTGATAAAAGAAAATATGAATGATTTCAATCAACATTTTAATGGCTTTTAAAATAAATTTTACGAAATATTTCCATAGATGCTAATGGCTTTCCATAATTGGTCAGGAAATGTCAGGATAGAACTGCCTTTCTCTGATAACCATTCAAAGACCCGTCGGTATAGTCAGCCTGATGAAGCGTCCCGCAGTGGACGTAATGCTACGGTCACAAAGGTTCGTACGAACGATAATTTCGTACGAATCTCCCTGTTTTTCCATTGTCTTCCCGAATTTCTATTGTCTGAAAATCGTTCGTAAGGCGTTCGTAGCAGTTTGTAATGGCATTTGTGACCTAGGCTTAAGGCGTTGTAAGCGGGGAAAAATCCAGTTGATTTGTTTATAAAATTTAATGTTACGTGTATTTCTAAGTATACTTTGTTCATATTATATTGTAAAACAGCATCTGAGGAACATACACTTCGACAAGCTCTTCTTCAAGTTACTTCCTCTTTTCTCGTGCTGTTTCCATTATATTTGTCGTTTCATTGCGTAGTTTTTGTGATATAATTATTCTTGTATTATGTTTTGCATGAGAAATAATATCATTTGAATTACTGAATTACTAATCAATTACATGAATGGTTAAGAACAGTAATAGACATAACCTTCATTATCATTATCCTAACCATATTGTGTATATTGATATGTTAAAACTTGTGTCCAAACACTGCATACATAATTTCAACTATGCGTTTTTTAATAATATGACAAGAATTGCATGCAGAGCGTGATTTTTTTCAAAGAGTAGATTTTGATTTCTTTTTTGGTAAGTTACATGATATAGAACTTCAATTAATGTTAGCAATTATTACAATAGCCACTTATTACAGCCGGAGCAAATTTTATATACTTTAAAAATGTAATCTCTCCAAAATATATTAGTTATGGTCAATCGTTTAATGTTCGAATTTCACATTTCATTTTATTGCTTAAAAAAAAAATTCGAAGCAGAAGAATCGAACTATTTCAATTAAACAAGTTGCAACGCTCGTTTTTATTTGTGTACCTTCCGCCAGTTTGAGTAGATAGAAGTAAATGAATATATGAAACAATAACGAAAAACATGAATGAATAATGAATATTAAAGTAATGAACAAACAGATGTACAAAATATAAACTTTGAATGTATAATACCCACCAACAAACTGTACATAAGTGTCTTAAATTGAATTGTCATTGCTTATTTAAAATACTTTAATTCATTAAAAAAAACATTCGCGGCCCGAGAGCTGAATTTTAGTTAAAAAAACAAAAACAAAGTATACATCAGTGAAAAAGTAAAATTACACGTAATACATATGCGTAATAACATTATGGTATTAAAATTTCAATTCGTTTTGTACATAGAACGTTATTGTGCTTCTTCGACACCTGCTTCGGCTACAATTACTCCGTGTGGCAATTCAGTACATTAATCAAACTCCCGATCCAAACCCCGGACAAGAACCTACCTAACACCAACACCAAGCACAAACATAGCCCCCAACCCAAATGCAACCCCAACCCCACATCCCTGATAAAATAAAGCCTGGAGCAACCGCCGCCGGAGCATTTGTCGTGTCGCCATCGTTTTACATTGTGGCAGATTACTTGGTACATACATGTTTAAATAAATATGAATATTACCATATTTGCATTAAAATTATACGTTAAACTTATACAATATATGAATATGAATATAATTATTTGTTTGATATTCGAATGAATTAAATATTGTGGTGTAAATTGCATAGCCAGATGGCTAGTGTTCTTTCTTTAATAACAAAAACAGAGACAATAAGCGACACCAATAAAAAATATACTCAGCTTTTATATAGCGCGAATTACAATTAAGTCTCTAAGCGCTTCCAAACTTGGAAATCATTACTCCAGTTTTAGATGTGCTGCCATTACAGCGCTTTAGCATTTCAAGGTACCTATTTACATCACCTAGGTTGAGTGTGGCAAATGTAGATCAATGTCTTGCCAAAGGACATTAGTGCCGCGGCGGGACTCGAACCCCGACTTGTGATCAACAGTCCGGCGACGTAACCACTCGACCACGACCCCAAATCTGGGAATTATATAATCAAATAGATGCTACAATGAATTAAACAAAATATACTTTGTAGATTAAATGCAGATTTTGTTTTGTCTTTGGACCAATTTAGTATTAAAAGGTAAGGTAGTGTATACAAATGATTTTAGCATAAAAACATGGTTAAAAGGTTGCATGGTAATGATCGATATATCAATAAAGAAGCAAACAATATTTTGCACAATTAAATCTGATTCAGTTGCTCCAATGATTGTTATTATTCACATATTACATTTCAAATTATACATTTAAGGCTTTGGCAATTTGCAAGATTGTGAAAGCATCAGTATGAAATATAAGGGAGAAAGAGAGAGAGCGAGAGAGAGAGAGAGAGAGAGAGGAGGGGGTGGGGTGAGGGAAAGGGAGAGAGGGGTGTCAACGAGTTTACATTCCACATTTTCACGATATTAAATTAGTAATCATAATTTTAAAACGAGGCAAGGTGGGGTAAGTTGGTTGCAGAACATTTGACGAGTCGTCATCAATGAAAACAAAGCCTACAGATGGCGCTCTTCCTTTTTAACAGTTTTCCCAGCAAGAGTCGCGTAGTGTCGCATCACATAAATATGTTGGCCTACCCTCAAACATGTTCTCTTACTCTCGAGAAATAGGTTGATGCAGAGCCATCTATACACAGCTAGAGTTTGGTCAACTCGGTTTCACTGGGTCACAACAAAGCAGTATTCGCCTTATATATGATATATTGTGTCCAACTCGAACCGGGTTGGCCAACACTCTGTGTATATATGGCTCTGGGTTGATGACTAAGTTTACCCCCTCTGATGAGATGTTCCTCTCTCCAAGAATAAACAAGGTTTCGAGATGCATTTACTCCAAGTCTTTGATAATATAACATTAAGAGAGAAAAAAAAAATGAATAATCCATATTGCAAATGTGCGATATCACGTATTTTGAAATAATGTTCATTATTGGGCTCAAGGATTACACAAAATCATGCTGACTTCTGAATATTATTTGTGTGTATAATGTGCGTACGCTTGCGTACTGAAAGGCCTGAAAATCATTTTGCAAACGAGCATAGTGAGTGAACATGTAAACTTGAGAAGAAAAAAAATAGGGGGGGGGTCGCGCGAACCCACCGAACCCCTAATTTGTACGGGGTGCAAAATGTTTGTTCCACCTTTAAGTATGCAGGTAAAAGATGAATGAAATAATTTGTAACGATCGAGGCACTGTCTAAACAACGATTTACCCATATACATGTAATTTGAATATATTACGAGAATGGTTATGTATTTTGTATGCGTAGTAATTTTTGTGAACATTGCGGAAGATTTCCACTAGCAGTGCTCATTTTGGAAAATAATCAGTTTGAAGTTTCAGAAATGGTTTCGTGCCTAAGCTTTGGGCAAGCTCTAATAAAAGTCAAATTAAATACAAACACACAAACATTTTGCTCTCTTTTTAGCCGTTCTTGATTACTTGTTAAACATAAAATTAAAGTTTTATTAATACTTGACAAATTTGAACTCCTACCTTGCGTCACAAAAATAAATGTTCCCCGAAACAAAAAGCCCCTCAACTAATTGGGGAAATTTGATAACCATTTCTTCGATAAAGATTCCCTAATTGATGATACCGGTATAGTTTGCCTCGTGTATGCTAGTATTTGTTTTAATGGGGCACATCCATGTGTTAGTTTGCTAGGACAAACTCTTTTCAGCCGCTGTGCTTAACAGTGTCTGCACAATGAGACCAAGGAGCTGTGTGGTTGAAGCTCCTTATTGAGGCTAGGTTGACATCATACTACATAGGGTCTGTAATATTTGACATTGTCAGAGACTGACAGAATTAGCCTAAATAGGCTTTGCTAAAGGCTTGAGTTCATGAATTTTAGTCAAGTTTGAAATCAAAACTCTGTGCGTGCCTGCAGGCTGCAGACTACGGATGGTAAATGACTGGGAGATGTCAGTGTCTTGCTTTCGTAGAACTCTAATATCACAAATGTTAAACGAATAATCGTTTTTAACTTTGAACCGAGGTTCTTGCCTTTTTGTAAATATTATGTTACATGTATATAATTCTTTATATCTTTTTATTTAGTGTAAAATATCAAAGCTGTGTATTTAATCACAGGACATATTTTAGCCAAGATGTAGAATAGCTTGTAGCTTAAGTATGTATTCAATAGTTATTCATACTTATTTATTACATTCTCATTCATTGCTGTGATACTTTTGTGTGTTAGTGGTACCGGACACGATCAGCATCAAATGCTATTTTCTGGTCCCATTTATCCTTTCAATGTTATACGTTCACAATTGATTGTTATATTAATGTGCTTTTTGTTTGGATAATAAAGCTTCAAACTCAAACTCAAACTCAGATAGAAATGTAGATAGAAAGATAAATAAATAATACGATAGATAAAGGGATGAACTAAAAGAGAGGGATAGATAGATAAATAGTTGGATACACAGATATATAGATAGATGGATGGAAAGATAGATAGATAGATAGACATATAGATAGATAGATAGATTTGATGTATAGATATATAAATAGATAAATGGATGGATACATAAAAAGTTAAGTTAAGAAGAAATAATGAAATATTCGTTGGAAAAACAAAACATTAATATTCTGCTTAAATCTTTTGTCCAGTAAAGAGAAATTTATTAAAAACCAGCGTTCTTCGAAACCTGAAAAAGGGGTACAAGAGTTGCTAAGAGCAAATGTAAAACAACAATGATAAGCGTGCTAGAAAAGATGACGAAGCAATGTAAAGACTGGGTATTGCAAATGAAAAGGGAGTGAGAAGTACTAGAACGACAAAACAAAGAAAACGCCTAGAAAGGCGTGGAAAAAAGAGAAAAGAAGAACGGAAAATGGAACGCGAGAGAGAAGAGACTAGAATAGAGAGGAAGAAAGAGAGAGAGAGAGAGAGAGAGAGAGAAAGTGATAATTAGTAAATACACTATTATGTATAATGTTTATAATGCTGTTATGCATTTGTAATAGTTTGAGATGTAAAAATGAAAAGTTGCGATTTGTTATTATATATTAATTTCATGTTAAAGTAATGTAACTCCAATATCTTGAAGTATTATGACAAAATATTTATATATTATCATTCTGTTATTATTCTGTGTGCAATGGATGAACATTAAAATAACTTTTAAAATAAAAATAAAATTTCCAGAATCTGGCCGGTTCCTTATCCTTATATTCCCTACAATTCAACATTTTCTTTCTCTATTGCGACTAATACGGAAGTGAGTCCTGGGCCATGACAAAGAATGACAGAAAGATAGTTGATGCCTTTAAACCGTGGTGCTACAGGAGGCTGGTGCAGGTGTCATGGAAAGATAAAAAGACATATATGTGAGTCCTGGACAAGATTGAAACAGACTTGACCATCAGAAGGGGAATCATGGAAAGAAATCTAAACTATTTTGGGCACATTTTTAGGAGACCTGAAGTTGTTGAGAAGCAAATACTGCAAGGAGCAGTCAAAGGAAAATGGGGTAGAGGTCATCCACCAATATCTTGGACTGAAGATATCAAGAAAGTGTCTGGACAAGGAATGAAAGGTGCAACACAAATGGCAGGTGAAAGAGTTGCATGGGGTTGCATGGCGTACTCTCGTGAAGACCACAGCAGCGCTTTACAGCGCCACCTGAAGTTGATGATGATGATGATGATGATGATGACAATTGATTCAAGCCGCCGAAGATGGCGCTATCAACGAACAATTACGCTCACCAGCTCAGCCTTCGCCTGGCGTCGTAATAGTCCTGCGTACGCGCCTGCGTAGACTGATACGTGTGACGTCCATTCATGGCAGTACATTAAAGGGAAGTCGATCGTAGCAATCCACATTGTCGTTGTGCAAATCTAAAAGTCCCTAATTTCAGGTTCATGACATCTTCGGATGGCAGCAAGTGGAGATCGCATTGCTTTGGTTTGGTGATCAAAATCGAATAGGCCAGATTCTGTAACACAAATCGTAAATAACGTGTGCATGGTACAGTCACACACAGGCGCGCCGGAAGCAGTTTGGGATGGGTGGGGGGGGGGGGGGGGGGGGGCAAACAATCCAGGGGGCTCACCAGGGGCAGTGACGTAATGAGCAAAATCGTTTGGAAGAGGGGGGGGGGGCAGAAGAAAAATCTCTTACACGTTACATGCCTGCCTCGCGTAACGTTTTTCAAAGTATTCAGAGTATTAACGATCAGGTAGAGCGTAAATTGGCGTGGGGTCCAGGGCCTGAGCCCCGGCAAGGGGTCAAGGGGCTGAGCCCCCGGAAGCTCAGAGTTTTTAGGCATTAAATTACGGTCAGATAAGCATATTTAGATACTTTATTTGTGTAACTGGCGGGTCACTATTTGGCGGAGAGTACAGGGAGCAGAGCCCCCGAAAGCTTATTTTTTCAATAAGGTATTTAATTACGGTTAGATGAGCATCCAGGGGTCCTCTTTAAGGCCATTGATGTGGTCCAGGGGGCAGAGCCCCTAGAAGCTCAGAGGTTTAAATATTTAAATACGGTCAGTTGAGCATCCAGGGGCCTCCTTTGGGCTCTTGGTGGGGTACAGGGGGCAGAGCCCCCTGAAGATCTTGTATTTTAGGTATTTAATTACGGTCAGATGAGCATCCAGGGGACCGCCTTAGGGCCCTTGGAGGGGTCCGGGAGCGGAGCCCCCCCCCCCCGTAAGCTCTGGGGTTTTAGGCATTTAATTACGGTCAAATGAGCCTATATTTTGATACCTCAATTGTTACATTGTCAGGTCACTTATTTTTTTCTCTCTCTCTCTTTCTTTCTTTCTTTTTCTCTGTGACATACTTTTTCAAAATTGAGGGGGCTCAAGCCCCCGAGCCCAGCCGTTTCGCAGACCATGACATAAAGGCTTCTAAATAAGCATATTTTTTCGCCCGACTGTAAATTTGTCAATTTCTAATTTTCCAACAAACGCATAAAAAGGTATGACTTTATACAAAAAAAACTGAGAAAAATTACCGGAAAATCATGTCATTCAGCAACATTTAATCACTGGTATCGAATAAGAAATAACCCCCCCCCCCCTCCCAATCAGTACGCCAGCGTTCAGGGGCTCATGTCTTCTCACCCCTATAACAAACAACAGACACGCTTTCCCATTCTCTCATATATGTCCACGATATACGCGTATCGCTATTATAAAAACCTCCATTTTAGGTGGCATGCATAATGTGCAATGTTTAGGAAATTTAATTCCCGTTAACTTTCCTTTTCTTTGAATGGAATTTTGTGTGTGATTTAATTCAGGTTTTTATTATTGTTATGTTCTTTTGGGTTAAAAAAATACAAACTATCTTTACTCCTTTACTGCTTTTGTTTTTGGATGGGGTGGGGGCGTTTTTTTTTTGTTTTTGTTTTTTTTTGGGGGGGGGGCTAAAAATGCATAACTATCCTGGCTGTGCTATTGATTCTCAACATTTCAAACACCACTGTACAAAACCTAACTAATTTCACTAAAAATCGGTTCTTCAGTGACAATTCATGACACCTAAATAGCAGAAAAATACAATTTTTTCAACTTTCAGATGTTACATAGAATAATTTTAAAATGCAAATTGTGTGTCTACTACAAACTTGCCACTTGCCGATCAACCGCATCGGCATGATTGTGTGCATCTGTGTGTTATGAGTGTATTTACTATTCATGTATTTAAATGCTGCCTATTTACACGTAGTGCAGTGTTAACGGTCAATACGCATTAGCGTTGACTTTCTATGTGGGTACAGTGGTTGTAATTGTATACAATGCAATCTGTATGTAGCCTACTCATAGAATTGGCAAATCCACACCGGTAGGGGCTGCACTTTGATCGGTGTACCTTCTGCACGCGCGAGTTGGTTCAATCGTTTTTCTACCCCCGCTCTGGGTTTTCCCAATTTCATGTAACGTGACAATGGGTTGTCTTTGTTTGCCATTACTTGTAATGTTTTCCGCCTCCACATAAACAGGCTAATGATGATTCACTGCAAAATGTGACATTTAGCCTATATTAGCCTATCATAATTATGCTGCCAATGAAAGGTATAGCCACTCGCTAATATAAGAAGTAAACCTAATAGTATGTTGGGTTTTCTTTTTAAAGCAAAACCTTAGGAACATGCATGTCTTTAGAGTGAAATGAAAAACATTAATGACCTTTAACCCAACTCTATTTGAAAGGTAGAGATTGTAATATATATTTTGTTTTAAATATAAATATTTAGTAAATTCGATTAAATTCCTCAATATGGCAAGAAACATATAGTCTCAGGTATAGAGACCAAACCGTACATAAGACACCATACAGTAATATATAAAACATCATAGTCCCCTCTCCTCGATGTTGATGGTTAATTTAGTCGACTATGATGCATAAGAATGATTGAAACCTCAAGAATACCCATATCTATATCATATGGTTTAATATGATGATGATAGGCTCAAACATTGTAATGATGGATAGAAACTAGCGTGGAATATTGTGCTTCCACCATTAACATGGAGAGAACTATTGTAACATTTGCGCGTGGGCATGAAGGCAGTGGGCAGATTAGTGTATGTGATTCAAATAATAATTTTCATACCACAAGCCAAAGGTCGGTTGATCATCCATTAAAATCCCTCATCCGTTTGTACATCCGTGTGTACATCCTGTTGTACATGATACTTGCCTTATAAAGAACTTCCTACACCCAGTAATAACTAGACCTACTATGTAACTATGTCTAGCCATACGACAAATCTGTATACTATTGAGCGTGTAACGTGTTTGTGCGCGTATTCAGGGCGAAATCTGTACAAAGATGGCTACTTCCAGCTCGGAGATTAGGAAAGGGAAGCTTGATGAGTTACGACATGAAATCTTGTCGTACAAACCAGGCAAGGCTGTACCTTGTGATGATGAACGAGTGGTGTTTCCTGATAAGCTTGTTATTGGTACGATAGGTTTACCCGAGCATGCGTACAGCATAGTCCCTGTCCTGCGAAGTGCTCTTTATGGAGACGTAGAGCATCGCAAGCTTGCTGATGAACATCAAACATCTACTGATCAGGAATATCTCACCGATTCTATATACGTCATCACAAGAGAAGCTCTCTTCCCAGGTTTGTATATTGAAAAAAGAGCTTTGTTGTTTTGTTTGTGTTTGTTGTAAATCCGAAATGATACTACGCCTCCACTATGAACATGTATCGTTGGAATAAAAGCTATTTCATTAACTCTAAGGTAGGTTTTTGGTAAAATAATGAATTGCATTGACAAATTACCCCTCGTCTTTAATAGACTAGCATTGTAAAGAATGTCAAAAAAATCTAAATATGTTGGGTAATTTCTTATTTTGTTTTTGATTGTCTCTAAAAAACAATAATTCCCATGTGTCAAAAATGGGACAATGTAAACCAACTGCCCAATTTGTATTTGTATGTTTTGTAGAAGAAATAAATTCAAGTTAATTCAATTATGGCGGTTTGAAAAAAAACTACGCGATGATCCTATTTGATGTTGTTATGGGTGTTTTTTTAAGGGTTTTGGAATTGTACCATTATTACCCGCACTGCAGTTCTTACAAAATTCCCACATGACATTATACTTACATAGGACAACATAGATTCATGGATTCATCATTATTTTGGCAACCCCTTCTTTCGAACCCATGTAAGATTCTCTTTATGAAACGCATTAAGTTCACCGTTTATATTTTCACAAAATATATTTTTGTGTGGTTTCATTAAATGTTATTGCAAAAACAATTCATTCATTTGTGTTATTCTGGCATAATGCATGCAATTTATAGAACTACACAAGCTTTTCTATTTTGCTCTTTCTCTACTTCTGCATGTAAGCTAAATATCATGTTAATAATATCCAAAAGGTTCATCATGCACAATGTATCAAATACGTTCTCTCTTACCATCTTACCAGTTTTAAACGAAGAAATTGTACGAGACCTTGCCGGGAAGGTCGGACGTATCGTGCTGTTACTAACGTGAGTATTAATCTTCTCGCTCTACATATTCACATGGGTAATACATATTTGACTGATATAGACTACCATTTTTGTAATCGCATAGTAATGCTGGTACGCTTATGGCTAGATGATGTCTTTGGAATATTTATATGGGTAAAAGAATTTTTTTTGTTGGAGATTGAGCCCATTCGCTTGTATAGTAATGCGGATACGTTTGGGCGGGGGGGGGGGGGCAATGTCATGGTTTGCCCCTAGCGGAATAATACTTAGATATTCACCACTGTTTATCACTTTTGTGTATGCAAACATGATTTTATAATGTCTCTCCTTACTTCTGTTACCCGAATTTGACAGCAAGGTGCCCGAATATGTTCGATATCTTTACATCTTTAATATCGACAGTGGCGTAGACAGGTTCGTACACCTGGGGGGGATGACTGGGCTGCCAACGCTAGTGAGGGAGCGAAGCGACCGAGCGGGGGGAGGGGGTGTCCCCCTCCCACGGTAGGGAGCTTTTGCAATTTTGAACTTGAAATCGTGCAATCTGATGCATACTTAATGAGGTAAAATAACACACACAAGCGTGCACGCACACACACACATACTCACACACACACACACACATACACTTTTTTTTTTTTTTAACAATTTTGTTTTATTTCTCCAGATGTGTAACACAAACCATGACATACAATTGAATAAAATAAACGTGTTCAATATTGATGCTTTTACATAAACATAATTAAACACAAACTTATTTGCAGTATAATATAACTTAACAACAAAGTAAACGTATAAGTACCTAAACATAATATGTCAATTGTAAATGTTATTTACTTATATATTACAAAAAAAAACAAATCTGGAGATAATTTTACTGAAACAATCCTGCCCCCTCCCTGCCCCCTACATCACACAGACATACTCACCCTCTATCACACAAACATACTCACCCACTCACACACATACTCACCCACCCACCCACCCACCCCCCCCCCCCCACACACACACACACACAGTACTCACTCAGTGGATGTCTGCCAACATTCTCAACTTAAGAAAAATATACTAAATAAGTTATCCAGGCCGCAAAATCGAGTTACGCTTTTAACAAGCTCACGGTGGAGAAGAAAGCAAATCTTAATTAATCTTAAGCTGCTCCCACTTTAAAAAATGTGATCCTAGCTTTCCCATTTTAATTGCTATTTTCTTTTCCTCATCCCTATACTTAAAAATGCTTTTTTTCATCTTTTCTAAAGTTAGTACTCGCCCCCCCCCCCCGATCTTGACATAAATGTAACATACTTCACCATAAAAATGATAGTATTACACATTTTTATTCTATATGAACTACCTACCAACCCAACAAATATATCTCGCCATTCTAAATCTTTAATTTCATCTAACTCAAAAAGTTGTATTAAAGCCTGCCATAACCTTTGAACGCTCCCACAAGATAAAAATAAATGTTTGTATGTTTCTATTTCCTGCTTACAAAACGAACATAAATTATCACCAACAAAACCAAATCTATGAAGATGCTCATTAGTGTATATGGCTCCATGCAATAATTTAAATTGAAATTCACGTTGTTTTCTAATGAGTATAGTAATTCTTGGTCTCACAAATATTTCTTTTAATTCTTTATCTATAAAATCATAGTCATTTTGCCCATCCCTTACCTGCAAATCATACGTTCGCTGCAGTGCTTTGATGAAATAATCATAGATTGTTCTTGAACCCACATCCACAAACTGTATTTTTTTACTAGAAATATGGAAATAAGTATTAAAGCTTATCAAATCAACCTCGAGGAATTCTATTAACCCTGAATCATCCTTCCATAACCTGGGTATCGCATCATAAATATCAATAATCATAAGCAAATTATTACCTTTCATACCGAGGTTCATAAAATATTTAACAGGCTTAACATGACCTTTCTCAACCAAATGATTCAGTTGAACAATCCCTCTTTCAAACAAGTATCTATCAAATATACTTTTTCCATTTATACATATATTCTGATTATTAAAAATAATTGGATTAATATAACCCTCCAAATATCTTAAATTACTTGTCTCTTGCCATGCTTGCAACATTTCCATATAGTATGGTGGAATATCTAAAACGAGTTTAATCTTGTTTAAATCATAATCACATAAAAAAATAAATCTACCACCCACAAACTGTAAGCAATGATCAAAAAACAATTTCCATCCCAAACTTTTCTCTCCATATAAAAGACGTTTTATCCACATTATGCGCTGTATTTTAACGGACATTTCAAAATTAATCATTCTTAATCCTCCAAAGTCATAATCCTGATACATTATTGCCCGTTTAATTCTATCTTTCCCCCTCCATATGAATTCAAATGAAATTTTTGCAACTTCTTTATATACCCAATGAGGGACAATAACGAGAGATGAAATATAATTTAATTTTGAAAGCGCATAAGTTTTTAGCAAATGTATTTTACCCATAATAGTTAAATCTCTTTGTTTCCACCATACAAGCAATTTTTTTATTTTACTTAGAATTTCTTTATAATTTAAATCATCTTTTAAACTTCGATCTAATGAATAACTAACCCCTAAAATATGTATTTCCTTAACCAAATTTCCAAATAAAGGCCCATCAGGTTTGTTCTCATCCTCACCCATCCACATAAAATGTGTCTTTGTTTTATTCACTTTAAGACCACTAATTTTTTCAAATGATTCAAAAATATATTGCAACCTTCTAACCGAATCAATATCCTTCAAAAATATTGTCATATCATCTGCATATAACACTTGCCTAATTTCAGATTTTCCAAATGTAATCCCTTTAATACCGTTGTCCCTCCTTACTGCATGCGCCAAAATTTCGATGGCAACCAAAAACAAATATGGCGATAATGGATCCCCTTGCCTTACTCCCCTTTCTATTTCAAAATACCCCGTGGAGTGACCACCGTTCATAACACAACTACTTATCCCTTTATACAATAATTTTACCCAAGAGCAAAATGAATCTCCAAAACCGAACAATTTCAATATTTGAAATAAATATCTATGAGATACAGAGTCGAAAGCTTTCTCAAAATCCACTGCACACAAAAACCCTTTCCCTTGTTCCCCATAATGGATAGAATAAAATAACATGTCATCTATCAATCGTACAGCTTCCCCAATATTTCTATCTTTTATATATCCAACTTGATCATGATGAATTATTTCATTTAAAACCTCTTTCATTCTTTTTGCTAGAACTTTAGATACAATTTTATAATCTACATTCAAAAGCGTGATGGGTCGATAATTTTTTATATGGAGAGTATCTTTCGCTTCCTTCTCAATTAAGGTAATTACCCCTTGTTTTTGAGATGCCGTTAATTCCCCCCTTTCGTATGTTTCATTCAATACTTCTACTAACAAATCACCCAAAGCTGGCCAAAAAGTATAATAAAATTCAACTGTTAACCCATCATTTCCCGGGGTTTTATTCAATTTCATTTCTATGACTTTTAAAACTTTCAAGCATTCATCTTTAGTTAATTTACCTTCACAGATTTCCTTATTGTCTTCATTTAACTTTGAAATATCATTGAAAAAGAAAGGGTCGTTTTGATTTATATCAGCCCTTAAAGAATATAAATCTTTATAAAATAGTTTAATTTCCTTTAAAATTTCCTCCTTATCTCTAGTAGTTTCCCCATTTTCTTTGTACACCTCCCTAATTACACTTTTCCTTTTATTCGATTTTAACAGCTGTTCAAAATATTGCGTATTGTTTTCTCCATCTTCAAACCAAGGTGCTCTTGATCTTATTTTAATGCCCTGTCGAGAAAAATCATACAATTTATTTAGTTTATCCCTTTTCTCCTCAATACAATCAACAATATATTTAGTGGGTCCCACTACCAGTTCGCCTTCTAAATCCTTGATTTGTTTCTCTAACAGTTCTATTTCAACCCTCCTTGCTTTTGCCTTTTTCCGCGAGTATGTTATAATAAATTCTCTCATTTTCATCTTTAAAAAATCCCAAAATACTAATTTATTCAAAATCTGTAATGACCATTCAGCTTTTAATTCCTGTATTTCCTTATTCATCTCTTCAACAAAATCTTTATCCATACATAAACTACTGTTAAATTTCCAATATGATTTCCCGAAAACAAACTTATCAACAAGATCATTAAATTCTAGCCTAACGCCAGAATGATCTGGCGTAATAGATGTCAAAATCTCACACGTACCCACCAATTTTTCAACACTACAAGGTATAAACCAATAATCTAAACGGCTTTGCACTACCGGCCAATTTTGTCGAAAAGTAAATTGCTTTACATTCGGATTTTTTTTCCTCCATATATCTTCTAAATCGTATTTATTTAAAAATTCCTTAATCAAATCAATAACCC
Source organism: Strongylocentrotus purpuratus (assembly GCF_000002235.5). NCBI lineage: Eukaryota > Metazoa > Echinodermata > Echinoidea > Camarodonta > Strongylocentrotidae > Strongylocentrotus > Strongylocentrotus purpuratus. The sequence goes on from NW_022145594.1 coordinate 50,786,298, forward strand.
GAGATTTCACCGGTGTTTTTGACCCCACATAATCTAATTTTCCATCCAATATACTATTGAAATCACCTCCTAATAAAACTAAATAGTCCCGATCACACTGATCAAAAATACTTTCATCTAACTTCTTCAAAAATTCAATTTGTAAAGTTTCTTTATCTCTCGTTGGAAAATAAACATTAACCAATAGCATTTTAACCCTTTGTATTTCACCTTTAAAAATAATGTATCTCCCCTCTTCATCTACTTTAATTTTTTTTTCTTCAAAATCTAAATGATTAGAAAATAAAATAAGAACCCCTCTACTATGGTTTGACCCATGACTAAAAAACATTGGCCCTCCCCAATCTTGTTTCCACCGCTCTTCTATCTCTACTGTACTATATGTTTCTTGTAAGAAAATTATACTATTCTTTTTAGTTTTGCACCATTCAAAAATATTCACTCTTTTTAACCTATCTCTTATTCCTCTAACATTTAATGTCATGAAAGATAATTTCACTGCCATGTTATTTTATGTGTAATTGTATCCAAAACCTTACATCGATAAACTCCAAAGAAACTTCCACACAATCTATTTCCACCGTGAGCAAATGTATGGAAAAAACTATCTGCAGCCAAACATATATGCATACTTATCGTCGAATAATATAAAAAATGCAAGCAGAATCCACCCCGTACCACACAACCCAACGCATTCATACACACAAGCATATTCACTACACACACAACACCCCCACACAAAACAACCAAAATCTGCTCTTCGGTGTACGTAAACATCCGAGAGCAAGAGCCTCCCCCTTTCCCTGTCAATTTAACTAGACCAATGACAGAATAAACCAATGAACATTTCTTCTTGCACAAGTCGATGAGAAATACGTTGTATTGTTATATAACCGTAATCTAATTAAACAAAACAAAAAAAAAATACAAAGAGCTTTTATCCCTTAACAAATGCCTTGAATTGTATTACGGAACCCGCTCGTCATAACTAAGTTAAATGATTTTCCTAAAATGCATTACAGTGAATTGACCGGCCCGCGTACCTAATTACAATACGCACCTTCTAATTAAAAATAAAAACACGATCCCAATAAACCAAATTCCCCCAAACGACACCAGTTCGGCAACCTAATAAACTGTTCGTGCAAACCGAACCCATCATGCTATCATTTACCAAGTTCTATAATTTGCATAATAAGCCTCACCCATGAATGAATAGGCTCACACACCTGATCGTTTTGTATGCACTCCGTAAAAAAAAACTCCTAAAGGGCGTTCCCGACAACTCGAAAGAACACCAAACGTCAGCCCGACATAATGATAGGCAAGCATGCATACCGGATCCCAACACGTTCCTCCCTCTCAAAACATCACACCACCACCTGGCTTTAAAACAAAATAGTTTTGGCTGGGTGAACAGATCGGACCATTATCCAGATACTCGAATTGTTTTCACTTTACAGAAAAAGTTTTAAATATGTATCAGTCATTTACTAAGATATGTGAATTTACATAGAATGCGTTATCGAAATAAAGCTCATTGTAATATTTAAAAAAAGCCGTCGTTACCCAGATACTATGGCATTGTATAAAGGCGTTGCAATATACATCGTGAAAGAAAGCGGACGTTCAAAAGAGTTTATGGAAAGTACCTTGCAATAAAGCTCATTGTAATACCAAGAGCCGTGTTACCCAGATATTATGTTTTGCATAAATAGGCGTTACCACAAAGTACTTGAATATCGTGAAAGAGAACAAATCCCCAACAGACCAGCAAGGTTTATGGAAAGTACCTTGCAATAAAGCTCATTATAATACCAAGAGCCGTGTTACCCAAATATTACGTTTTGCATATATAGGCGTTACAACAAAGTACTTAAATATTGTGAAAGAGAACAGATCCCCAACAGACCAGCAAGGTTTATGGAAAGTACCTTGCAATAAAGCTCATTGTAATACCAAGAGCCGTGTTACCCAGATATTATGTTTTGCATAAATAGGCGTTACAACAAAGTACTTAAAAATCGTGAAAGAGAACAGATCCCCAACAGACCATCAATACATTTACCCCTCTATCTGAATTTACATAGATTTGCGTTATAAAATAATGAAATAGTCAATATACTGTTTAAGCATGTTTTGAGGGAAATGTTTCTTCTCACTTCACGCATGCATGCTTAGGGTTGTAATACAAATCCTGCTACAATTCTTTTTGTTTTCTTTTTTTTTAAATACCAAGTTATATAATTTGCATATCATGCGTCACAAAATGATAAACAAATGATGAAACACTACTGCCAATTCGAAATAGCACCAGGGAATGTATCCGGACCGGTCCCCAAGCATTTTAGCCCCCTTAATAAACAACACCACCTGGCACCATTGAAATATTTTGGAAACCTCACTCCTACACATACTTAACCCCTTTATTCCACAAGTGGCAAAGCTTAGAAAAGGGAACTGAAACCAACAGCCCTTGGCGCGACAATCTTATTAAAATATTATTATTGCTTTGGTTAGAACAATAAATGAACAACCTCTAGCAAAAAAAAAAAAAAAAAAAAAAAAAAAAAAAATTGCCTGCAAAATCCCCCTTTTTTCTCAATGTTGTCACTTCATCTCCGATATTCAACATTTAAGGCATTATGGAGACGAAGTTGCACACAAATCAAACCTCGCCTTCCACATACCCAACAACGATGAGAAACCCGAGGCTTCGCTTTATATTTCATATACACTGAAGAAAGAAAAAAAAAAAAAAAATGTGTGTGATATTAACTCTTGGTAAACGTACGATAATCTTCTCAAGTTTTGTATCATTTTTTTAAAACTAAAGAAACGAACAGAATATGTATATATGTATATACATCCTTTTCTTCCTCTTTTTGAACAATAATTAAAAAAAAAAAAAAAAAAAAAAAAAAAAAAAAAAACACCATTGTCATATACGTGACAGGCTAGTTTAGCCCAAAAATTTCACATTGGCTAATGTGTAGTAAACATAAACAATACTTTATAACTTATAACTGGTACTTTCCTTAATTATTTCCTCGCTTATTCCTTCTCTTTCCCTCCCTTCTCCTCTCCTTTCCCCCTCTTCCTTCTTTTCCCCTTTCTCCCTCTTATCATTTCTCTTCTATTTTTCCTTTCCAAACTTCCACATTAAACCTGTCGTTTTCAATAGTATCCCCAAGTTGAAAGCACGTGAAATCTCCTCCATGCAGCCTTCATTAATGGGGAGGTAGATGGGGATGAACATAAATTCATCTCTTCCATACCAATAGATCGCTGACAGAGCAATAATAAACAAGCCCTGCCAAACAAACCATCAGCCTGAAGAATCTTTTATTTTAAAAAAGAAACTCAAAGTTGTCACTTCATCTCCGATATTCAACATGTAAGGCATTATGGAGACGAAGTTGAACAAAAATCAAACCTCGCCTTCCACATACCCAACAACGATGAGAAACCCGGGGCTTCACTTTATATTTAATATACACTACGATTATATACCATAAATTATCAGGAAAAACAAAAAATGTGTGTGATATTAACTCTTGATAAAAGTACGATAATCTTCTCAATTTTTGTATCATTTCTTTAAAACTAAACAAACAAAATATGTAGGCCTATATATTTATATACATTAAACAAAGATCCCTCTCATAATATACCTGACAGGCTAGTTTGACCCATACATTTCACATTGGCTAATGTATAGTTCACAATACTTTATAGCTTGTACTTTTCTTTTCCTCGTTCCCCATTTTATCTAATTATTTTTCCTTTCTTTTCCCCTCCCTCCTTTCCCTTCTCCTTTCCTCCTCTTCTCTCCTATCTCTTTCCCCTCTCTTTCATCTTCTTCTATTTTTTCTTTCCAAACTTCCACATTAAACCTGTCGTTTTCAATAGTATCCCCAAGTTGAAAGCACGTGAAATCTCCTCCATGCAGCCTTCATTAATGGGGAGGTAGATGGGGATAAAAATAAATTCATCTCTTCCATACCAATAGATCGCTGACAGAGCAATAATAAACAAGCCCTGCCAAACAAACCATCAGCCTGAAGAATCTTTTATTTTAAAAAAAGAACTCAATGTTGTCACTTCATCTCCGATATTCAACATGTAAGGCATTATGGAGACGAAGTTGAACAAAATCAAACCTCGCCTTCCACATACCCAACAACGATGAGAAACCCGGGGCTTCACTTTATATTTCATATACACTACGATTATATGTCATAAATTATCAGGAAAAAAAAAAGAAAAAAAATTTGTGTGATATTAACTCTTGATAAAAGTACGATAATCTTCTCAATTTTTGTATCATTTCTTTAAAACTGAACAAACAAAATATGTAGGCCTATATATTTATATACATTAAACAAAGATCCCTCTCATATACCTGACAGGCTAGTTTGACCCATACATTTCACATTGGCCAATGTATAGTTCACAATACTTTATAGCTTGTACTTTTCTTTTCTCAATTTCCTATGGAAAAGAGAAATCTTAATAACATATTAATTGGTGTAACATTCTTGATTACATAACTCATCAGCTATTACCACACTCTTTTTTTTGTTTACGAGAATGATATGAAAGGCATAAAGTAAATCTTGGAATATTATTCATCTTTGTCATAGGAACCTATTTTACAGTAACAAAATGGTCTTTGACCTATTAAATGGCTGCACATTATGTTATTCTGTGTCCATGCCTGACAATCACTTTGAAGTTTATAAGTCAATCCTGGTTGCAGTTACTGTCTGAGTTAGGGTGAATCTCGCTGCTCATTCGTACAATTCTACACCATCATAATATGCTCTTGTAGGTAGCGCTTGCCTTTAGTATCTTATTAAACTCTTCTTTTGGCTGAAAAAAAGTATTCACATTAACTTGCACATAATTTAATCTACAACTGATTTCCAGTGAAAACAATACATGTAGCTCGCTTTTTGCTTCTCACACTGTAAAAAATACTTATCTGAAAACAGATCGTGGTAGGTCTCCTTGTAATCACAAACAAAATCATGAATTAGGGGTATAGGCCAAGAGCATTAGTTTTAACATGGAAATTTTTGGTAACAAGCTGATTTTTTCAGGATAGCTCCAGGAATATGTCCAGAATAACATACTAAAAGTCCTCGTATATCCTCCTTGAGCGTTTTCCGCAATCCAAGATGGCGTCCAAAATGGCCGCCATTTCCTGATTTTCTCATAAATTCAAAACTAGGTAACCCCAATACACACTTTAAGTGTCTAAATATATGTTTTGATACATAAGTAACCCAATAAAATACTTATTTAGAGGTTTTGAAACACACAAGTACCAATAAAACCACTTGAGGTCATCCCAAAATCCAAAATGGCGCCCAAAATGCCCGCCATTTTGTACGTTCATCACAATTCAAATTAGTAATGTAAAGCAAATATTTATGCCTGTTTTTAAAGAAACAACAAAGTTAAAAAAATAAAGATAGAGATGTAATTATTCGAAATTTCCAGTTAAATTTAATAAATGATAGCCAAAATGACCGCCAGTTTGCTTATTTCTTCATATTTTCATTCATGAAAACAATGAATGGACTTTAAGGTCAAAACCGTTGTCGGAACATCCTGTGATGATTCTTTAGAAATTTAGATTCATGAAGTTATGTATTGACATCTTTCACAGGCTCTTTAAATATGCAAGGTGATGTCGATACTATTCTGCATCCAGATGATTGTGAAATATGAGTTTTCTATATACATATTTGAGGTTCAGAAATGCAATATTTAGGCCTAATATATCCATTGTCCATGAGCATTTCAAATATTGATTGATCAACAATTTCTTTACCTCAAGCGTGCACAAACTTAGTATTAGTTGCATTAGTCATCATCCTCATCGTCAGATGCTGAATCTCCAGTGTTAATGTCCGCTGAAGTTAGGGCAGCAGCCTCAATATCATCATCATTGGGATCTATTGGTGCCGTATTGTTGCAATTGAGGCCACTGCATTTACTGCACATTGAGGTACAGAAGAGTCCAAGTTTCTTGCAGCTACATGTCATGCTTCTGCAACCATCTGGTTTGCACCCACATGCTACCATGTTCAGCAAAGTGTCGGGTGCCACAGCAATGTCTGTCTCTACAGGTGTAAGAGTTCCATCCTGAAATCGCCAGCCCCATTCTGTTGGAGGTAAAGAGTTACCCATCCATTCCTGGACTGTAAGATAGGTGCGGTATGAATGCTGATTTGCTGCAGCACTAGTTGGAGGTAGACTTTCTAGCTGAAAGGATGAACTCAGAGAACTGCGGCCGATTGCCCGCTTGTATGCAATGTGACGGTAGTCATCGAGAGATTCAAACCTGCTGGCCCCATAAAGCTTAAGAATGAAGGCTTCCCCAGCTCTTTTTACCTCGTCATGGGTGCTTCCACCGTCTGTGAAGGTATCAAGCAAGTCATAGTCCCGTTTCTTGTGGACCATATTGAATGCTTTACGCTTGCCCTGACGGTAGATTGCAGAAACCGTATCACATCCTGTCACAGCATGAAGAAACATCAGGTGAATTCTAGTGTCCCCTATGACATGCTGAATTTCATGAATGTTGAAGACCGTCACTGGATTACTGCGGCATAGCATGTGCATATCCGTGGAAGTGGTTGCCCTAGCAACTAGCATGACCAGTAGGTCTGTATCCGTACCTACGACAACAACTGGCACCTGTTCTGACTCTGCTACTGCTAGTGCCGTGGAGACAATCAGGGTGTCGGCATCTGCTTCTGCCTGCTTGACACGTATACCAGCCATGAGCATTTTGTCACGTAGAGTTTGTATAAGTCTCATCTTATTGTTGCTGTTGGCTAGGAAAGCAGCTTGGGTTGTGGTTGTTGGCATATTATCATCAAATATGATGTCACTTGAGGTACATTTCTGGGATCTTCGTCTCTGCTCAGCTACCTTTGTCGAAGTTGCACTTCCATATCCATCAAACACCACCGTCGAATGAGCTCCATAATGCTTAAGGATGTATGAAATGTACGACTTAACAACATCAGCATAGGTTGACGGTTGTGGCCAAACAACTGATTGCAGTAGGTGACCACCATCTAATACAAAGAGACCATTTTCTGGCAGGTTGGATTGCTTAGTGAACGACTTCAGCAGAAGACCCAGCGAACTCTTTGTTGGCTTCCGCATCACCCCACCTTTGAAAAGGGAAGGAGGCTGGGGAGCAAGCTCATAAGTGAAGAACGATTCCATCTCGGTGCTGTCTTTCAGGACACATGTGATTCTGTTAAACAGTAGTGTTGGGTTGACCTCTGTGCTTTGTCCCCTGATTTTCACCGTCTTACTCTTGGCACCAATGGTCTTCACCTTGTCATTACGATGTAGCTTGATATCTGTGAACTTCATACCATTCATTTCGGATGCCGCTGCTAGGCCGATATCTACTGCTTTATCACAATTGACAGATGAGTCAGCGACAATGCCAGTTGACAAGGAGACCAGGCAATCAGTTTCATATCCAGTAAATGGTGGATGTGCCTGCAGCCATCTAACAAAGATGCATCTATCTTTGTTGTCTCTTGACCTGGTACTTTGCCGTATGTCTTTATGTTGCTCTGACGTACCAGTGTGCACTCCGGTGAACTGTTCCAGTTCATCACATATAGGAATACAGCGAGGAAGTGCATGAACCCACTTTGCCAATGTACTGTCTGTGATTCCACGTCCATGAGTCATTCCTCCAGATGTTTTCAGCTGCCGCATCAGGAACTGCTCAATGGTCTGATCAGAGAAGTTCCCACCCCAGAATGAATCCACACGGCGGATGGTGAAGTATCCCTTTTCTGCGAATTGTGTATATTCATTTCCTGGCATGGTTTGCTCTAGGGCTTCCATCTGTTGTAAATACAACCTGGCAGATTTGGCATAGTGAAGATGTCCTGCAGCATGGAAATGTGGTATCATTTCCCTCACACAGCTGAGATGGAGCATCCAGTCCCCGGTCCTTTCAGCTCGAATGAAACATTGCAGAAGAGACACTTGACGGATATACTGCACCCAAAGCTTCCCTGTCCTACTTTGTCCTGCTGTCTGGTCAAGGAGTTGTGAAATTATCTGACTTAACTGCTTGACACACTCCTCCTCAGCTACATCAGTTGCCTTCTTGTCCTGGTTTAGAAGTGCACCATAAAGATTCGCTAACTGGTCCTTATCTATGCTGTCTAAGATGCCAGGTTTACCCATCAACACGCCAATGAGGGAAGCTGCAGTAAGAATGTGTGCACGGAGAGAACGGGAAAATGCATGACCAGTTTGCATATGTATGACAGACCCTTTGGCGTACACTGTCTCCCATAGCTCTGCAAGCCCACTTCCGTCCATGATGTGGCCTATGCTGCCAAGATATGACATGAGGAGGTGAAATCCACCAAGACGGACGATTACTTTGTCTAGGTCTTGAGAAGAAGCTACAATCTCTGCTGCCTTAATGTACAATGGCTGGTCAAATGTTACTGCACATATTCTCAAGTTATGCTTTTCACATTGTGACTGTGCAAAGCATAGTGCAGTGTAGATGGTACTCGGATTGGAGGGGTCCAAATTGATGAAGGGCAGAGTTTCAATTCTCGTCCTCTCGTACTGGTCACTCTGCATGGCCACTTTCATGAAACCACTCCATGAAGGACACAAGTCTAGTTCTAGAACATAGCCAGCGACCCAGAGGGAGTCTAGGGCAGCTGCGGATCGGAGAGACGGGAGCTCCTGGTCAGGTTTCTCAAGGGGACCTATCACAACAGACCGTAAGCCAGGAACAGCAGGTTTGCTGTATGTCTTTATCGGAATATGTCCAAATGCTCCAAATTTGTCAGCCAATTGCAATTTCACTGAACGTTTGATGGGTGAAGTATCCACAACTCCAGGCGGAGTAACACAAGCGATTCCTCCCATGTTGTGGAAAGTGTTGTGACCGGTCACTGTCGCTACATTGAAGTCGGCATTGTCAAACACGAATTGGGTAAAACCGCCCAGGTGATAGGATGGTTCATCATTTGACATAAGGGCTTGTTCCAACCGCTGTACTTCTTTATAATCATCAGCAAAGCTCATGCTGCTCAAGATGTCTATTAGTTCACGTGAGCCATACTTCCGGTGTATATACACAGCTATTCCCAACAATAGTGGTGAAACAAATGACCTGGGCCTACTGGCAGAGATGATGGCATGTGCTATTGAAGTGCATTTCCTGTTTGAAACCGTGTGACCTTTGCCTTTGCTGTCCACTACATTATGTATGAAACGCTTTAGCGACCTTGGTACTAATGTGTCTCCATTTTCAGTTCCATCTAATGTTGAGTACTCTTCACGGTTGTACACTGTCAGTCTGATATCGTTGAGGATGATGGAAGCAGCCATATCTATTATGCGATCGCTTTGGCTCTCAGCATCTGACACTCTATCACTGTTCCACTTTTCATGAAGTATTTTGTTTGCCGAGTCACGGAAACTCACGATACTGGACTTTCCTTTGATGCTCGTTATAACTAGATCATCACCATAATGATCCTTGAGCTTGTTCTTGAGATGCTTCAGTGTGAAACCCTCGCTCCCTTCCAGAAATGTGGCCATGTAATCTGAAAGCTCTTGAACTGAGTATTGGCATTCATCACTATCATCGAGAAACTTACAGAGATGCTGAAATGCTTCCCGTCGAATATTTTCAGTTGAAATTCCCTCATACTTGTTCTTAAAAAAGGATTGGGCACATGCTCGATGATACTTGGCTTCAGCTGCAACCAGGTCATATGCTTGTTGCACACGATCAGAGACATCGTTACCCCACTTGTCATCTCGCTCTCTTGAACGATCCAATACTGTTACCTGGAACTCTAAGGTCTCAACACTGCTTATTGAACCTTTTCTGCGGGAAGGGTTTTTAGTGTCCTGAGTGATGGACTCCAAACAGAACATACAATCATTTTTTATGTTAAATGTCTTTGAAGCACTTGAGCGAAGTTGAGTCACATCTTCTACTTCTTCAAGACATGAAGATTTTCTCTTTGCAGACACTATGGAACACTTCCTTGTGTAATTCTTACGACAAACAGCATGGATTCGTAGTGGTGTTGTCTTCTCAAATGACTCATGGAATCCATCACTGCGTTCTAAACTTGACTTCACAAGTGTCCTCCGTCCCTTTTCCCCAACTGCAACTGTATCAGGTGATGTTTCTTTACAGATAATGCAATGCACATCCATCATCTGTAATGACAAAAAAATATGCAATTGTTTTTTGTTTTGTTTAGGAAAACGTAATTATCACACATCTGCTTGGGGATACAGGGTTAGCAAGGTAGGCTGGGGCGTGCATGAGACATGGTGAGATAATAATGTGATTGTCAGAGTGTCCGGTATGGATTAGACAAGTATTACCTTTATTAACAGGATCATCCATCATATACTGATGTGTCAATTTACTAATATGACCGCTTATCTAGATCTTAACATTATAGAGCTAGATCTAGTTAGACCTAACTTAGGCCTAGATCTAGTTAGATCTAAATTAGGCCTAGATCTAGTTAGATCTAACTTAGGCCTAGACCTAGTTAGATCTAACTTAGATGTAGAACTAATATCTATCTATACTCTATATTGTAAGTTCCAGTGCCACTGCACTGGGGTTAGTCAGTGCAATATCATGTATGTAATCTGAATAAATGAATTTGATCATCACAATGTTTTAGGAATACAGGGTTAGCAAGGTAGGCTGGGGCGTGCATGAGACATGGCGAGATAAGAATGTGATTGTCAGTGTCCGGTACGGACTAGACAAGTATTACCTTTATTAACAGGATCATCCATCATATACTGATGTGTCAATTTACTAATATGACCGCTCCTCTAGATCTTAACATTATAGAGCTAGATCTAGTTAGACCTAACTTAGGCCTAGATCTAGTTAGATCTAAGTTAGGCCTAGATCTAGTTAGATCTAACTTAGATGTAGAACTTATATCTATCTATACTCTATATTGTAAGTTCCAGTGCCATGCAGTGCACTCAGGTTATTCAGTGCAATATCATTTATGTAATCTGAATGAAATGAATAAATGAATTTGATCATCACAATGTGTTAGGTTAAACAATAGGATACTCTATGTCAATTCATTGCCATGTGCTTTACATTTTACTGCCATGTGCTATACATTTGTAGCACATGTAACTCTGTATCATTCTAAACAGATATGGATACCAAAATTATACTTCAACTTTCTAAGTAATAATTAAAAGTTTGAAATGAAACTCACCTCATAGTAGATATGAACTGCATCTTGTTGGTAAAAAAGTTGGTTAGCACTAGAGTTTCATCTAATGTGCTTGATGTGAAGACAATTATAGACCCTGTGGTACAAAATGTCTCCCTCTCTGTTTAGCAATACAACTGAGGGTAAAAATGTTTCCCTCATATAATGCAATAATATAAGTGATCTAGGACAAACTCCTATATTTCCCCTGCAATTTTCTTTGGTGTTTGTGTTTGCGTGTGTGTGTGTGTGTGTGTGTGTGTGTGCGTGTGGGTGTGTGTACTTTATGCATAGGAAGTATTTTTGTAATGAAAAGTTTGTTTGTACTGATATGTATTTCAAAGGTGCTATTCTATTCAAGACATTTGATTATATTCATAACGTATAGAAATATACATACAATGAGATAAAATTGGAAATGGTGGCCATTTTGGATTTGGCCGGGAAGGGCTTAAATGGTTTGACTGCTACTTATGTGCTTCAAAATGTATTAATAAGTATTTTTTTAAGTTCCTTATGCTGAAAAACATATGTTTAGACATTTAAATTTCGTTTTAGGGTTATCTAGTTGCAAATTTACAGGAAAAATGAGGAAATGGCAACAGTTTTGGGCGCCATTTTGTATTTCGGGAAGGGCCCAAGTGGTTTTAAAGCTAATTTTTTTCTTTTAAATTTATCAATAAGTACTTTATTGAGTTCCTTATGCTAAAAAACATATATTTAGACATTTAAATTTTGTATTTGGGTTATCTAGTTATGAAGCTATAAGAAATTCAGGAAATGGCGGCCATTTTGGACGCCATCTTGGATTGCGGAAAACGCTCAAGGAGGATACACGAGGACTTTTAGTATGTTATTCTAGACATATTCCTGGAGCTATCCTGAAAAAATCAGCTTGTTACCAAAAATTTCCAGGTTTAAGCCTATTTTGACCTAATGCTCTTGGCCTAGTAGCTGGAAGTTCAGGTTCTCCATAAGTCGTATGACATCTTGACTTGAGGCATGTCGTAGTAGAAACGAGAGCTTTACACTTGTTACATAAAACTTTTTCCTTCCTGGCGTAATGAAGTGCTCGATTTAGAGCTGTAGGATTCAAACGAAGATTGTCGAAACGTGATTGCCATTGAAAACAATACATGTAGCTCGCTTTTTGCTTCACACACTGTAGCACATCTATGAAGTAAAGGATACTTATCTGAAAACAGATCGTGGTAGGTCTCCTTGTAATCACAAACAAAATCATGAATTAGGGGTAGCTGGAAATTCAGGTTCTCCATAAGTCGTATGACATCTTGACTTGAGGCATGTCGTAGTAGAAACGAGAGCGTTACACTTGTTACATAAAACTTTTTCCTTCCTGGCGTAATGAAGTGCTCGATTAGAGCTGTAGAGTTCAAACGAAGATTGTCGAAACGTGATTTCCATTGAAAACAATACATGTAGCTCGCTTTTTGCTTCACACACTGTAGCACATCTATGAAGTAAAGGATACTTATCTGAAAACAGATCGTGGTAGGTCTCCTTGTAATCACAAACAAAATCATGAATTAGGGGTAGCTGGAAATTCAGGTTCTCCATAAGTCGTATGACATCTTTACTTGAGGCATGTCGTAGTAGAAACGAGAGCTTTACACTTGTTACATAAAACTTTTTCCTTCCTGGCGTAATGAAGTGCTCGATTAGAGCTGTAGAGTTCAAACGAAGATTGTCGAAACGTGATTTCCATTGAAAACAATACATGTTGTAGCTCTCTTTTTGCTTCACACACTGTAGCACATACTTGTTACATAAAACTTTTTCCTTCCTGGCGTAATGAAGTGCTCGATTTAGAGCTGTAGGATTCAAACGAAGATTGTCGAAACGTGACTCAATATCCCTTCTCCTCCGCTTCCATTCGGGAGCACTTGCCTCTCCATAGGCCGTATGACATCTTGACTAGAGGCATGTGGGAGCCAAATCGAGAGCATTGTCAGATGACACTTGTTGCATACAACTTTTTCCTTCCTGACATATTGATATGCTCCTATTTTGTAATGATTTAGAACTGTAGAACTCATACGAAGATTGTCGAAACTTGACTCAATATCCCCTCTCCTCAGCTTCCATACACGCATACTCACACGCACACACACACATACACACACACACACATACTACGCCTTGAATGGACAGACATACATCGACAAGATCTACACACCGTGGCATACGAATACAGAATGGACTGACACATAGTATTGCATATTGAACCACACTACGTATTTATTTTTCTCTGTGAATGTTGCTGTTACACCTCTTCAGAAAAAAACCCAATGTCAACTGTGTACACGCAGGTATGGTCTTTGTTGTCTTGATAGGGGTATGTGGTTATGAATGAAAACAGCCTCTGTGGCCATTTGTGAATATAACACATAAACAACAAACAAATAACGATTAAACTTTGAACAATATGTCTGTTCATTTATAAAGCATAATGAATACGTACATACTATGCTTTTTTTACCTCAAAGAAACAGGCATAGTATCCATAGATGGATATTGGCTGGCGGCTCATTAACATACAGATACAAAAAACATAAACAGTATCACTATGATCCATGGAGTAACAATACTGCTTTGTAAGTTTGTGAAGAAATCGGAACCATAACGGCATTGCATCGTTTCAAATTAGGGCATTATCTACTTCTATTTGATCTCAGTCTTATAATAGTAATAGTAATAATAATAATAATAATAATAATGATAATAATAATAATAATAATAATAATAATAATAATAATAATAATAATAATAGTAATACAAATAAAAAATAATACTAATACAAATAATAATGCTAATACTAATAGGTTCCTTTTATCTCGCATTTCAAGACAGGGTAAATTCACACTGCGCTTTACATAAAACAAACTTCTTTAAACATTTCAAAATTATGTCTTCATGCATCAATCAACATACTTTAAATGAATACAAAACAAAGTGCATCTTAAATAAAACAAAAATAAATAAATAATTAACAATACAGAAAAGATGTAGCTGCTGCAAGCTGAACAACAGACTAATGTATACCAGTCAGTCCTGATAATAGTCATATAGTGGGAGCATGAAGTTGAACAATTCATGATTATACATAATTATATATGTTTGTCTGTCACGAATTATTATGTATACTGTTGTGTCACATTCATTTTCTATTCTGTTTTAGAATTGGCTTTCACCGTGTGAATGCGGCTAACAATAAACACAATTACAATAATGATGAGGATAATTATTATCATCATCATAATTATTATTATTATTAATTAGGTGGTCTGTCGATGACAGATCACCTATTGATTTCGTTAGAATTTTCTTTCTTTATTTCTTTCTTTATTTCTTTATTCTTTATTTTTATTTCTTCCGTACACTTTTTTGTGTACACGTTTACTCGAAATCGACATGGTCAATTTCCTTTGTATTTCTGTCAGTCATCAAGCCCTATGATTTCAAGTCAAATCAACTTTTTCAAGGTCACTAGGTCATTGTGACGTCATCCAGGCGCCATTTTGTAAAAATCAGGTCATTATCGTATCTCAATAATGAGTCATAAAAAATGAACCATATTTGGTATACATCAACTTCAGGTCAAAGGTCAACTAAAAATGTTAACAAATTTCGCGCGCGCACCTCGACGCGCACGTACGCGCGCATCAAAATTTTATAATGCTCCGATTCGTTTAAAATTAATTTTGCATACGTTTCAGGCCATTTTAAGTATTTTTAAAATTTGCGCGCGCGTATCCGCGCGTCCTGGCATTTTGCAACATAGAATCGCCAAATTTTTTCTGTTATCATATTTATTACATTTTTCCAAGCATTTTGATACCTTGTTTACCCTTTTCCGACCAGTAATAACGCAATTAGCGGCTGTCAAAGTTGAACGCACGCGCCGACCTGCGCTATCTGTATCCACCATACATAGGCAAAAACATGCCTATACAAAATTCATTTTAACTCTTCAGAATAGATAGATACCCCCCAATTTCTTTCATATTTAAATAGATTATGAGTTGGAGATATGATTTCATGTCTCATTTGACCCTCAATTAACTCATGACGTCATCATAATGGCCTCCGAACTCTAAATTTCAATTTGCATATTATGACGTCAGCAGATTTTTAGATAATTGATTGTATCTCTGTAAATATTGATTAATTTTCTTTCAAATTTTGATATGTTCTACCTGAGAATATTCTCTACAAATCTAGTCGCCACGATATTTCATTTTGACAATGGTATCATGGCGTATTTTTGCGATTAAAGGAGGCATGTCAATTTTTCACATTTTGCGTGTATTCTCTATAGGACATGACTTTTTCTCAAAACTGGATTCTACATTCTCGTCTTTTGCGAGCAATATCTCCGTCGTTTTATCTTTGTTTACGCTGAGCTTTGAGTATGTTGTAGCTGAGACAATAAGCTATCACAAGTTTGCCCTTTATTTTTCGATCAGATGCCGGGATCATGCTCATATTTCACTTACAAAGTGGGATTTGAGAATTCGATTTTCCGTTTACGTGTAATCTCTATGGGAAGTGTTTTGGTATATCGATAACGCACTTGACTTCCGACCTCGAGGTCCCTGGTTCGAGTCCGGGCGTCTCCAACAATTTGTTCTCTTCACTTTATTTTCTTTTTGACCTTTCACTGTACCATCTCCTTTGAATATTAAAACACGTACAGTCGCAAAAAATGTAATAAACAACCATATTTACTTTATTATTACCCTATTATCACTTGATCCATTACTTTTTGCGTGCAATCCTTATGGGAGATGACTTTTTCTCAAATCTGGATTCTACATTCTTGTCTTTTGCGAGCAATATCGCCGTTATTTCGGCTTGATATTTGTTGATTTTTGAGTATGTTGTAGCTGTGACTATATACTATCTAAATGTTCTCTCATTTTTGTCAGTCTGATGTCATCATGGTCTGTTGATGATAATCATCAACATCATCATGATCATCATCATCATCATCATCGTCATCACCATTACTATCAAGATCATCATCATCAAGATCATCATCATCATGATCATCATCATGATCATCATTGTTTACATGTCTATATAACTTCTCCCTTTCTCAATATAGTAAATATTATAATCTATCATAAGACTTGAAGACAGACCACCTTAATCGTCCTCGTGACGATTTAAATTCTAGTATTATAATTGTTATCATTATTATTATTACTATTATTATCATCATTATGACTTATTAAGTAAGCAAATATCATTCCCCAAAACCTGGGGGGGGGGGGATGATTGTACATGCCATCCCCCCCCCCCACCTTGTGAGGTGGGGGGATGCATCCCCCTCATCCCCCCCCCCTCCGTTGTCTACGCCCCTGAATATCGACATTATGAAGGATTCACGGTCATAAATTACGGCGCTTGAGGGCGCGTGACATCGTTCTGATACCGCAGACCGAAATAAACACATTTTCGGGGCAATGTGGCAAGGAAAATCGGTAACAATTTCTTTTCTTTGACGTGGCCTTCGGTAGATACGGGTTGAGAATCAAATTGTGTGCATAATAACGATTGTGCATTTGAACATTTTCTCATCTTTATCAGCCCGTCTCTTTTCGACTATTACCAACGATGGATCGAGGCAATAAAGAAGTTGACAGGTGAGTTTGCCCATCATCCTTTACGCTAGGTGGGACGATAAACTGAAGACGTATAAAGGTGTTTCTTAAACAATTGTGAATTAATAAACAACCGCACTGTTGATACACACAATACAATCCACCGTATTGATTAAAATAATGGACAAATGAAGAGATGGATAAATGAATAACATTACAAGCCAGATTACCTTCGCGCATGAAACTTTTGAATATGCAGGTTGGTAAGTTTTGTTTACATATTTGAGGATTGATGTTAATTGCAAAGAAATTAAATTGGTAGGTACGAGTATCTAATGACACCTGTTATAGAATGTTTTTTAAACAGTTATGACTAGGATGATAAAAAAATCGAGGAAACAACCATAATTCATGCAATATGACCCTAAAATCAAGTACTTATCTTAGTTTTCTATATTATCCATTATGCATTCAATTTCGATCATGATGATATCGTGAACTCTAACACGCCCTTCGTCAGTTCAATTTGTAAATTAAATACCTTTTCTTTCCTTGTGCATGCATGCTGATACTTTCCTCTCTTTGTGTAGGTCTGTATTATTATATAATAGGTCCATGTGATTACAAATTTTCATTTTCATAGTTGTAAATGTATAATTATCTCCTGACTACGGCTATGTTTACTCCCTTTTCAGGTTCTACTGCAGTCTTTTTACTTCCCCCCCCCCCCCCCCCTCTCTCTCTCTCCATATATCCTTCTCTCACTTGCCAGTTCTATCTACAACCCTAGAAACGTTTAATGGCAATATTTGAAAGCACAGATGTGAATGAAAAATGAACAGATTCGATCCTTACTCTGGTGTAAAAAATATACCCCCCCCCCCCCTCTAAAAAAAGAGGGATTAGGTGACTAATGTGTGGTACATAGAGGTCATGAGACGATTAAATGACTACTTTCGATTAAACTGTTTTTTTTTGTGTGTGTGGATAGGTCACGTCCCTATATGTGCCATAGTACCTACATGGCAAAGGAAAGACATCGAGGAGGCAAAAGATAAACTAAAAAATCTCGGGATCACTGACATCTATGACCTACCTTCCGTTGGTGGCAATCTCTCAGATGAGAAACGGTTGCTGAGGCTTGATCTCCTCCATGAATGCCTGAAGAAAGGTGACGAAGGGATATCTGCTGACTTAATACAGCTGTATTCTTTACCCAGTTTTGAGCGGTTACGGAACCAATGGACAAAGGATGTCACAGAAACACAGAAGAGGCACGGAGAAGACATAAGAGAAGAAGAAGTAGCAAAGAAGTTACTCCGAGGTAGAATTACAGACTTAGAGCAGGAACTCAACGATTCCCGTGCAAGTCGCGCAAGCATAGTCAGTGAAAAGGGAAGACTACAAGATACCATGAAGGTTGAACAAGAAAGACGTGAACATAGTGAAAGGGCAATGATGGAAAACGAGAAAAGAGCAACACAGATAATGGAGACGTATAAGCAGAGGGAGATGGAATTTGAAAAGAAACTACAATCAAAGGATCTGCGTATCGAAACAATGGCTGAAAATTTACAGGGGACAGAAGAGAAGGCAAGACGTCAGGTTGACCGACTTAAGCGTGAGACCTGGAAGCTGAGAACCAAAATTCAACTAGAAAGTGAGATACGATCAGCAGAGCAGAAGAAGAAAGCAGAGACACATCAATGGAGTTTCATTCGCTGGGTGGGTTCTGGAAAACAAGCTCAGAGTGGTAAGACTTTATTTTCCAATCTCAATTTCATTTAAAAGTTTTTTTTTTAAAATGTATACAATATATTAATCCAATCCAATTTGTTGATTTTTTTTAAAATATGTATAATGTGAAGCTTATCAAATCCAATATGGTCTTTATAGCTCTCTACCCCATTTTTGCTATCTTTTTAAAGTTTGAAATTACTTAGAATACCGATACAGTGAACGATAGAGAACATTCCAAATTTGTAACTTAAATTCAATTTCTTCCTCCTCATTCACACTGACTTCATTCCTTCATGACAGGCACATCATCAACTGAGGCTAATTCAACCGGAGGACTGGGAAGGAGTGATACAATGCAAGCAGGGTGAGATGAAATATCTTTATTCTTTACATGGCAAGTTGACAATAAGCGCATTATTTCTCTTATAGTGACAACACTACTACGGAATATACTTTGGTGTTTAAAATGAGTGGTGTTTAGATTGTCAATAACAGTGCTAAAAGACAGTACGGCAGCACTTATGTTCTATGAATCCAAAATCATGTTTAGAAATGTCGTGACCACCTGTGATTATGTTAAAGCAGAAGTGAATAAAAGATTGAAACTCGATATTAAACAAAGAAATGACAATCTTAGCTACATTCCAGTCTACAATGATTTGAGTTGAAAGTGAAATAGTTTAATGAATTTAAATAAAATTTGTTAATTCGAGCATGTCGAGCATGGTCTCTTAATGGGATCGCTGTATATTTGTGTCATTCAACTGCTATAGGTTGACTTTAACAATGAAAACGTTCTGTAATGAAACAAGTAGAAGATGATACTCTTGATTGGAGTTATAATTTAACATAATCCTCTATAGTCTCATTACGGGAAGAACTCATTTTGACTTTTTTTTCTTCACCTAAGTAAATATTATTTTGTATTAATTTACCTACGTTCTTTGACCGCCCCCATATTTGTCTTTGTTACCATTCTCGGGACCATTCTAGAGAGGAGCCCCCAGATGATGAGTTTGCAGGCATATTACAGCAGATAGCTGACGACCTTTACGATGAAGCCAAGATCGACAGCCTTGGTGGTCAGCTGGGAATCCTACATGGTGATATACAGAGAGCGCTCATGACCAATGTGAAGTTCAACCGTGTTACCAGTGATGGAACTCGTCATATGCTGAAACAATGGAGAGAAGGTGTGTCCAGGGAAGATGAACGGATTGAGCTCAGGAAGGCACTGCAAGCTGCCAAGTTGGTCAACCTTGCAGACCTGTATCTCAGCGAAGGTAACGTATATTTTTATTAAGAACAATTGTAGTTTCGTAATCGAGGACCCCATTCAACACTTCAGCAACATGCTGTTCTATTCGGTATACAATACGGCCCATGTGTTTGAAGTCAGATTGACGGTATTTTCTGAAGCAGATTCGATTTCCACATTATTTTTACACTGTTGATATAAATACTAAGGTGACGTAATGCAGAGAGGAGATACTTAAAAAGAGCTTAGGTACAACTTTCATTTAGCATTTTCCTCACGAATAAAAAACCAAACAGATACTTCAAGTTCAAGTTCAAGTTCTCATCTACTACTTGGTGAACATAAAAATAAAAGAAATTTGAAATTCACTGTGATAAGTTCTACACAATCATAACAAATCAATTCGATGTGTTTTGAGAAATAAACCAATTACCTGTTTTCTTTCTTACTGTCGGTTAGGTGTAGTAGAAGAACAGATCGATGCTGAATATGATAAAGAAGGCGTCAATGATCAACAGCTCTCTACTAGAGATAAGGCCTCTCTAGAAGAGGACCAGACCAAAGGACAGACCGACACCCAGGTACTTCAGGACGCTACATCAAGCAATGACCACACTCCTCGAGATGGGCATACGGGAAACATGGCTTCCAAAACCCAGGAGGACTTGACAGATAGAAGTAGGAGTCAACATCCCGACAAATCACCGGAGAGCAGTAGACAGAATTTGGATGCATCTGAAGTGACTTCTGAAGACGTGTTCTCTGCAGAAGTTCACGCTGGTGATTATATGACCGATGTAAGTAGCATTCAACCTGCTGACCAATCGTCCATACATGAAATGCAAGACTTACCTGAAGATATGTCTGAGATAGCCCCTCTGGTATCTTTTGGTGGAAAACCCGACGAGGAATCCACCATCTTGGAAGAAGAAGATCTGATTTCTCAACTCGTTCTTATTGATCCATTCCCGGAGAAAATAATGCTCCTTTTCCTCCTAAAGATAATAATGGATGTTCCCCAGAGAGTACTCAGTTTATAAATCACCAGAGAATCTTCATCAAGCCAAGTGTACTAACACAAATCTCCTTTGTTCATATTATATTATAAAACAACATCCAAGGAACTAACACTTCAACAGGCTCTACTTCAAGTTACTTCTTCTTTTCTCGTGCTTTTTCCATTATATTTGTCGTTTCATTGCATAGTTTTTGTGATATAATTATTCTTGTATTATGTTTTGCATGAGAAATAAAATCATTTGAATTATTATTATTATAGATATAACCTTCATTATCACTACCCGAACCATATTGTGTATATTGCAATGTTAAAACTTGTATCCAAACACTGCATACATAGTTTCAACTATGCTTTTTTTAATAATATGACAAGAATTGCCTGCAGAGCGTGATTTTTCTCAAAGAGTAGATTTTGATTTCTCTTTTGGTAAGTTACATGATATAGAACTTCTATTAGTGTTAGCAATTATAACAATAGACACTTATTACAGCCGGAGCAAAGTTTATGTATTTTTAAACTTTAATCTCTCCAAAAAATATTAGTTATGGTCAATCAATTTATGATGTTCGAATTTCACATTTCATTTTATTGCTTAAAAAATAATTCGAAGCAGAAGAATCGAACTATTTCAATTAAACAAGTTGCAAAACTCATTTTTATTTTTGTACCTACCGCAAGTTTGAGTAGATAGAAGTTAATTAATATATGAAACAATAACGAAAAACATGAATGAATAATGAATATTAAAGTGATGAACAAACAGATGTACAAAATATAAACTTTGAATGTATAATACCCAACAAACTGTACATAAGTGTCATGAATTGAATTGTCATTGCTTCACATTCAAAAAGGTTATTTCATTTATTTATTTATTTATTTCTTTCATTAAAATGCTTTAATTCATTAAAAAAAACAATCACAGCCCGAGAGCTGAATTGCATTTTTTTTTATTTATTTTTTTTACAAAGTATACATCAGTGACAAAGTAAAATTACACGTAATACATATGCGTATAAACATTATGGTAGTGACATTGCAATTCATTTTGTACATATAATATATAAATGCCTCTACGACACCTGCTCCGGCTACAATTACTCCGCGGCAAATCAGTACATTATTCAAACTCCCAATCCCAACCCCGGTCAGGAAACCTTCACCGCAACCAACGCCAAGACCAAGCACAAACCCAGCCCCAAAACAAACAACAAATTCAACCCCAACCCCACATCCCTGATGAAATAAAGCCTGGAGCAACCACCGCCGGAGCATTTGTCGTGTCGCCATCATTATGGCATATTACTTGGTAAATATTCAGAAATCTGAAATCTGAATATTATAACTATATCGGTAATATTGGTAATGTTGAACTTATACAATATATGAATAAAAATAAATAAATTTGTTTGAATTTCAAATGAAATACATGTTGCGATTGTAAATTGCATAGCCATATGACTAGTGTATTTTCTTTAATAACAGAAACAGAGACAATAAGAGAAACCAATACAAATACTACTCAGCTTTTATATAGCGCGAATCACGATTAAGTCTCTAAGCGCTTCCAAACTTAGAGGTTATTACCCCTGTTTTAGCTGTGCTGCCATCACAGATCTTTAGTATTTCAAGGTACCCATTTACATCACCTGGGTTGAGTGTGACAAATATAGATCAATGTCTTGCCAAAGGACATTAGTGCCGCGGCGGGACTCGAACCCCCAACTTGTGATCAACAGTTCGGCGACCTAACCACTCGACCACGACCCTAAATCTGGGAATTATATAATCAAATAGATGATACAATGAATTAAACAAATTATACTGTGTAGGTTAAATGCAGATTTTGTTTTGTCTTTGGACCAATTTAGTATACGATTTCTCGGTCACTTTCGTAAGTTGGCCACACAAATTCATTTTATGTTCATTCAATTTCGCCGATTCTGTTACCGCAGCTGTTATTTTCGTTCAAATTCGTTTTTTTAGCATTTAATTTCCCAAAACGATCATTCAAAAACATTTCATTTTCATTCGAATTAAAACGTGTTTCTTTTTCGTAAAATGTTCATTCAATTTAAAGCGAGACGATTCGCGATTACGTAATAGCGTCTTCCGTGAATTCAAATTCGTTTCTTTGCATACAGTTTCACACGTTTTGCAGACAAATTAAACATATAAATCTTACCCAGTATGATCATATATAGAACCCCGCAAGCTTAGTTCCATGCTAAATCCATCTCAAATTGTATGATTTGGTAAGCAACAAACATATTATTTGTCCTCACTATGGGTGTACATGTATATGTATACCCACTAAATCATCACTATTTAGGAGCTGAACGATCATGTGTTAAGTAGATAAAACCTAGCCACATCAGTACAGAATTAGCATGTAACTAAGCAAGAGTGTCTTTTTATGAATATGCAATGATATAAGTGCATGCAAAGTGTATGTTTACAAACTACGGTTGTATTTATTGGAGTGGCGTACCGTAATGGTGGGGGAGGGGGTATCAATACTCCATACATTGATTTATTTTAAATGTTTTGTTTTGTTTTTGATAATTTATTCGATGTTCGTAATCTCTTTGAAGCCATTTATATTTGTGTAAATTATATTTAGTCTGTATTGAACATGTTAAGAACAATCAATGAGTATCAGTTCAATCACAATCATAATCACATCAAAATCTGAATCACCATCACACTGAATCACAATCACGATCGTGATCACAATCACAACTACCATCTCAGTCACAATCGTAATCACCATCTCAATTACAATCACGATCACGCTACACAATCAGTAATGAGTTTGATACATTGTTTTCTCAATGTGCGCACATCTCAATAACTCATGTCATGTGGACATAAACTAAAGAATACACGTATACAATCTGATATCTTGTTTTGGTTATATATATTTTAATGATCATAATTACATCATGCATGACATTATCATGTTCGTCTACGTAATATCACTTCCAAAAGACGACCGAGTACGATAAAGTCAGTGATGAGAACATCAGTAAGATGATGTCCAATCCTATATCTACAGTTGTTTAATCCTCTACATGTTGACGGGCAAGGCATCTAGGCATGTTATATAACTCATGTGTTTAATTTAAATGAGAAACATGTGCATATACCATGTATACCATAGGTGTGTAAAGATAGGCGAATATGAATGAAAACTTTGTTATTTAGAATGACCCAAAGTGAAATTGAATGGTACGGACGTCCGATTTGCCATTGTTGACGAAAATGAATGCAAACTGCGCATTTGTAAGCGGTTGTTAAATTGAATGAAACAAGAGCTAAATCCATTGAACGAATAAGTAAATCAAATGAAAAAAGTGTTATTTTGAATGAAATTTACACGCCGGCAGCTTTATGTAACGAATTTGAATGAACTTTGTATCAAAACGAATGAAAAGCTTACGAAAGTGACCGAGAAATCCTATATTAAAAGGTAGGGTGGTCCATACAAATGATTTTCGCAAAAAAACATGGATCGCATAAAAACATGGTTAAATGCTTGTCATGGTAAAGGATCGATATATCAATAAAGAAGCAAATAAGATTTTGCACAATTAAATCCGATTCAGTTGCTCCTATGATTGGTATCATTCACATATCACATTTCAAATTATACATTTAAGGCTTTGGCAATTTGCAAGATTGTGAAAGCATCAGTATGAAATATAAGGGAGAAAGAGAGACAGAGAGAGAAAAAAAAGAGAAGAAAGAGAGAGAGAGAGAAGGGAGGAGAGGAGAGAAAGAGAGAGAGAGAGAAGAGAGGAGAGAAAAAGAGAGAGAGAGAGAGAGAGAAGAGAGGAGAGAGAGAGAGAAGAGAGGAGAGAGAGAGAGAGAGAGAGGGGGAGAAACAGAGGAAGTAAAGGGTAGGAAAGGAAATAGTGAGACTGAGAAAAGATGCTTGTTCAAATGAGGAGAGATGGGGGGGGGGGCATTGAGTGACAACAAAATTATTGTCTTGTTTGGAGCCAAAAGGGCATTTACCACTAAGTAATTTTTTCTTCTGGCTCTAAACGGGCAGTTCATATTTTAAAAGAGAGCTTTACATACGGTATATATGTACATAGAGAGAGAGAGAGAGAGAGAGAGGGGGAGGGGGGAAGAGTGTGACTGGTAGAAACAGATCGATGGAGAGAAAGAAAGATGTAGAGGGAAGGGGAGATGGACGGAAAAAGAGAGAGAGAGCGAGAGAGAGAGAGAGAGAGAGAGAGAGAGACATATATAGAGAGGGGGGGGGAGGGAGAGAGAGGGTTGTCGACGAGTTTAAATTCCGCATTTTCACGTTTTTATACTACTAATCATAATTTAAAAACAGGGCAAAGTGGGGGTAAGTTTGTTGCAGAACAATGGTTTTCCCCATTGTAGGTGGCCTGCAGGTGGCGCTCTTCATATTGACTGTTTTTCCAGAAAGAGTCACGTAGTGTCGCATCAGATAAATGAATGTTGGCCTACCCTCAAACATGTTCTCTCAATCTCGAGAAATAGGTTGATGACTCAGATGACCACTTCTCTGTTTAAAAAGATGTTTTTTAATAGATGAGATGTTGCTCTCAACAGCAATTAAAGAACAATCCATATTACAAATGTGCGATATCACGTATTTTGAAATACATTATTGAGCTCAAGGATTACACCAAATCATGCTGACTTCTGAATATTATGTGTGTGTATTGTGTGCGTACGTTTGCGTACTGAAAGGCCTGGAAATCATTTGCGAGCAAGCATAGCGAATGAACATGTAAACTTGAGATGAAAAACAATAGGGGGGGGGGTCGCGCGAACCCCCGAACCCCCGTAGTTTGTACGGGGTGCAAAATGTTTGTTCCACCTTTACGTATGCAGGTAAAAGATGAATGAAATAAATTGTAACGAGGCACTGTCTTAACAAAGATTTACGCATATACATGTAATTTCATTATATTACGAAAATGGTTTAGGTATTTTGTTTCCGTTTTGAATTTTGTGAAACATTGTGGAAGATATCCACTGGCAGAAATCATATTGTGCCTAAGCTTTGGGCAAGCTCTAATAAAAGTCAAATTAAATACAAACACACACACATTTCGCTCTCTTTTTAGCCGTTCTTGATTACTTGTTAAACATAGAATTAAAGTTCGATTAATACTCGACAAATTTGAACTCCTACCTTGCGTCACAAAAATAAATGTTCCCCGAAACAAAAAGCCCCTCAACTAATTTGGGAAAATTTGATAACCATTTCTTCGATGAAGATTCCCTATTTGATTATACCGGTACAATTTGCACCGTGTATGCTACTATTTGTTTTAAATGGGCCGCATCCATGTGTTAGTTTGCTAGTACAAACTCTTTTCAGCCGCTGTGCGTAACAGTGTCTGCACAATAAGACCAAGGAGCTGTAAGGTTGAAGCTCCTTATTGAGACTAGGTTGACATCATACTACATAGGGTCTGTAATATATGACACTGTCAGAGACTGACAGAATTAGCCTAATTAGGCTCTGCTAAAGACTTGAGTTTAGGAATTTTAGTAAAGTTTGAAATCAAACTCTGTACGTGCCTGCAGGCTGCAGACTACGGATGGTGAATGACTGGGAGATGTCAGTGTCTTGCTTTCGTAGAACTCTAATATCACAAATATTAATAGAATAATTGTTTTTAACTTTGAACCGAGGTTCTTGCCTTCTTGTAAATATTATGTTACATGTATATAATTCTTTATCTTTTTATTTAGTGTAAAATACCAAAGCTTTGTATTTAATCATAGGACATATTTTAGCCTAGATGTAGAATAGCTTGTAGCTTATTGTATTCAATAGTTATTCATACTTATCAATACATTTTCATTCATTGCTGTGATACTATTGTGTGTAAGTGGTACCAGACACGATCAGCATTACATGCTATTTTCTGGTCCTATTTATCCTTTCAATGTTAAACGTTCACAATTGATTATTATATAAATGTGCTTTTTGTTTGGATTATAAAGCGTCAAACTCAAACTCAAACTCAGATAGAAATGTAGATAGAAAGATAAATAAATAATACGATAGATAAAGGGATGAACTGAAAGAGAGAGATAGATAGATGAATAGCTGGATACACAGATATTAAGATAGATGGATGGAAAGATAGAAAGAGGGATATACCGATAGATAGATAGATAGATAGATTTGATGTATAGATATATAAATAGATAAATGGATGAATACATAAATAGTTAAGTTAAGAAGAAATAATGAAATATTCGTTGGAAAAAAAAATAATATTCTGCTTAAATCTTTTGTCTAGTAAAGAGAAATTTATTAAAAACCAGCGTTCTTCGAAACCTGAAAAAAGGGGTGCAAGAGTTGCTAAGAGCACACGGAAACAACAAGGATAAACGTGTTTTAAAAGATGACGAAGCAATGTAAAGACTGGGTATTGCAAATGAAAAGGGAGGGAGAAGTACTAGAACGACAAAACAAAGAAAACGCCTAGAAAGGCGTGGAAGAAAGAGAAAAGAAGAACGGAAAATGGAACGCGAGAGAGAAGAGACTAGAATAGAGAGGAAGAAAGAGAGAGAGAGAGATATATAGAAAGTGATAATTAGTAAATACACTATGTATAATGCTTATAATGCTGTTATGCATTTGTAATAGTTTGAGATGTAAAAATGGAAAGTTGCGATTTGTTATTATATATTAATTTCATGTTAAAGTAATGTAACTCCAATATCTTGAAATATTATGCTTAAATATTTGTATAATATCATTCTGTTATTATTCTGTGTGCTTTGGATGAACATTAAAATAACTTTTAAAATAAAAATAAAATTTCCAGAATCTGGCCGGTTCCTTATCCTTATATTCTCTACAATTGAACATTTTCTTTCTCCATTGCGACTTACGGAAGTGAGTTCTGGGCCATGACAAAGAATGACAGAAAGAGAGTTGATGCCTTTGAACCGTGGTGCTACAGGAGGCTGTTGCAGGTGTCATGGAAAAATAAAAAGACAAATATGTGGGTCCTGGACAAGATTGAAACAGACTTGACCATCAGAAGGGGAATCATGGAAAGAAAACTAAACTATTTGGGGCACATTGTTAGGAGATCTGAAGTTGTTGAGAAGCAAATATTGGAAGGAGCAGTCGAAGGAAAACGGGGTAGAGGTCGTCCACCAATATCTTGGACTGATGATATCAAGAAAGTGTCTGGACAAGGAATGAAAGGTGCAACACAAATGGCAGGTAAAAGAGTTGCATGGGGTTGCATGGCGTGCTCTCGTGAAGATCACAGCAGCGCTTTACTTCGCCACCTGAAGTTGATGATTTTTTTTTGTTTTCAATGAGATTTTATTTTCTCCATTGCTTTTCACAAACAATAACAAATATTATAATAACAAACAATAACAAAATCAATACATAAAATAATATGCATGTTAATATTAAGGATATATTGACTGCTTTGAGAGGCATAGTGGTTTCTATAGGGTCAAGGGAAACTCACAACCTGCTATGACCCCAAGGCGCTTGCGCCGCGGGGTCATAGCAGGTTGTGAGTTTCCCGAGACCCTATAGAAACAACTATGCCTCGAATATTAAAAGCAGTCAATATATATTTTATATACCGAAAAAAAGGAAAATGTTGACTCACCCATTTAGGTTTCCATCTCTTTGAAGTCATGAATATTAACACCAACAATAACTTGTGTACAGTATGAAATCGAGACTAGTACACAAAATGGCGATCGGTCGTCTGCGCTGCGTGGATTGGTAGATTCGTCGCCTGAATGCAGCGACCAAAATCGAATTGCACTCAAACACCGTTAACGGTATTGCGCATCGGTCATCGCACAAAAGAAACTTATACGGTAACACGTAAACCAAAATGGGGATCGCAGCAAAATGACGTCATGTTTCACAGCCATGGAAAAAGTGCTATGAAAAATGGATATAAACCGGTAGAGCCGGGAAAAATGACTATGAATTTCAATTAGCGGGCATGGTTAAGAACATGACTGCATTTTCAACCAATCAGAAGACAGGATTAGTAAAGAATCTTAAAATGAGGTATATAATATTATATATAGAATATGATTTTACATTCACAGCTAAATAATACAAAAAAACTTTTACTATTTACATCAAATAAAGCATGAAACATGCATGCATAAAGAAGGCATGAACATAAAAAGGCATTAAAAAAAATATTTAAAAAAAACAAACACAACAAAACAAAACTATTATATACCTATGTAATTCGAGTATAGACGGTATAAACATTACATACAATATACTACCCAATAACTAAACTAAACTTTTGAGAACTTAAAAGTTGCATCGGTTTGCGACTTTGAAATATTGTAACAGAAAAGATCAATGGCAAAGAGTGTTTAAAATATTCCTATAATGTTTTAAACAAAAGATGGCGCTAGACCACATTTGACAAGTTTTTTTTCCTTTTTCTTTCCCTCTCTCCAATGATATTTCATTTTCTCCATTGTTTTTCACAAACAATAGCAAAATCAATACATCAAGTAATCTGCATGTTAATATTATTATACAAAATATGATTTTACATTCACATCTAAATAATACAATTGAACTTTTGCAATTTACATCAAATAAAGCATGAAACATGCATGCATGAAGAAGGCATGAACATAAAAAGACATTTAAGAGGGGGAAAAAAGGGGAAAAAACTTACATACACACATACACACACGTGCATAGACACCCACACAAACACCCACTTAAAACATGCCTACATTTTGTGGGAATCTCGACCATTATATCAGCTATGTCCATTTCATTCTAAATTATCCCACTTTCTAAAATGATATGTGAGTGTACCTCGGGCCCCAGCTAATTTCTTCTCCTCCTTTCTATTTTCTAATAATCTTTTCCTAATCTCCAAATAAGTTGGTGGTTTTTGTCTATTTTTACTATCTATAAATATCATATATTTTATCAAAATTATGATGATGATGATAATTGATTCAAGCCGCCGAAGATGGCGCAATCAACGAACAATTACGCTCACCAGCTCAGCCTTCGCCTGGCGTCGTAATAGTCCTGTGTACGCGCCTGCGTGGACTGATACGTGTGACGTCCATTCATGGCAGTACATTAAAGGGAAGTCGATCGTAGCAATCCACATTGTCGTTGTGCAAATCTAAAAGTCCCTAATTTCAGGTTCATGACATCTTCGAGTGGCAGCAAGTGGAGATCGCATTGCTTTGGTTTGGTAGAGATGATCAAAATCGAATAGGCCAGATTCTGTAACACAAATCGTAAATAACGTGTGCATGGTACAGTCACACACAGGCGCACCGGAAGCAGTTTGGGATGGGGGGGGGGGGGGCAAACAATCCAAGGGGCTCACCAGGGGTAGTGACGTAATGAGCAAAAACGCTTGGAAGGGGGGGGGGAGAAGAAAAATCTCTTACACGTTACATGCCTGCCTCGCGTAACGTTTTTCAAAGTATTCAGAGTATTAACGATCAGGTAGAGCGTAAATTGGCGTGGGGTTCAGGGCCTGAGCCCCGACAAGGGGTCAAGGGGCTGAGCCCCCGGAAGCTCAGGGTTTTTAGGCATTAAATTACGGTCAGATAAGCATATTTAGATACTTTATTTGTGTAACTGGCGGGTCACTATTTGGCGGAGAGTCCAGGGAGCAGAGCCCCCGAAAGCTTAGGGCGTTTAGGTATTTAATTACGGTTACATGAGCATCCAGGGGTCCTCTATAAGGCCATTGATGTGGTCCAGCGGGCAGAGCCCCCAGAAGCTCAGAGGTTTAAATATTTAACTACGGTAAGTTGAGCATCCAGGGGCTTCCTTTGGGCTCTTGGTGGGGTCCAGGGGACAGAGCCCCCTGAAGATCTTGTAATTTAGGTATTTAATTACGGTCAGATGAGCATCCAGGGGACCGCCTTAGGGCCCTTGGAGGGGTCCGGGAGAGGAGCCCCCCCCCCCCCCTGTAAGCTTTGGGGTTTTAGGCATTTAATTACGGTCAAATGAGCCTATATTTTGATACCTCAATTGTGACATTATCAGGTCACTTATTTTTTCTTTCTCTCTTTCTTTCTTTCTTTTTCTCTGTGACATACTTTTTCAAAAATTGAGGGGGCTCAAGCCCCCAAGCCCAGCCGTTTCGCAGACCACGACATAAAGGCTTCTAAATAAGCACATTTTTTCGCCCGACTGTAAATTTGTCAATTTCTAATTTTCCAACAAACGCATAAAAAGGTATGACTTTATACAAAAAAAACTGAGAAAAATTACCGGAAAATCATGTCATTCAGCAACATTTAATCACTGGTATCGAATAAGAAATACCCCCCCCCCCCTCCCAATCAGTACGCCAGCGTTCAGGGGCTCATGTCTTCTCACCCCTATAACAAAAAACAGACACGCTTTCCCATTCTCTCATATATGTCCACGATATACGCGTATCGCTATTATAAAAACCTCAATTTTAGGTGGCATGCGTAATGTGCAATGTTTAGGAAATTTAATTCCTGTTATTCTTTCCTTTTCTTTGAATGGAATTTTGTGTGTGATTTAATTCAGGTTTTTATTATTGTTATGTTCTTTTGGGTTAAAAAATACAAACTATCTTTACTCCTTTACTGCTTTTGTTTTTGGATGGGGTGGGGCGTTTTTTTTTTTTTTTTTTTTTTGGGGGGGGGGCAAAAATGCATAACTATCCTGGCTGTGTTTTAAAAGCTGTGCTATTGATTTTCAACATTTCAAACACCACTGTACAAAACTCAACCAATTTCACTAAAAATCGGTACTTTAGTGACAATTCATGACACCTAAATAGCAGTAAAATACAATTTGTTCAGACGTTAGATAGAATAATTTTAAAATGCAAATTGTGTGACTACTACAAACTTGCCACTTGCCGATCAACCGCATTGGCATGATTGTGTGCATCTGTGTGTTATGGGTGTATTTACTATTCATGTATTTAAATGCTGCCTATTTACACGTAGTGCAGTGTTAACGGTCAATACGCATTACACTTTCTATGTGGGTACAGTGGTTTTAATTGTATACAATGCAATCTGTATGTAGCCTACTCATAGAATTGGCAAATCCACACCGGTAGGGGCGGCACTTTGAACGGTGTACCTTCTGCACGCGCGAGTTGGTTCAATTGTTTTTCTACCCCCGCTTTTGCTCTGGGTTTCCCCAATTTCATGTAACGTGACAATGGTTTGTCTTTGTTTGCCATTGCTTATAATGGTTTCCGCCTCCACATGAAAAGGCAAATGATGATTCACTTCAAAATTTGACATTTATCCTAATTATAAGCGTTGGTCACTATATACTTCAGCAAGTTCCTGGAACAAAAAACGACAAATTGTATTAACCATTAGTACTACAGGGGAGCTCTATGCACGTGTTGTTGCTGTTGTTACTCTCCATAGGACCAATGCATTTCTTTCAACAACAACAAATCGCATGTTCTTCATACACAACAAGATTTAACAAGAAATATATACATGTATAAAATCGAAAAGCTTAACATCAGACAAATTTTGCAACATAGATACCGTATTCGGGAGGCTAATTGTCTGAAAGCGATAAATTTAAACAGCCATTTTGAGTTGACATCACGATATGCTGCCAATGAAAGGTCGCTAATATAAGAAGTGAACCTAATATTATGTTGGGTTTTCTTTTTAAAGCAAAACCTTAGGGTCATGCATGTCTTTAGAGTGAAATGAAAAACATTAATGACCTTTAACCCAACTCTATTTGAAAGGTAGAGATTGTAATATATATTTTGTTTTAAATATCAATATTTAGTAAATTCGATTCAATTCCTCAATATGGCAAGCAAAATATAGTCTCAGGTATAGAGACCAAACCGTACATAAGACACCATACACTAATATATGAAACATCATAGTCCCCTCTCCTCGATGCATGATGCTATGATGCATAAGAATGAATGAAACCTCAACAATAGCCATATCTATATCATATTGTTTAATATGATGATGGTAGGCTCAAACATTGTAATGATGGATAGAAACTAGCGTGGAATATTGTGCTTCCACCATTAACATGGAGAGAACTATTGTTACATTTGCGCGTGGGCATAAAGGCAGTGGGCAGATTACTGTACGCGATTCAAATAAAACAAATTATGTTTTCATACCACAAGTCGAAGGTCGGTTGGTCATTCACTAAAATCCCTCATCCGTTTATCCTGTTGTACATGATACGTGCCTTATAAAAAACTTCCTACACCCAGTAAAAACTAGACCTACTATGTAACATATGCTTATATAGAACAAATACGACACATCTGTATACTATTGAGCGTGTAACGTGTTTGTGCGCGTATTCAGAGCGAAATCTGTACAAAGATGGCTACTTCCAGCTCGGTGATTAGGAAAGGGAAGCTAGATGAATTACGACATGAAATCTTGTCGTACAAACCAGGCAAGGCTGTACCTTGTGATGATGACCGAGTGGTGTTTCCTGATAAGCTTGTTATTGGTATGATAGGTCTACCCGGGTATGCGATCGGCATAGTCACTGTCCTGAGACGCGCTCTTTATGGGGACGTAGAGCCACGCAAGCTTGCTGATAAACGTCAAACATCAACTGAGGGTCAGGAGGAATATCTCACCGATTGTATATACGTCATCCGAAAATTTAGCTTAGGTTTGTATATTGAAAAAAGGGATATGTTGTTTTGTTTGTGTTTGTTGTAAGTCCGAAATGATACTACGCCTCCACTATGGACATGTATCGTTGGAATAAAAGCTATTTCATTAAAACCCTAAGGTAGGTTTTCGGTAAAATAATGAATTGCATTGGCAAATTACCCTTTGTCCTTATTAAACTACCATTGCAAAGAATGTTTAAACTCTCTAAATATGTCGGGTAAAACAAATAAATTATTTGTATTTCTTATTTTGTTCTTCATTGTCTCTAAATAACACAACATGTATACCCAGCTGCGTGTTTGTGAATTTGTAGTAAACAATGATTGACTTGTTTGTTTTGTAGAAGAAAATAAATTCAATTCAATTATGGCGGTTTTTACAAAACTCCGCGATGATCCTATTTTAGCGTGAAATTAACTTCATGTTGGTAGGATACTACACTGCATTACAATCATACGTTATTCAACAAATTCATAGCTGTATTCAGTCGCTTGAATTGTATGATTAAATTTGCTAAATATCAGACGTCTTTAACATTTAAATTGTTTATATATTGAGGGTATGAACCATGACATACGCCTGAGTGACCCTTGAACTATTGACATCATTTCACCTCTATCGTCTGAAATGGATAAATATGTGAACACTTGTGTTCTTCCAAAAAAGTCACCTTTTAACAGTAAAAAGTAACTCTTAGAATTATTATTACATGTCACACATCAAAAACATGGAGCGCAATATATCATATTTCTATTTTATTATACAAAATCGAATAAAAACAAACGATTATGTGTTAGCCGTTGATTAATTCAACATGTCATCTGTCTGAAACAATTATTGGTAATGATGTGTATGTTTCACTGTGACCATATACCTGACCTGCCTGATGTATTTAATTAGGAGGCTAGCTAGCAGGGTATTATGTACGAGCATACAACTGTGTATTTAAATTGCAGTAACAGGTTTTTGGACATGGTCAATCTTCAAATACGACATTACGATTATCAAAAGAACTGCGAATAATTACATACTTTTGTTATTTCTCAAAAGCCCATGGAGAAACATAAAAGGCTCCATAACAAGCATTTCTCAAATACGATTTCAATTTCAAGAAGCTCAAACAGTGATAATACATAGATGCATTATTTCATTAATAGAGAGTGATGTCTTTGGATTTTTTTAAACATCCTCATTTTGTTGATGTTGTTAAACTTGTTATGGGTGTTTCTGTTCATGGTTTTGGAATAGTACCATTATTGCCTACTGCAATTCCTTCTAAATTCCACATGACATTATACTTATAGGCCTATTGTACTTATATTCATGGATTCTTACTTCTTAGTATGATTCCACGACTTTCAAACTCATGTAAGATTCTCTTTATGAAACGCATTAAGTTCACTGTTTATATTTTCACAAACAATTATTCATGTGTAGTTTCTTTAAATGTTATAACACAAACAATTCATTCATTTGTGTTATTTTGGCACATCATTTTAGAACACTACAGAAGTTTGACTATTTTGTTCTTTCTCTACTTCTGCATGTAGGCTAAATATCATGTTCATATTATCCAAAAGGTTCATCATGCACAATGTATCAAATACGTTCTCTTTTACCATCTTACCAGTTTCAGACGAAGAAATTGTACGATGGCTTGCTGGTAAGGTCGGATGTATGGTGCTGTTACTAGAGTGAGTATTAATTTTCTCGCTCTCCATATTCACATGGGCAATACATATTTGAATAAAATCGACTACCATTTTTGTAATTGCATAGTAATGCTGGTACGCTTAGGGCTCCAGGAGATGGTGCCTTTGGAATATTTATATGGGTAAAAGAAACTGTGTTTTTTGGAGATTGAAATCAATATATATACGGCCCATTCGCTTGTATAATAATGCGAATACGTTTGGGCAGGGGGAGGGGGGGGGGGCAATATGTTTTCCCCGAGCGGAATAATTCTTAGATACGCCACTGTTTATCACTTTCGTCCATTCAAACATGATTTTATAATGTTTCTCCTTATTTCTGTTACCCGAATTTGACAGCAATTTGCCCGAATATGTTTGATATCTTTACATCTTTAATATCGACATTATGAAGGATTCACGGTCATAAATTACTGCGCTTGTGGGCGCGTGACGTCGTTCTGATACCGCGGACCAATATAAAAACATTTTCGGGGCAATGTGGCAAGGAAAATCGGCAACAATTTATTTTCTTTGAGGTGGCCTTCGGTAGGGGCGAGTTGAGAATCAAATTGTGTTCATTTTATTATCAATACCTTTTTAATTATCACCACGTGATAATGACGATTTTGAATCTGTGCATTTTCTCATTTGTATTAGACCGCTAACGTTTACTTCCGACTTCTACCAACAATGGATCAAGACAATAAAGAGCGTTACAGGTAAGTTTGCCCATAATCCTTCACGCTATAGGTAGGACGAGTATCTTTAAACAATTGTGAATTAATGAACAATTGCACTGTTGATACACACAATGCAGTGATATAAACCACCGTATTGATTATAAGAATGGAGGAATAAAGATATGAAAATGAATAACATTACGAGCCATATTATTTTCACAAATGAAACTTTGGAATATAAAGGTTGGTAATTTGTATTTACATGTATAGATTCATTTTATTTGCCATGCTATTAAATGGGTAGGTACGTGTATCTAACGATAATGACACCTGTTATAGAATGTTTTTTGAACAGTTATGACTAGGACATAAAACAATCGAGGAAACAACCATAATTCATGCAATATGACCCTAAATTCAAGTACTTATCTTATTTTTCTATATTATCCATTATGCATTCAAGCCCTTAATTGCACCTCATCAATTTCGATCACGTTGATATCGTGAACTCTAACACGCCCTTCGTCAGTTCAATTTGTAAATTAAATACCTTTTCTTTCCTTATGCATGCATGCTGATTCTTTCCTCTTTTTGTGTAGGTCTGTATTATTATATAATAGGCCCACGTGATTACAAATTTTCATTTTGATAGTTGTAAATATATAATTATCTCCTGACTACGGCTATACTCCCTTTTCCGGTTCTTCTGCAGTCTCTTTTCTGTATTACTTTTCTCTTCCCCCCTCTCTCTCCATCGACCCTTCTCTCACTTGCCAGTTCTATTTACAACCCTAGAAAATGGTGGTATACTTTATGCACATACAGCACGTTTAATGGCAATATTTGAAAGCACAGATGTGAATGAAAAATGAACAGATTCAATCCTTACTCTGGTGTAAAAATATACCCCCCCCCCCTCTCTCTCTCCCTAAAAAAGGGATTTGGTGACAAATGTGTGGTACATAGAGGTCATGAGACGATTAAATGACTACTTTCGATTAAACTGTTTTTTTTTGTGTGTGTGGATAGGTCACGTCCCTATATGTGTCATGGAAACTTATAGTACCAGGCAAAGTGAAGTCATCCATGAGACAAAAAGAAGTCTAAAAAAGCTCGGGGTCACTGACCGCTATGACATGCCTCCCATTGGTAGCGATCTCTCAAATGAGAGACTGTTGTGGTGGCTTCACCTCCTCCATGGATTGCTGAAGAAAGGTGACGAAGGGATATCTGCTGACCTAATACAGCTTTATCCTTTACCCAGCTTTGAGCGGTTATGGAACCAAGGGAGAAAGGGTGTCACAGAAGCAAAGAAGTTACTCCGAGGTAGAATTACAGACTTAGAGCAGGAACTCAAAGAGTCCCGTGCAAGTCGCACAAGCATAGTCAGTGAAAATGGAAGACTACAAGAAACCATGAAGGTTGAACAAGAAAGGCGTGAACATAGTGAAAGGGCAATGATGGAAAACGAGAAAAGAGCAACACAGATGATGGAGATGTACAAGCAGAGGGAGATGGAATTTGAGGAGAAACTACGATCAAAGGATCTGCGTATCGAAACAATGGCTGCAAATTTACAGCAAATTAAGCGTGAGACCTGGAAGCTGAGAACCAAAATTCAACTAGAAAGTGAGATACGATCAGCAGAGCAGAAGAAGAAAGCAGAGATACATCAATGGAGTTTCATTCGCTGGGTGGCTTCTGGAAAACAAGCTCAGAGTGGTAAGACTGTATTTTCCAAATCTCAATTTCCTTTAAAGATACTATGTCCCTTTTGCAGCCAACCTCAAATTCTGTAGAACTTTGCTTGAATTATGAATATGTCATGTATGTCCTATCTGTGAAATTTGAACATTAGCAGTGTCCTAATATTCAAATTATGCAAGGAAACCCGTTCACTTGCTAGACTTCACTGTCAGACACTATTAAGTGACTGACTGGCTTTTTTTCTTCTTTGATAATAACATACATAAAATGAGCTGTAAAGGGTACATGAGCATAATGTCTACATCAATAACCCTCTTCTTGTAATGGCCAAAATAAAACTGATTGAATCTTTGCACACCATAAAACGTACGACCATTCGGTACAATGGTCAGAAAATTATTACTTATTGGCTCTATAGCTTCTAAGTCGATTTGCAAACTAATAGTGGTTATTTTACCACTTAAAGACGTCTTCAAGCCCCCCCCCCCCCTTTTTTTTTTTAAGTGAAGTTCTAAATTAGTATTATCTTTCAAATGCCGTTGGTATTTATTAAACGTTTTCATTTTTTGGCCTGCACATGGGACATAGTACCTTTAAAAGTAAAACAAACAAAACATTATACTTAAAGTCCAATCCAATTTTTTGCTACTTTTTGAAATATGTATAATGTGAAGCTTATGAAATCCAATATGGTCTTTATAGCTCCCTACCCCATTTTTGCTATACTTTGAAATTACTTAGAATACCGATACAGTGTACAATAGAAAACATTCCAAATTTGTATCTTAAATTATTTTTCTTCCTTCTTATTCAAACTCACTTCATTCCTTCATGACAGGCACATCATCATTTGAGGCTAATTCAACCGGAGGACTGGGGAGTGATACATTACAAGCAGGGTGAGATGAAATATATTTACTCTTTACATGGCACATTGACAATAAACGCATTATTTCTCTTATAGTGACAACACTACTACGGAATGTACTTTGGTGTGTAAAATGAGTGGTGCTAGACTGTCAATAGCAGTGGTAAAAGTACGGCAACACTTATGTTCTACAAATCCAAAATCACGTTTAGAAATTTCGTGACCACCTGTGATAATGTAAACGCAGAAGTGAATAAAAGATCAAAACTCATTAACAAAGAAATGAAAATCTTAGCTGCATTCCGGTCTACAGTGATTTGAGTTGAAAGTGAAATCCTTTAATGAATTTAAATAAAATTTTATAATTTGAGCATGTCGAGCATGGTCTCTAAATGGGAACGCTGTCTATATGTGGCAGTCAGCTGCTATACGTTGACTTTAACAATGAACACGGTCTGTCATAAAAACAAATAGAAGGTGATACTCTTGATTAGAGTTATAGTATAACATAATCGTCTATAGTCTCATTCCGGGAAGAACTTATTTTGACTTTTTTTCCCCTTCACCTAAGTAAAGATTTGTACTAATTTAAAGTTCATTCGTCATACCTATGTTCTCTGACCGCCCCATGTTTGTCTTTTTTACCGTTCTAGAGAGGAGCCCCCAGATGATGAGTTTGCAGACATCTTAATGAAGATAGCTGACGATCTTTACGATGAAGCCAAGATCGACAGCCTTGCTGGTCAGCTGGGAATCCTACATGGTGATATACAGAGAGCGCTCATGACCAATGTGAAGTTCAACCGTGTTACCAGTGATGGAACTCGTCATATGCTGAAACAATGGAGAGAAGGTGTGTCCAGGGAAGATGAACGGATTGAGCTAACGAAGGCACTGCACGCTGCCAAGTTGGTCAACCTTGCAGACCTGTATCTCAGCGAAGGTAACGTATATTTTCATTAAGAACAATTGTAGTTTCGTAATCGAGGACCCCATTAAACACTTCAGCAACATGCTGTTCTATTCGGTATACAATACGGCCCATGTGTTTAAAGTCAGATTGACGGAATTTTCTGAAGCAGATTCGTTTTCCACATTTTTACACTTTTGATATAAATACTAAGGTGACGTAATGCAGAGAGGAGATACTTAAAAAGAGCTTAGGTACAACTTTCAGTTAGCATTTTCCTCACGAATAATAAACCAAACAGATACTTACTACCAACTTCAAGTTCGCATCTACTTCCTGGTGAACATAAAAAAAAAGAAATTTGAAATTCTCTGCGATAAGTTCTACACAATCATAATAATTCAATTCAATGTGTTTTGAGAAATAAACCAATTATCTGTTTTCTTTCTTACTGTCGGTTAGGTGTAGTAGAAGAACAGATCGATGCTGAATATGATAAAGAAGGTGTCAATGATGAGCAGCTCTCTGCTAGAGATGAGGCCTCTCTAGAAGAGGACCGGACCAAAGGACAGACCGACACCCAGGTACTTCAGGAAGCTACAGCAAGCAATGACCACACTCCTCGAGATGGGCATACTGGAGACATGGCTTCCAAAACTCAGGAGGACTTGACAGAAAGAAGTAGGAGTCAGCATCGTGACAACTCACCGGAGAGCAGTACACAGAACTTGGATGCATCTGAAGTGACTTCTGAAGACGTGTCCTCTGAAGAATTTCATGCTGGTGATGATATGACCAATGTAAGTAGCATTCAACCTGCTGACCAATCATCCATACATGAAATGCAAGTCCTACCTGAAGATTTATCTGAGATAGCCCCTCTGGTATCTTCTGGTGGAAAACCCGACGAGGATTCAACCGTCTTGGAAGAAGAAGATTTGATTTCTCAACTTGTTCTTATTGATCCATTCCCGGAGAAAATAATGCTCCTTTTCCTCCTAAAGATAATAATGGATGTTCCTCAGAGAGTACTCAGTTTATAAATCACCAGAGAATCTTGATCAAGCCAAGTGTACTAACAAACATCTAAGCTTGCGACGTTCCAGGTTCACTCCTGGACGTTTCATCGGGCCGACCGGTCTCTAATGCCGTATGATTCTTGACCCGTGAACATGGTGTTCCGGTCAGGGAACGTCAGGAAAAAAACGGCCCTTTGATAAACCTTTCAAAGACCCATCGGTATAGTCGGCCTGATGAAGCGTCCCGCAGTGGAAGTAAGGCGTTGTAAGCGGGGGGAAAATCCAGTTGATTTGTTTATAACATTTAATGTTACATGTATTTCTAAGCATACTTTGTTCATATTATATTGTAAAACAGCATCTGAGGAACTAACACTTCAACAAGCTCTACTTCAAGTTACTTTCTCTTTTCTCTTGCTTTTTCCATTATATTTGTCGTTTCATTGCATAGTTTTTGTGATATAATTATTCTTGTATTATGTTTTGCATGAGAAATAAAATCATTTGAATTATTGAATTATTAATCAATTACCTGAATGGTTGAGAACAGTAATAGACATAACCTTCATTATCATTATCCGAACCATATGCAATATTAAAACTAGTATCCA
This sequence comes from Strongylocentrotus purpuratus, assembly GCF_000002235.5. Lineage (NCBI taxonomy): Eukaryota > Metazoa > Echinodermata > Echinoidea > Camarodonta > Strongylocentrotidae > Strongylocentrotus > Strongylocentrotus purpuratus. Next base: position 50,827,420 of record NW_022145594.1, read on the forward strand.
AACACCGCATACCTAATTTCAACTATACTTTTTTAATAATAATTATGACAAGAATTGCATGCAGAGCGTGATTTTTTTCAAAGAGTAGATTTTGATTTCTCTTTTGGTAAGTTACATGATATAGAACTTCAATTAATGTTAGCAATTATAAAAATATCCACTTATTACAGCCGGAGCAAATTTTATATATTTTAAAACTTTTTTCTCTCCAAAGAATATTAGTTATGGTCAATTATTTAATGTTCGAATTTCATATTTCATTTTATTGCTTAAAAAATTAATTCGAAGCAGAAGAATCGAACTATTTCAATTAAACAAGTTGCAAAACTCGTTTTTATTTTTGTACTTACCGCCAGTTTGAGTAGATAGAAGTAAATTAATACATGAAACAATAACGAAAAACCTGAATGAATAATGAATATTAAAGTAATGAACAAACAGATGTACAAAATATAAACTTTGAATGTATAATACCCAACGCACTGTACACAAGTGTCCTGAAGTGAATTGTCATTGTTTCACATTTAAAAAAGTTGTTTCATTTATTTAAAATGCTTTATTTCATTGACAAGCAATCGCGGCCCGAGAGCTGAATGGCATTTTTTCATATTTTTTTTTACAAAGTATAAGTCAGTGACAAAGTAAAATTACACGTAATACACATGCGTATTAACATTATTGTAGTAAAATTTTAATTCGTCTTGTACATATAATATATAATTGTGCTTCTACGACACCTGCTCCGGCTACAATTTCTCCGCGGCAATTCAGTACATTATTCAAAATCCCAATTCCAACCCCAGACAAGAAACCTTCACTGCACCCAACGCCAAGACCAAGCACAAGCCTAGCCCCCAAAACAAACAACAAATTCAACCCCAACCCCACATCCCTGATGAAATAAAGCCTGGAGCAACCGCCGCCGGAGCATTTGTCGTGTCGCCATCGTTGTACATTATGGCACATTACTTGGAACATATTCGGAAATCTGAATATTTTAACCATATTTGTAATAAAATAATGTTGAACTTATATATACAATATATGAATACAAATACATGTGTTTGAATTTCGAATTAATTAAATGTTGTGGTGGAAATTGCATAGCCAGATGGGTAGTGTATTTTCTTTAATAACAGAAACAGAGACACTAATAAAAAACAATACAAAAATAATACTCAGCTTTTATATAGCGCGAATCACAATTAAGTTTCTAAGCGCTTCAAAACTTGGAGATTATTACCGCGGTTTTAGCTGTGCTACACTGTAAAAAAGAAATTGTTCATTGGTAATTTTTACGTATTTTTTCCATGTAGAATTTACTTGAAAACATTAGTTTTGCCACTTACGCACTAAATTTAAGTCTTGCTAACTCAAACTTTCAATTTAGTAGAACATACGTGGAATATTTAAGTAAAATCAAATACATAAAAACTTGAAGTAATTTCAGCTTGTATTAATTAAGTAATTTTAACTCAAAATCAGAAATTATACGCATTACTCAAACAATTTATGTTGATTATTCTTATCTTTTTAAAGTAAGGACCGATGCAGTGTGTAATAGAAATATTTACATAATTTATGAATATTCATTAAGACCAAATTAAACTCTTTTTTTAATAAAACAATTCTTTTTTGTGGTTGAATGGAAATTTAAGGACTTTAAAACATTTACTAATTCATTTAACATGGCTAAGCAAAGACAAGACAATTTTTAATTGTTACCCAGTTCAAAACAAATCAAAACTTGATATTTCAGGAAATTGTCAACCAATTTTCCTTTTAAGATGCTACGATCAAGTACATATATCATTTGGAGCCTTTCAATATGTGTCGAATTGAAGCTTATGTAAATAGAAGTAGTGTTAGTGATTAGTGATTAATCTTAAATAGAAGTAGTGAATGATTAGTGGATGTTACTTGTTAGATTAGATGGGTACCAAATCGTGCAATATGTAATCCTATCATAGCTTTGTTGTAATTATCTAAAATGATTACAATACTTAAATTATTTACGTTAATGTAACTCGATTTAACTGAGTAAAAATGTTTTCAGCAAAATAAGTAAATTCTACTTAAGATGCCGTAGGTAATATTTACTTAATAAAAATAAGGCAATTCTTTTCCTCAATTTTATTGAGTTATTTCGACTATTATTTGTTTACAGTGAACCATTACAGCGCTCTAGCATTTCAAGGAATTAATTCCTGCCAGGTACCCATTTACATCCCCTGGCTTGAGTGTGGATGTAGATCAATGTCTTAGTGCCGCGGCGGGACTCGAACCCCCAACTTGTGATCAACAGTTCGGCGACGTAACCACTCGACCCCAAATCTGGGAATTATATAATCAAATAGATGCTTCAATGAATTAAACAAATTATACTTTGTAGGTAAAATGCAGATTTTGTTATGTCTTTGGACAAATTTAATAAAAGGTAGGGCAGTGCTTAAAAATGATTTTCGCATAAAAACATGTTTACAAGGTTGCCATGGTAATGATCGATATATTAATAAAGAAGTAGATTTTGTTATGTCTTTGGACAAATTTAATAAAAGGTAGGGCAGTGCTTACAAATGATTTTCGCATAAAAACATGTTTACAAGGTTGCCATGGTGATGATCGATATATTAAGAAAGAAGCAAACAAGATTTTGCACAATTAAATCTGATTCAGTTGCTCCCATGATTGGTATCATTCACATATCACATTTCAAATTATACATTTAGGGCTTTGGCAATTTGCAAGATTGTGAAAGCATCAGTATGAAATATGAGGGAGAAAGAGATGAAGAGAGAGAGAGAGAGAGAGAGAGATGGGGGAGCATTGGGTGACAACAAAATTAATGTCTTGTTTGGAACCAAAAATTGCATTTACCACTAAGTAATTTCAGGCAGTTCATATTTTAAAAGAGAGCTGTACATACACATATATATGTAAATAGAGAGAGAGACAGAGAGAGGGGGGTGTGTGACTGGTAGAAGCAGATGGAGAGGAAGAGAGAGAGAGGGAGAGAGAGATAGGGGAGGGAGGGAGAGAGAAAAAGTAAGAGAGAGAGAGAGGGAGAGTAATAAAAGGAGCCTCTGGAAATGGCATAGGGGACTGACTGAGAGAAGAAGACTTTTAACAAAAGTAAAAAGTGAAAAAGAGAGATAATACGAACTACAAGAAAAAAATATGAAATACCAAACGAAAGATATCAGAGAGAGATGGTTGTCGACAAGTTTAAATTCCGCATTTCAGGATTCTATATAAGCAATCATAATTTAAAAACAGGGCAAGGTGTGGGTAAGTTGGTTGCAGAACATTATTTTGAAGAGTTGTCAATGGAGAAAAAAGGCCTACATGTGGCGATCTTCCCATTGAAGAGTTTTTCCAGCAAGTGTCGCACCAGATAAATGAATGTTGGCCTACCCTCAAACATGTTCTCTCACTCTCGAGAAATAGATGACTCAGATGACCCCTTCTCTGTTTAAAAGGATGCTTTTTTTTAAAGATGAGATGTTCCTCTCTCCGAGAATAAATAAGGATCCTGAGATTCATTTACTCCAAGTCTTTGATGATATAGCATTAAGAGAAAAAACAAAGAACAATCCATATTGCAAATGTGCGATATCACGTCTTTTGAAATACACTAGAGACTTTTAGAATTGCACGTTGACAGCCTTGACTGCAACGTGTGACGTCATTTTAAGGCACTGCGCATGCGTCACGTCGTCTCAGTCGGTGATCGAGAATGCGTCAACCTTGATTTTCCTAAATCGAGTACGGTACTAGTATATGCCGCGTGCGCATAAACTATACAGTTCCGCAGGTAGACAAAGGAACATCCCTTCCCTGCTATTATGTAAAAATGTGTAGAACAGGTATCACATGCATGTTCACCTGTTCTACACATTTTTACATAATAGCATTGAAGGGATTTTCTACCACTTAGCAATAGGCCATTTTCGTAATGTAACCAAATTTAATGCACAGGTCTTTGTGAAGTGCCTCAACACAAACTATATCATTCACCTGATAGGAATAATAGTATTTCAATAGACAGAATCCTAACTGCATTCATTATAGTTGTTGCCAGCTAGGTTGGAAAAACATTATGGCTTGACCTACCTAGCAACACTTAATATATGCAGTTGCATTCTGACTATTGAAATACTATTATTCCTATCAGGTGAATTAAATAATTTATATTGAGGCACTTCACAAAGACCTATGCATTAAATTTGGTTATATTACGAAAATGGCCTATTGTTGAGAGTAGAATGAGGAACTGTATATTTTGTCCTCTTTCTTTGTCTGTCATGTTCATATAGTGTTACTTCCTACATGCATGTATATCGTTGAGTGCAATCTAAAAGATTTCTAATTGTTGTCAACATTGGCAGTTGAGTACGTTAACACGTATGGTCAGATGGCGTTCGTCGTGTTCTCGTCCACTCATTCTAAAAGTCCCTATTATTGAGCTCAAAGATGAGACCAGCAGCCTTTTCACACACAGCTAAAATTCTATAAACATGATAAGTATAAACGTGTTTGAAACGTGTTTAAACTAATCACGAGCCTTTCACACACAGAAATTTTGTTGCGATCGTTAATCGTTTCGTGATTAACTACTGCTCGTAAAATGCGCAGTAGTGCCATTGCGCATTGAAGGTCAGGTGATATCAAACAGAGCGGTCGCTCCATCCAGTTTAAACACGTTTAAACACGAAAAACCTTTCACACACAAAATGTCAAGCTCTTTAGATACGAACTTCGTATCGGCAGCCTGCTTTTAGGGGCGTATGCATCGCGACTTCGTATCTATCCCCCGGCCCCCCCACTCAGGTTTCAAAATGACCGCATGCGTGTTGCCAAAACGTCCTTTTCGTAACAAAAGAAAAAGGTCGAGCCGTATTGACTTTACACACCGGACTTTTGCTGAAAAGGGGGGGGGGGGGGGATGCTGAAAAAGGCTCGTATACAAAAGAAAAAGGTCGAGCCGTATTGACTTTACACACCGGACTTTTGCTGAAAAGGGGGGGGGGGGGGTCGGTTGGAACACGCATATGCGTACCCTAAATAACAATGAGTGGGGGGGGGGGGGTGGGCCGGGATCTATCCCAACATCGTATAAACGATGTTCACACTGGGAAAATTTTTCTATAAACATGTTGAGTGATTCTAATCATCTCTGGAAACGATGAATTTTAGCTGTGTGTGAAAAGGCTGCAGGTCATGCTGACTTCTGAATATTATTTGTTTGTATAATGTGCGTACGATTGCGTTCTGAAAGGCCTGAAAATCATTTGCGAGTGAGTATAGTGAGTGAATATTTAAACAAAAGCATTATTGAAGGCCACTTTGTATATTGATTTAGATAAAATAACAGGCATTCAACTTTGTAAAGACAACGGCACCGGTCAATTCATATTTTTTTTATAACATGGCCTATTTTTCATTAAATGTCATCCTGATGTAGAACATGTAGATAGCCTGTCAATTATTTAGGTTCCAAATCAACTTGACATAAGCCTCTATAAGAGGGCTCCTTTAAAGCTTATCTGTACTAGTTTATAGGAGGGATTAGACCACACTGCAAGGTCACTGGACAGGTGGTTATGTCATCAACTCAGCTCTCAATTAACATAAGAGAAAGAGGATCTTGGGGGGGATCAATGGTCACCGATTAGACATTGTTTTCTATATAGTAGCTACAAGTAGGATAGTGTGGCTTTAAATACTTTGGCGAGGTGCACATGCAGTCCCCTTGAGCATAAGTATTTGTTTGGTTGTTGCTCAACGGGGGAGGGGATATGGGGGACCACAATTTTTAGAATCAACACCCCCGGCCCCCCCCCCCCCCCATGATCAAAACAAAACAAAAATAGGGGGTGGGGTCGCGCGAACCCCCGAACCCCTAGTTTGTTCGGGGTGCAAAATGTTTGTTCCACCTTTACGTATGCAGGTAAAAGATGAATGAAATAATGTGTAACGATCGAGGCACTGTCTTAACAACGATTTAAGCATATCATTTGATTATATTACGAAAATGGTTATGTATTTTGTATGCGTATTCATTTTTGTGAACATTGTGGAAGATTTCAACTGGCAGTGCTCATTTTGGAAAATAATCAGTGTGTAGTTTCAGAAATGGTTTTGTGAGGCTAGCTTGACATCATACTACATAGGGTCTGTAATATATGACACTGTCAAAGACTGACAGAATTAGCCTAATTAGGCTCTGCTAAAGGCTTCAGTTTAGGAATTTTAGTAAAGTTTGAAATCAAACTATGTGCGTGCCTGCAGGCTGCAGACTACGGATGATGAATGACTGGGAGATGTCAGTGTCTTTCTTTCGTAGAAAATAATCGTTTTTAACTTTGAACCGAGGTTCTTGCCTTTTTGTAAATATTATGTTACATGTATATAATTCTTTATCTTGTTATTTAGTGTAAAATACCAAACTTGTGTATTTAATCACAAGAAATACTTTAGCCTAGATGTAGAATAGCTTGTAGCTTAAGTATGTATTCAATAGTTATTCATACTTATTCATTACATTTTCATTCATTGCTCTGATACTTTTGTGTGTTAGTGGTACCAGACACGATAAGCATTAAATGCTATTTTCTGGTCCCATTTATCCTTTCAATGTTAAACCTTCACAATTGATTGTTATATTAATGTGCTTTTTGTTTGGATAATAAAGCTTCAAACTCAAACTCAAAACTCAGATAGAAATGTAGATAGAAAGATAAATAAATAATACGATAGATAATTTAAAAGGAATGAACTGAAAGAGAGGGATAGATAGATAAATAGTTTGATGCACAGATATTAAGATAGATGGATGGAAAGATAGAAAGAGGGATATACAGATAGATAGATAGATAGATAGATTTGATGTATAGATATATAAATAGATAAATGGATGAATACATAAATAGTTAAGTTAAGAAGAAATAATGAAATATTCGTTGGAAAAACAAAACATTAATATTTGGCTTAAATCTTTTGTCCAGTAAAGACAAATTTATTAAAAACCAGCGTTCATCGACACCTGGTAAAGGGGTGCAAGAGTTGCTAAGAGCACATGGAAAACAACAAGGATAAGCGTTCTATAAAAGATGACAAAACAATGTAAAAACTGGGTATTGCAAATGAAAAGGGAGGGATAGGTACTACAACGACAAAACAAAGAAAACGCCTAGAAAGGCATGGAAGAAAAGGAAAAGAAGAACGGGAAAAGGAAACGCGAGAGAGAAGAGAATAGAGAGCAAGAGAGAGAGAGAGAGAGAGAGAGCACGACAGAGAGAGAGATGGGAAGAAACAGAAAACGAGAACATTTATTCTTAGATTTAATTATAGTTAGATAGAGATAGATAAATAGATGTATAAAAACACGGATGAAAAGTTGGAGGCGGAACTTTCAGATAATTCGCAAATAATTTGTTTACATCAAATTATATTGACTTTAATGTTGACATTTTACAATAAAAAAAAAATTATACAAAATCTTCACTCCTATAAAACAGATTAATTACATCGATTGGTATTCCATGTATAGCAAGGATTATATAGGTAATATAAATGGTCAAAGGAAACTCGCTCTCATAACCTCTAGTCTGCAAAGTGTTTATGACATTTTCAAAAGAAAGATGCTCTTAACAAAATGCTGTGGAGTTTCCATTCAATGGCCGTTCTTTATTAGTAAAACCGATTGGCCGTCACGCTTAACGTGCCTCACAAAGTTTTCCCGGAAGATTCGATCATTTCCCTTTTTGTTTGTATTGATACGTCGTTCGCTTGCAACACCGGTGCAAATAATGAAAGTCAGTTCATTGGTTAATTCAGAGTCATCTCATCCATATGTATGCACATTACCACTACCTCCATCGTGAATTTATGAACGGGGAAAAAATGGTAGCATTGACAATACAATCTACTTATCTCAAAATGTATCTGTAGCAGCAAGGTGAGTTCATTAAAGTAAGTTGGAAATTTTAAATCAAAAGAGTTTGTGGAATATCTCTCTATGAGTGAAAATTGAAGCCCCCATGTTTTACACGAAAATGGGTTGAATAAATGACTGCCAGTTACAAAGAAGGAAAAATGAATGTAAACGACCGCAATTGTGCTATTAATGAATGTTGTTTAATTTTCAATTATGATTTTTACGAAATCTTGGCCGTTTTCCAGCTCCGTGGACTCCACAGCAGAGCAACACATTCAAGCCTGTCAAAGCTGAATGTAGGTTATACAGATTCTTCATGGATGTGAATGATATCGTATAGTACATGCATTTTTGATCGACCAGAACTTACCACCTGTATACAATAGACCTTACAATACCAACATAGGAGTTGCTTTGTCAGACCGTGGACGTGCTGTGACGTCACAAGGAAAAGAAAGGTAATATGCAGGTGTTGTATGACAGAATGCGATTTGGTGAGCATGTGCTGAAATGGGGGAAGCTACATACCACTACATACTCACTAATGATTGATATATATATAAATGATGTCACAAGATGAATGAGATCTTGCGCATTTATTTAGGGTGGAGCTTAGCAGGTCTGATAAAATTATTAAAACAATTATCTAAAAATCTATGAAATATATTTTGCTGTTTGAATAACAAAATATAAGATGTATGCAGCTATGTATATCAACAGGAATCAACTTTTACTCGGATGTCACCCGAGCTTTAAGCAAAATACTTTGCAGTTGGGTGTGATGGTCTGAATAATGATTTTAAAGATGTGTGAGGTCGCAATGCGAAAAATTACATCTTATAAAGAGGACAACAACTTTGATGAATTTACGCACAATCTAATGAAGGAATGCTGAAAAATCTTTGTATCAGTAACTTAATTACAATATCTATAAATGCTAGCGAGCGTTGCGAGCGGGCTCTAGAGAAAATGAAAGAAAAGGGGGTTCTAAGTCGCATTGAATGAAGGGTGCATGTTTAAGATGGAAAAAAGAAAATAAGGCACTTATCCGCAAAAGGGAAAGGACAGTTATTAGAAATGAAAAAGGGCACAGAGAGGGGGAATTTCTCGCACCTGAAAAGAGGCATTCGCCGGAGATGAAAAGGGGCACTTATGAGAGTGGAAAAGAGCTTATTCGGATATAAAGGAAAAGGGGTACCTGTCATTTTATGATAGTGGCAATTGTTGCGGTTGAAAAGGGGGCATTTATAAGAAGGAAAAGGTGCACTTATCAGAAGGAAAAGAGGCACGTGTCAAAATAAAAGGGTTGCTTATTAACCCTTACTGTACTGGGGGGGGGGGCCTGGGAGGCCCCCCCTCGACATTTTCGGAGTTTGCGCCGCAACCGCTTGGAATTTTGAATTGTCGTTTCATGACTTTTTTCCCTCAAGTCTCACGCACATTTTGATACCATTTTCGTCGAAATCGGATATACCTGTAAGGCGTTACATAACAATTAGTATGCGCATGTCATCAAAAAAAAAAAAAAAAAAAAAAAATTTGCATCAAAATTTACATAAATTATCATTATTAATTACATTAAATTAACTTTTTTGAGTTAAAAAGAAGTTTCATATGAATAATGAGTTTCAACATTCAAAAAGTGGAGTTTGAAACGTTTTCTGTAAAATGCATAAAATTAGCATTTTTGCATAATTAATTAGGCTAACGACAAAAATTTGCATATTCGGAAAAAACTAATTATACCATCTTGTTCCTTACGTAAATATCTACAAACGTGCAAATTTTCGTGTTCATCGGACAATCGACGGCCGAGATCATAGGGGGGGGGCCTCCCAGGCCCCCCCCCCCCCCAGTCAGTGGGTGCTCAAAATAGCCCAGTACAGTAAGGGTTAAAGGTGAACAGGTGCACTCATCAAACAAGAAAAGGAGTACTTATCAGAAGGAAAAGAGGCACGTGTCAAAATAAAAGGGTTGATTATCAAAGGTGAATAGGGGCACTAATCAAAAAAGAAAAAGAGTACTTATCAGAAGGAGAAGGCGGCAATTATTACAAAGGAAAAGGGGCACTTTTAAAGGTAAACGTGTACCTGTCAGATTTGAATAGGGGCAATTATGAGCGGTGAAGGGGCACTTATCAGAGGTGGTAAGGGGTACTTCTCGTACCTGAAAAGGGGCACTTACCAGAGATCAAAAGGCTACTTATGAGAGTGGAAAGGGGACACGTATTGCTGTGGAAAAGGGGCATTTATCATATTTTAATAGGAGCATTTATCAGATGTGAAAAGGGGCATTTGTGAGAAATGGAAGGGGATCTTATGAACAGATGGTGGTGCAATTATCACAAGGAAAAGGAGCAGTTATTTTAAGGGGAAGGGGCGGTTCTTACAAGGGGCACTTGGCCTATACACGTAAAAGAGGGGCACTTTGAGGCTATCTCAGAAACTGTGCTACTCTGCCCCCCCCCCCCCCCTTTTCCTATGGAGCGTCGCCTCTGATGACATTACAATGACTTGGTGAAGTGTTTCCGTGACTTGGTTAAGACTTTTCCCTAGAAAATTTGCATGACGGTGGCAAGACATGTTTAATATTGTCAAGTTGTTGTGATTTGATGAAAAATGATTAGGCCACTTTGGTACATGACGGTCACTTGATGAAGAACTCCCTAATGGAAATGTATCATTATGTTGACTTGGTGAATATATCTTGTGACTTTGTGAATAATTAATGTCTACCGAAAATGTAACATTATGGTGACTTAGTGACGAGTTCTCATGACTTCGTGAATATTAACATACATGTTTATTCGACGGAAAAACATATGACGAGGACTTATTCTCGTTTTTTATTGTGTTCTTGTTTGTTGTAGTTGTTACTTGTTTAAAGAATTGTTGCAATTCAAAAGATTTGATGAGTAAGATTCTTTGTTAAATACATAGGTCATAGAAAAGGCTTGCATAATAACACACATTTGTATTACCCTTTCTGTGTTCTGTGTTAACACCCCCTCCCACACCACACACACACAGACACACACCTTGCAGGTACATTGTAAGTAGCGATCACTGAGCTGATGCTAGTCCATGTGTGTGCGCGAGTGCGCGCGTGTTGTGTGTGTGTGTTTATGGTGTTTGTGTTTCTCTTTTTTTGGAAATATTAACGATTCTGTGCAAAACATATCATATTGTTATAAATGAGTAACAATTTACAACTGTATATAATTATGTTATGTTTCTGTGATAATTAGTAAATACACTGTATTGTATACGTATAATGCTGTTATACATTTGTAATAGACCAGTTCACGGTTAGCACATGACTTCAATTAATGACCCCGAAGATCCACAGATCTTCAAAACATAAAGAGGTTAAGCGGGAGGGTAAGCGGACACTTTTTTTTTTGGGGGGGGGGGGGGGGGGGTCTCGAAATTTCAAAATTTGACTTCTTTTTTTTTTTTCGTTGGGGGGGGGGGTAAGGTCACCTTATGGGTATAACTTTTTTTTAATAACAAAAAAAACAAAGAAACAAAACCAAAGGGGGGGGGTTAGTTTTTTTTTAGGGGGGTTTACATACATAAAAATACCAAAGGAAGGGGTTGAACCCCCCACCCCCCCCCCCCCCCCCTGCGTACGCCCCTGCTTATAATGGTTTCCGCCTTCACATGAAATCATTTATCCTAATATAAGCGTTGGTCGCTTTATACTTCTGCAAGTTCCTGCAACAAAAAACGACAGTAAAACGGCTGTAAAACTAGACCTTCTTGGCAAATTGTATTAACCGCTTGTATTACAGGGGTGCTCTATGCACGTGTTGTTGCTGTTGTTACTACCAATGCATTTCTTTCAAAGAAATTTTGCAACATAGATACCGTATTCGGGAAGCTTGTCTGAAAGCGATAAATTTAAACAGCCATTTTTAGTTTTGACATCACAATATGCTGCCAATGAAAAGTATAGCCACTCGCTAATGTAAGAAGTTTACTTAATATTATGTTGGGTTTTCTTTTTAAAGCAATTGAAAACTTAGGGACATGCATGTCTTTTGAGTAAAAGAAAAATATTAATTATCTTTACCCCAACTCTATTTAAAAGGTATAGATTGTAATATATATTTTGTTTTAAATATCAATAGTAAATTCGATTCAATTCCTCAATATGGCAAGAATAATATAGTCTCAGGTATAGAGACCAAACCGTACATAAGACACCATAAAGTAATATATGAAACATGATAGTTCCCTCTCCTCAATGTTGATGGTTAATTTGGTCTGACTATGATGCATGAGAAAGATTGAAACCTCAAGAATAGCCATATCTATATCATATGGTTTAATATGATGATGGTAGGCTCAAACATTGTAATGATGGATAGAAACTAGCGTGGAATATTGTGCTTCCACCACTAACATGTAGAGAACTATTGTAACATGTGCGCGTGGGCATGAAGGCAGTGGGCAGATTGCTGTATGTGATTCAAATAATAATTTCATATTTTATACCACAAGTCAAAGGTCGGTTGATCATTCATTAAAATCCCTCATCCGTTTCTCCTGTTAGGCATGATACGTGCCTAGCTTATAAAGAACTCCCTACACCCAGTAATAACTAGACCTACTACATAACATGCTAAATCTAGCCATACGACAAATCTGTATACTATTGAGCGTGTAACGTGTTTGTGCGTGTATTCAGGGCGAAATCTGAACAACGATGGCTACTTCCAGCTCGGTGATTAGGAAAGGGAAGCTAGAGGAATTACGTCGTGAAATCTTGTCGTACAAACCAGGCAAGGCTGTACCTTGTGATGATGACCGAGTGGTGTTTCCTGATAAGCTTGTCATTGGTATGATTGATCTGTTCATGTATGCGGGTGGAATAGTCCCTGCCCTGAGAAGTGCTCTTTATGGAGACGTAGAGCAACGCAAGCTTGCTGATAAACGTCAAACATCTATTAAGGATCTGGAGGAATATTTTACCGATTCTATATCTGTCATCACCACAAATTTCATTGGTTTGTATATTGAAAATCAGGCTATGTTGTTTGTGTTTGTAGTAATTCAAATGAATCTACGACTCCACTATGAACAAGTGGGATAAAAGCTATTTCCTTAACCCGAAGGTATGTTTTTGGTAAAATAATGATTTGTATGGGAACATCATATGATAAAACCAACGGAATGCCATTTGTCCTTTAATAAACTAGCATTGTAAATAATGTCTAAACTCTCTAAATATGTCGGGTAAAAAGAAATATATATTTTGATTTCTTATTTTGTTCTTCATCGCGTCTCTAGATAACACTTATGCCCATGTGCCCAAAATGAGAGAATGTATACCCAACTGCGTGTTTGTGAATTTGTAGTAAAAAATTGACAGATTTGTTTGTTTTGTAGAAGAAAATAAATTCAATTCAATTCAATTATGGCGGTTTGACAAAACCCCGCGATGATCATATTTTGGCGTGAAATTTCATGTTGGTAGAATACTACACTGCATTACAATCATACGTTATTCAACAATGTCATAGCTATACTCAGTCGCTTGAATTGTATAATTATTTTTTGCTAAATATCAGACGTCCTTAACATTTTAATTGTTTATATATTGAGGTTATGAACCATGACATAAGCCTGAGTGACCCATGAACTATTGACATCATTTCACCTCTATCGTCTGAAAGGGAGAAATATGTGAACACTTGCGTTCTTCTAAAAAGTCACTTTTTAACAGTAAAAAATAACTCTTAGAATTCTTATTACATGTCACACATCAAACACATGGAGCGCAATATATCATATTTCTATTTTATATTTAAAAAAACGAATAAAAACAAACGAGTATGTGTTAGCCGTTGATTAATTCAACATGTCATCTATATGAAACAATTATTGATAATGATGTGTATGTTTCACTGTGACCATATACCTGACCTGCCTGATGTATTTAATTAGGAGGCTCGCTAGCAGGGTATTATGTACGAGCATACACCTGTGTATTTAAATTGCAGAAACAGGTCTTTGGACATGGTCAATCTTCAAATACGACATTACGATTATCAAAAGGAACTGCAAATAATTACATCATTTTGTTATTTCTCAAAAGCCCATGGAGATACAAACAAGGCTCCGTAACAAGCATTTCTCAAATACGATTTCAATTTCATCAATCTCAAACAGTGATAATATATAGATGCATCATGTCATTAATATAGAGTGATGTCTTTGGATTTTTTTAAACATCCTCATTTTGTTGATGTTGTTAAACTTGTCATGGGTGTTTCTGATCATGGTTTTTGAATAGTACCACTATTTCCTACTGCAATTCATTTTAAATTCCCACATGACATTATACTTATAGGCCTATTATACTTAAATTCACGGACCCCTTCTTACTTCTTAGTATGATTCCACGACTTTCAAACACATGTAAGATTCTCTTCATGACACACATTATGTTAACTGCTTTTATTATCACAACATATTATTCATGTGTAGTTTCTTTAAATGTTATAACACAAACAATTCATTTATTTGTGTTATTTTGGCACATCAATTTATAACACTACAGAAGTTTGACTACTTTGTTCTCTCTCTACTTCTGCATGTATGCCAAATATCATGTTCATAGTATCCAAAAAGTTCATCATGCACAATGTATCAAATACGTTCTCTTTTACCATCTTACCAGGTGTAGACGAAGAAGATGTACGAGACCTTGCCGGGAAGGTCGGATGTATGGTGCTGTTACTAGAGTGATTATTTATCTTCTTGCTCTCCATATTCACATGGGCAATACATATTTGAATGAAATCGACTACAATTTTTGTAATCGCATAGTAATGCTGGTACGCTTATGGCTGCAGTAGATGGTGCCTTTGTAATATTGATATGGGTAAAAGAAATTGTGTTTTTTGAGATTGAAATCAATATATATACTGCCCATTCGCTTGTATAGTAATGCGGATACGTTTGGGCAGGGGGGGGGGGGGGGCAATGTCATTGTTTGCCCCTATCGGAATAATACTTAGATACGCCACTGTTTATCACTTTCCTCCATTCAAACATGATTTTATAATGTTTCTCCTTACTTCTGTTACCCGAATTTTACAGCAAGGTGCCCGAATATGTTTGATATTTTTACATCTTTAATATCGAAATTATGAAGGATTCACGGACATAAATTACGGCGCTTGAGGGCGCGTGAAATCATTCTGATACCGCGGACCGAAATAAACACATTCTCGGGGCAATGTGGCAAAGAAAATCAGCTACAATTTCTTTTCTTTGAGGTGGCCTTCGGTCGGTAGGGGCGGGTTGAGAATCAAATTGTGTGCATTTTATCATCATTACCTCTTCAATTATCACCACGTGATAATGACGATGTTGAATCTGTGCATTTTCTCATTTTTATTAGACCGTCTACTTTCGACTTCTACCAACAATGGATCAAGACAATAAAGAGCGTTATAGGTGAGTTTGCCTATAATCCTTTACGCTATATAGGTAAAACGAGTATCTTTAAACAATTTTGAATTAATAAACTATTGCACTGTTGACACATATGCAGTGATATAAAGCACCGTATTGATTACAAGAATGGACGAATGAAGATATGAATAAATGAATAACATTATGAGCCAGATTATTTTCACACATGAAACGTTTGAATATAAAGGCTGGTAATTTGTATTTACATACAGTATAATGATTTATGTTATTTGCCATGCTATTAAATGGGTAGGTACGTGTATCTAACGATAATGACACCTCCTATAGGACGTTTTTTTTTCAACAGTTACAACTAGGACATAAAACAGTCGAGGAAACAATCATAATTCATGCAATATGACCCTAAAATCAAGTACTTTTCTCAGTTTTCTATATTATCCATTATGCATTCAAGCCCTTAATTGCACCTCATCAATTTCGATCACGATGATATCGTGAACTCTAACATGCCCTTCGTCAGTTCAATTTGTAAATTGAATACCCTTTTCTTTCTTTGTGCATGCATGCTGATTCTTCCCTCTTTTTGTGTAGGCCTGTATTATTATATAATAGGCCAGTGGCGGATCCAGGGGGGGGGGGCCCGGGGGCCCGGCCCCCCCCCCCCTTGAGAAAAAAATCATGTAAAATCACGCGATTTTTACCTTTTTGGGGGTTGGCCCCCCCCCCCCTGGCGCTCAAGGGGGGGGGTGCAAATTTTAAAATTATCGAGGACCAAAAAAAAAAAAAAAATGTGCTCACTACCCCCCCCCCCCCCCCCCCCCCCCCCCCCCCCCCCCCCCCCCCTCACTGAGCGACTTTTCGGCTGGCTGAGTCGTTGCGATTTTTTTTGGGACTCAAAAAAAAAAAAAAAAAGTGTCCGCTTACCCCCCCCCCCCCCCCCCCCCCCCCCCCCCCCCCCCCACTGAGCGACTTTTCGGCCGGCGCGATTTTCAAATTTTCGTTTTCATAGTTGTAAATGTATAATTATCTCCTGACTTCGGCTATGTTTACTCCCTTATCCGGTTCTTCTGCAGTCACTTTTCTTTATCACTTTTCTCTTCCCCCCTCTCGCTCCATCGATCCTTCTCTCACTCGCCAGTTCTATTTACAACCCTAGAAAATGGTGGTATACTCTATGCACATACAGCACGTTTAATGGCAATATTTGAAAGCACAGATTTGAATGAAAAATTAAGAGATTCGATCCTTACTCTGGTCAAAAAATATAACCCCCCCCCCCCCCTCTAAAATAAAAGGGATTATGTGACAAATGTGTG
This sequence comes from Strongylocentrotus purpuratus, assembly GCF_000002235.5. NCBI lineage: Eukaryota > Metazoa > Echinodermata > Echinoidea > Camarodonta > Strongylocentrotidae > Strongylocentrotus > Strongylocentrotus purpuratus. Next base: position 50,844,123 of record NW_022145594.1, read on the forward strand.
GTACATAGAGGTCATGAGACGATTACGCGACTTCTTCGATTGAAATGATTTGTTTTCTTTTGGATAGGTCTCGTCCCTATATGTGCCATGGACACTACCTGGCAAAGTGAAGACACCGAGAAGGCAAAAAAAAGACTAAAAAAGCTCGGGGTCACTGACATCTATGACGTATCTGGTGGCAATCGCTCAGATGAGAAACGGTTGCAGTGGCTTCACCTCCTCCATGGATGCATGAAGAAGGGTGACGAAGTGATATCTGCTGACCTAATACAGCTTTATTCTTGTCCCAGCTTTGAGCGGTTATGGAAACAAGGAAGAAAGGATGTCACAGAAGCACAGAAGAGGCACGGAGAAGAAATCAAAGAAGGAGAAGAAGCAAAGAAGTTACTCCGAAGTAGAATTACAGACTTAGAGCAGGAACTCAACGAGTCCCGTGCAAATCGCGCAAGCATAGTCAGTAAAAATGGAAGACTACAAGATACCATGAAGGTTGAACAAGAAAGGCGTGAACATAGTGAAAGGGCAATGATGGAAAACGAGAAAAGAGCAAAACAGATAATGGAGACGTACAAGCAGAGGGAGATGGAATTTGAAAAGAAACTAAAATCAAAGGATCTGCATATCAAAACAATGGCTGAAAATGTACAGGGGACAGAAGAGAAGGCAAGACGTCAGGTTGAGCGACTAGAGACCGACAACGAAGAAATGATGACGAAACTAGTGTCCAAGCTACAACGGGAAGACACTTTGACAAAAATGCTAGAAGAGAAGGAGCGAAACGAGACGACTCTAAAACAGCAAGTTAAAGAATTAAAGAAAGGAAGAGAGGGAGACAGAGCAGGAGCTGAGAAAGAGAAGCGCTCACTGGCAGCAGAAATGACGAATATTGTACAGGGGAAAGAGCGAAACGAGACGACTCTAAGACAGCAAGTTAAAGAATTAAAGAAAGGAAGAGAGGGAGACAGAGCAGGAGCTGAGAAAGAGAAGCGCTCACTGGCAGCAGAAATGACGAATATTGTACAGGAGAAAGAGCGAAACGAGACGACTCTCAGACAGCAAGTTGAAGAATTAAAGAAAGGAAGAGAGGAAGACAGAAAAGAAAAACGGTCAATAGAATTAAGCTGGAAGAAGAAGCATGACTATACGGAAGGGCTTTTGGAGCAACTTAAGCGTGAGACCTGGAAGCTGAGAACCAAAATTCAACTAGAAAGTGAGATACGATCAGCAGAGCAGAAGAAGAAAGCAGAGACACATCAATGGAGTCTCATTCCCTGGGTGACTTCTGGAAAACAAGCTCAGAGTGGTAAGACTTTATTTGCCAATCTCAATTTCCTTTAAAATTTAAAAAACAAACATTATACTATATACGTCCAAGCCAATTTGTTGCTACTTTTTTAAATATGTATAATGTGAAGCTTATCAAATCCAATATGGTCTTTATAGTTTCCTACCCCATTTTTGCTATCTTTTTAAAGTTTGAAATTACTTAGAATACCAATACAGTGAACGATAGAGAACATTTCAAATTTGTATCTTAAATTCTTTCTTTTTTTCCTTCTCATTCAAACTGACTTCATTCCTTCATGACAGGCACATCATCATTTGAGGATAATTCAACCGGAGGACTGGGGAGTGATACAGTCCAAGCAGGGTGAGATGAAATATCTTTTCTCTTTGCATGGCAAATTGACAATAAACGCATTATTTCTCTTATATTGACAACACTACTACGGAATGTACTTTGGTGTGTAAAATAAGTGGTGCTAGACGGTCAATAACAGTGCTAAAAGTACGGTAACACTTGTGTTCTATGAATTCAAAATCAGGTTTAGAAATTTCGTGACCACCTGTGATTATCTAAAAGCAGAAGTGAATAAAAGATTGAAAATCATTAACAAAAACATGAAAATCTTAGCTGCATTCCAGTCTATAGTGATTTGAGTTGAAAGTAAAATCCTTTAATGAATTGAAATAGATTTTAATAATTCGAGCATGTCTATCATGGTCTCTCAATGGGATCGCTGTCTATTTGTGTCAGTCAACTGCTATAGGTCGACTTTAACAATGAAAACGTTCTGTAATGAAACAAGAAGAAGATGATACTCTTGATTAGAGTTATAATATAACATAATCCTCTATAGTCTCATCACCGGAAGAACTTATTTTGTCTTTTTTTCCTTCACCTAAGTAAAGATTTGTACTAATTTTAAAGTTAATTCGTCATACCTACGTTCTCTGACCGCCCCCATGTTTGTCTTTTTTTACCATTCTAGAGAGGAGCCCCCAGATGATGAGTTTGCAGGCATATTACAGCAGATAGCTGACGATCTTTACGATGAAGCAAAGATTGACAGCCTTGCTGGTCAGCTGGGAATCCTACATGGTGATATACAGAGAGCGCTCATGACCAACATGAGGTTCAACCGTGTTACCAGTGATGGAACTCGTCATATGCTGAAACAATGGAGAGAAGGTGTGTCCAGGGAAGATGAACGGATTGAGCTCAGGAAGGCACTGCAAGCTGCCAAGTTGGTCAACCTTGCAGACCTTTATCTCAGCGAAGGTAACGTATATTTTCATTCAGAACAATTGCAGTTTCGTAATGAGGACCCCATTCAACACTTCAGCAACATGCTGTTCTATTCGGTATACAAATCGGCGCATGTGTGTAGAGTCAGACTGACGGTATTTTCTGAAGCAGATTCGTTTTCCACATGCAGAGAAAAGGTACTTAAAACTAGCTTAGGTACTACTTTAAGTTAGCATTTTCCTATCGAATAAAAAAACAAATAGATGCTTACTACCAACTTCAAGTTCTCATCTATCACCTAGTGAACATCAAAATAAAAGAAATTTGAAATTCACTGCGATAAGTTGTACACAATAATAATAATACAATTCGATGTGTATTGAGAAATAAACCAATTATCTGTTTTCTTTCTTACTGCCGGTTAGGTGAAGTAGAAGAACAGATCGATGCTGAATATGATAAAGAAGATGTCAATGATGAGCAGCTCTCTGCTAGAGATGAGGCCTTTCTAGAAGAGGACCAGACCAAAGGACAGACCGACACCCAGGTACTTCAGGAAGCTACAGCAAGCAATGACCACACTCCTCGAGATGGGCACACGGGAGACATGGCTTCCGAAACCCAGGATGACTTGACGGATAGAAGTAGTAGTCAACATCCTGACAACTCATCGGGGAGGAGTACAAAGAACTTGGATGCATCTGATGTGACTTCTGAAGACGTGTCCTCTGAAGAAGTTCATGCTGGTGATGATATGACCAATGTAAGTAGCATTCAACCTGCTGAGCAATCGTCCATACATGAAATGCAAGACGTACCTGAAGATATGTCTGAGATAGCCCCTTTGGTATCTTTTGGTGGAAAACCCGACGAGGAAACCACCATCTTGGAAGAAGAAGATCTGATTTCTCAACTCGTTCTTATTGATCCATTCCCGGAGAAAATAATGCTCCTTTTCCTCCTAAAGATAATAATGGATGTTCCCCAGAGAGCATTCAGCTTATAAGGAATCATTAAAGAACCTTCATCAAGCCAAGTTAAACTTAGCTTGCGACGTTTTAGGTTCACTCCTGGATGCTTCATCGGGCCGACCGGTCTCTAATGCCCTATGATTATTGACCCGTGAACATGGTGTTCCGGTCAGGGAACATCAGGAAAGAACTGCCCTTCTCCGATAACCTTTCAAAGACCCGACTTTAAAAAAATGTATTTCTAAGCATAATTTTATCATGTTATATTGTAAAACAGCATCTGAAGAACTAACACTTCAACAACCTCTACTTCAAGTTAGTTCCTCTTTTCTCGTGCTTTTCCATTATATTTTGTCGTTTCATTGCATAGTTTTTGTGATATAATTATTCTTGTATTGTGTTTTGCATGAGAAATAAAATCATTTGAATTATTGAATTATTAATCAATTACCTGAATGGTTGATAGCAGTAATAGACATAACCTTCATTATCATTATCCGAACCATATTGTGTTTATTGCAATGTTAAAACTTATATCCAAACACCGCATACATAATTTCAACTATGTTTTTTTTTTATATGACAAGAATGGCATGCAGGGCGTGATTTTTTTCAAAGAGTAGATTTTTATTTCTCTTTTGGAAAGTTACATGATATAGAACTTCTATTATTGTTAGCAATTATAACAATAGACACTTATTACAGCCGGAGCAAAGTTTATATATTTTTAAACTTTAATCTCTCCAAAAAATATTAGTTATGGTCAATCATTTAATGTTCGAATTTCACATTTCATTTTATTGCTTAAAAAAATAATTCGAAGCAGAAGAATCGAACTTTTTCAATTAAACAAGTTGCAACGCTCGTTTCTATTTGTGTACCTACCGCCAGTTTGAGTAGATAGAAGTAAATGAATATATGAAACGAGAGAGAGAGAGAGAGAGAGATCGGGGGGGGGGGGCATTGAGTGACAACAAAATTATTGTCTTGTTTGGAGCCAAAAGGGCATTTACCACTAAGTATTTTTTTTCCTTCTGTCTCTAAACAGGCAGTTCATATTTTAAAAGAGAGCTGTACATACGATATATATGTAAATAGAGAGAGAGAGAGAGGGGGGAGGGGCGGAAGAGTGTGACTGGTAGAAACAGATGGAGAGGAAGAAAGATGTAGAGGAAGGGGAGATGGATGGAGAGAGAGAGAGAGAGAGGGGGCGGGGGAGGGGAGAGAGGGTTGTCGACGAGTTTAAATTCCGCATTTTTAGGATTTTATACTAGTAATCATAATTTAAAAACAGGGCAAAGTGAGGGTATGTTTTTTGCAGACATTTGAAGAGTCGTCAATGGAAAAAGCTTACAGGCGGCGCTCTTCCTATTGAACAGTTTTTCCAGCAAAAGTAGTGTCGCATCAGATAAATACATTTTGGCCTACCCAGCTCAAACATGTTCTCTCCCTCTCGAGAAATAGGTTGATGACTCAGATGACCCCCCGTTAAAATGATGCATTTTCACCGATGAGATGTTCCTCTCTCCGAGAATAAATAAGGTTCCGAGATGCATTTACTCCAAGTATTTAATGATATAACATTAAGAGAAAAAACAACAACAAAGAACAATCCATATTGAAATGTGCGATATCACGTATTTTGAAATACATTATTGAGCTCAAGGATAACACCAGGTCATGCTGACTTCTGAATATAATTTGTGTGTATAATGTGCGTACGTTTGCGTACTGAAAGGCCTAAAAATCATTTGCGAGCGAGCATAATACTTAAACAAAAGCATCATTGAAGGCCACTTTGTATATTGAATTAGAAAAAATAACAGGCATTCAACTTTGTAAAGACAACGGCACCGGTCAATACATTTGTTTATAACATCCCAAGACAAAAATCCAATTGAATCCCCATTGAATGTCCCCATTGAATCCAATTTGGAGTAAGTGGAAAGTGAAACAATGGGTACCCATTGAAACCAATTGCCAATTGGTCCCCATTGAAACCAATGGGGACCAATTGCCAATTGGTTCCAATGGGGACCAATTGCCAATTGGTTTCAATGGGTACCCATTGTTTCACTTTCCATGCACTCCAAATTGCCAATTGGTATTGAATTGGGATTCAATGGGGGCATTCAATGGGGATTCAATTGGTAAATCGATCCAGTTAGAAGAACCAGTGATAAATTATTGATACTTCATAATCGATATTGGCAACTGTCCACCAATTAGGTATATTCCAATCTCATTTGCATTAACTTCATCACAAAGATCATTTGAAGTGAATTCAAGAGTTACATTTACAGTGACATTGGCTCGTACAAATATATATACTAAATATGTATATTGTTTCTTGGTTAGTAATCATATAATCAATATATCTATTGCTAAAACGTGAATGTAATTGTAACATGATCAGACAAAATAATCTATTGGTTAATAATTGCTGAAGGAATAAAGAAATCACAAAATTGATGTGCATTGTCATAATTTGCTTAACAAATCATGATACATTTATTTTTCTGTGACACGTGTAAAGTGATAATGAATATTCATGAGATGCCTAGATTTGTTGGTTTCAGTGGGTTTCAATGGGACCATTTGAAGTCCAAATTAAGGCCAATTGGTCCAATTGAAACCAATTGGGGACCCATTAAAGTCTAATGGGGCCTAGGCCAATGGGGCCAATGGGTCCAATTTGTCCAATGGGGCCAATCCGGACCAATTGAAACCAATTGGGGACCCATTAAAGTCTAATGGGGCCTAGGCCAATGGGGCCAATTTGTCCAATGGGGCCAATCCGGACCACTTGAAACCAATTCGGGACCCATTAAAGTCTAATGGGGCCTAGGCCAATGGGGCCAATTTGTCCAATGGGGCCAATCTGGACCAATTGAAAACATCTGAAGTCCCATTGAAACCTGTTAAAACATATTGAGACCAATTGGAACCAATTGGAACCAATTGAAACCAATTGAAACCAATTGAAATTTCATTTGGTGTTCAATTGGTTTCAATTGGATTTTCGTCTTGGGATGGCCTATTTTCTCATTAAATGTCATCCTTATGTAGAACATGTAGATGGCTTTTTATTATTTAGGTTCTAATGCATAAGATGACGTAAGCCTCTATAAGAGGGCTCCTGAGGTACTTTGAAGAGGTGCACAGCCCCCTTAAGCACAATATTGTTGTTGGTTGTTGCTCAACGGGGGGGGGGGGGGAGAATATGAGGCACCATTATTGTTTTAATCAACACCCCCTCCCCTCTTGAGCAAAATAACAAAAATAGGAGGGGGGGGGGGTCGCGCGAAACCCCCGAAACCCTAGTTTGTACGGGGTACAAAATGTTTGTTCCACCTTTACGTATGCAGGTAAAGGATGAATGAAATAATTTGTAACGAGGCACTGTCTTAACAACGATTTACGCATATACATGTAATTTGATTATATTATGAAAATGGTTATGTATTTTGTATGCGTATGTGAACATTGTGAAAGATTACCACTAGCAGTGCTCATTTTGGAAAATAATCAGTGTGTAGTTTCAGGAATGGTTTCGTGCCTAAGCTTTGAGCAAGCTCTAATAAAAGTCAAATTAAATACAAACACACACACATTTTGCTCTCTTTTTAGCCCTTCTTGAAAAACAGTTTTATTAATACACGACAAATTTGAACTCCTACCTTGCGTCACAAAATAAATGCGCCCCGAAATAAAAGGCCCCTCAACTAACTTGGGAAAGATTGATAACATTTACTTCGATAAAGATTCCCTAATTGATGATACCGGTAATATTTGCCCACATGATTGGAAGTATGCTAGTCTGTTTTGTTGATATGGGCCATCTAGTCTAAACTCTTTTCAGCCGCTGTGCGTAACAGTGTCTGCACGATGAGACCAAGGAGCTGTGTGGTTGAAGTTCCTTATTGAGGCTAGGCTGACATCATACTACATAGGGTCTGTGATATATGACACAGTCAGAGAATGACATAATTAGGCCCTGCTCAAGGCTTTAAGTTGAGGAATTTTAGTAAAGTCCCAAATCAAACTCTGTGCGTGTAGACTACGGATGGTGAGTGACTGGGAGATGAGGTGTGTGGGCTTGCGACTACTGAAGGCAAGTGATGAGGTACGTACTGCACGTTGTTTTCATGAATGCAAGTGCGAGGTGGGTGGAGTAGCTTATTGATTCGACCGTCTGCAAGATCGAATCCAAATCCAGACAGAGCGTTATCACACCATAGGAGGAAGTTTGGGCAACATCTTAACGTGAACGGTAAGGGAGCTATGATTTGGATGATGGTGATGAGGAGAATGTCATACTGCAAGTATCGTTGTAAGGAGGTAACTTTTGTAATAAAGAGAGTCGATTCGGAAAAGTGATCTCATTTGGTGTTGCGCTGGCGATGCGGGCATTATGGTTTGTGCAGCCGTGCGATGATGCACGTTCACGTTGTATATGTAGCGCTTGGCTCCTGAGAAACAGTAGTGAGTTGAAGCTTTGGAGTTTTACATTTGATGCACACAGGGGCTGAACTAGACAGTAGAACTTTTCTTAGCAAATACAAACGGTTGCTTAACGAAAAAAAAATGCCCAAACACAGATAGACACAGATAGAGTGGCATGCAATGATACTAGGAATGATTATGATAATGATTTATGGTATTAATGAAAAGGAAATTGAAGATAACAAATATAATGGTTGGGGTATGAATGAAAGTGATGGTGCAGTGATGATAAAGGAAAATATGACAATTATGATGATAGTGGTGATGATGATAGTTAAAAGGATAAAGGTTATGATGATGAAAAATTTATTACAGATGTTTTTTTCAATTTATGATGATGATATATTTGTGGTGGTGATTTGGATGATCGGATAATGATGGTGGTGCTGGTGATTTGGATGATGATAATGGTGATGGTTGTGATGGTGATGGTGATGATGTTTATGGTGATGGTGATGATGTTTATGGTGGTGGTTGTGATAGTGATGGTGATGATGTTTATGGTGATGGTGCTGGTGATTTGGATGATGATAATGGTGATGGTGATGATGTTTATGGTGATGGTTGTGATGGTGATGATGTTTATGGTGATGGATGTGGAGGTGGTGATGATGATGATGAAGATGATGAAGATGATGATGGTGGTGGTGATGGTGGCGGTGGTGCGAAGTTAAGGATGGACATGAACGTTTAGCTAATAGTCTTGATAATAAAAGCATTATGTTATCGTGGAAACAAAGATAGAATGGGGTGATTAATGAAAAAGACAATGATTAGATGGGGATTGTTGTGGTGACTGATAATGGTGATGGTTGTGATGATGATGATGACGACGACGATGATGAAGACAAGGACGATGATGATGATGATGATGATGATGATGATGTTGATGATGTTGATGTTGATGATGGTGATGGTGATGATGATGAGGATGATGATGATGATGATGATGTTGATGAAGATGATGTTGCTGAGGATTATGATGATGATGATGATGATGAGGATGATGATGATGATGAGGAGGATGATGATGATGATGATGTTTATGATGATGATGATGATGATGAGGATGATGAGGATGATGATGTTGATGATGATGATGATGAGGATGATGAGGATGATGATGTTGATGATGATGATGATGAAAGTGCATAATAGTTAGTGAGTTTTTTAATCAAAATTTCTTTTTGACGTATTGGAATAAAAGTATAGCTAGCATTAAGCCTTGTTGAAATGGTATGCCTATCCAGCTCCACATCCTAGCAATGTGGTAACGATTACGCAGTTTGCTTTCTGGATACATCTTTTCTTGCCACTTTCTATCTCTAAGCTACAAACATGCATGTACCTTATCACATATCAAACTTATTTATGAAGACATTGAACTACTGACTATTTTCTAAAAATCATCAATATTCATTTCATTGCAGGATCATCCCATCTGTTATTGTTGATGAAGATGATTATGAAGTAGTTTCCAGTGGTGGTCTGGACTTGGACAATCAGAAATTGCAGACTTGTGTCAGCCCCTCTTCACATCTAGCTCTATGGTGATGTTGGTTTATTATCAGAAGAGCCTAGGTATCAGATCCCAATGCTTGCAGGTATTTGTTATATTTGAATATCTGAATATTGAGCCAGAATAATAAACATCATAGTGTACTATTCAATAAGTAGTGAGTGATGTTTTAACCCTATTTAGCCCGGGGGGGGGGGGGGGGGCTTTAGAAGCCCCCCCCCTCGACATTTTTCGCGATGATTTTTTAACGCAAGAAAATCTTGCACTGAAATTTTGTGACTTTTTTCTTTCCAGTCTTGCACATCTTTTGAAAGAAATTTTTCGAAAATCGAACCTACCATTACAAAGTCACGTGCCCTTTTGTCTTCGCATGTCAGCCCGAAAATCGCTCATTTTTGTGATTTGTGTACAAAACATATGGAAATCTCATTTTTCAAATAAAGAGATAAAACATTGGTTATTTGGTCTTGTTTATAGTTTAGGTGTTTCTTTTGGGGTCAAAATAGTTGAATTATAGTTTGAAATGAAATAAAACAACAAAAACAATAAAATACATAAGTTAAAAAACAAAGAAATACATAAGAAATTATCAAAACAATAGATAACATAAGGAATAACCCTGGTTTTTCAATATTTTGTGTTGTATTATTATTCCAAATGGTCTACTAAATATATGTAGTGAGAAAGAATGCCTAAATATGAATAATGTCTGATTTATGGGCAAAAATGTGAATTGTATGACCTTATTTGCATAAATTACCATAAATATGCAAATGAGTGAATTTTTCAAAAAATTGAAATTACCATAGCATTCTATACACTTCACTTGACATGTATGCAAATTTTCGCGGCGATCGGGCGTTTCACGGCCGAGATCATAGGGGGGGGGGGGGGGGGGGGGGGAGGGGGGGGGGCCTTAGAAGCCCCCCCCCCCCTCCGGGCTATGCAGTTTCAAAATAGCCCGGGCTAAATAGGGTTAAAATGTGAAAAAAACATGAATAAAACTTAGAGAAATTTTTTGGGGGAGAGTTGGATATTCATGTTAAAAATTCATGTTTATCGGGGGTGGATCTCGTTGAATTTTGGCTTACCACATTATGAAGATATTTTCCTAACATAATTTTATACTTCCTGTCAATGTCTATCTCAATACCAGTCAGGAACTAGCAAAGTAGTAGCTGATGCATACTAGACGTCAGCGGAAAATTGACATGGCCGATCGGCGAGCGTTTCGAGTGGAGTTCAACTGGGGGATTCTATGTTATATCTAGCTTTGCGTCGATTAACGATGTACTGCGCGGCGCTATACGTAAACACGCACGGAGGATAGACGGTGATTAGGGATATTCATGTATTACTCTCGGGTGCGTAACCTCCGGACGTAGAAGCTTTGTATTGCCCCACATACTTATTATCGTGTATGATACTCATAGAAATGTACAGTAAGTACCTTAAAGTTGAATGCGGATACGTACACAAGTACAATCAAGTACAATATAGAAACCAGCTCTAGAATTTCTCTGTAGGCTATTTTTGGCCAGGCTTTGAAATCCTTTTAACAGAGAAGACACATTTTTTTTCTCAAATGGATATTTGTGTAAATACAAACTTTTGGGAGGGGGGGGGGACAATGTGATTGGTATTGTGATTGAAAAATGAAAATATGTATTCCTGGAGAAAAAAAAAAGATTACGATCATTATCATCCTCATCACCATAGCCATCATCACCATTGCTATCATGATCATGATCACCATCACCATAATCATCTTCCTAATCACCATCATCATCATCACCACTGACATCATCACCATTGCCATTATTATAATCTCCACCACCATCAGCATTGCTATCATGATAATGATCGCAATCACCACAATCATCTTCATCATAATCATCATCATAATCACTGTCGGCATTATCACCATTGCCATCATCATAATCATCATAATCACCGTCAACATCACCATTACCATCATCATAATCATCTCCACCACCATCAGCATTGCTATCATGATCATGATCGCTATCACTATAATCATCTTCATAATCACTGTCATCATCATCACCATAGCCTTCATGGTCATCGCCATCACCACTGACATCATAATCACCATCATCATTATCAGCATTGCCATCATGATCTTCATCGCCATCAACATAGCCATCATAATCACCATCAACATCATCACTATTGCCATCATCATAATTATCATCATAATCACTGTCAACATTATCACCATTGCCTTCCTCATCGTCATCACCATAATCATCATAATCACCGTCACCGGGATCGTCAACAGCATTGCCATCGCCATTGTCATCATCATAATCATCACCAACATTGTCACCATTGCCATCATCATAATCATTATCATAATCACCGTCAACATTACCACCATTGCCATCATCATAATCATCATAATCACCGTCAACATTACCACCATTGCCATTATCATCATCATCATCATCATAATTAACGTCAACATTATCACCATTGCCATCATCATAATCATCATCATAATCACCGTCAACATTATCGCCATTGCCATCATCATAATCATCATCATAATTACCATCAACATTGTCACCATTGCCATCATCATAATCATAATCATCATCATAATCACCATCAACATTATCCCCATTGCCTTCCTCATTGTCATTACCATAATCATCATCATAATCACCGTCACCAGGATCGTCAACAGCATTGCCATCACCATTGTCATCATCATAATCATCACCAACATTGTCACCATTGCCATCATCATAATCATCATCATAATCACCGTCAACATTACCACCATTGCCATCATCATAATCATCATCATAATCACTGTCAACATTATCACCATTGCCTTCCTCATCGTCATAGCCCGGCAGCCCAGTGCACTTTGATCAAACGAACGAGGTACCAATGTCTGAGTATTGGAACATTTAGGAAAAAACCCAGTATATCCAAAAGTGGATGTCTGCCGTGACCCCTCTGCTGCATGTGGCCCCTGGGGCCGGTTAAAAGGGGCCCAAAAATGCATTTGATCAAACGAATGAGGTACCACTTGAAACCAATGTCAACTTAATGCATGCATGCCACATAGTACTGAATGGCCCATGCCAGACAAATTTTCTGCTGCAAAGGGCCCGCCAGACGCCCCTAAAGGGCCCCTAAAAATGCATTTGATCAAACGAACGAGGTACCACTCGAAACCAATGTCAACTTAATGCATGAATGCCACAAAGTGCTGAATGGCCCATGCCAGACAAATTTTCTGCTGTTAAGGGCCCGCCAGACGCCCCCTAATCACGGCCCAAATGCCCATTATCGTAGCATTGACCCAGATCAAATATGCAAGGTACCACTCAAAATCAGTTTGGAATGCTTGGGTTAATCTTACAGACTATGGAAATCATCATGCCAGACAAATTTTCTGCTGCAAAGGGCCCGCCAGACGCCCCTTAAGGGCCCCTAAAAATACATTTGATCAAACGAACGAGGTACCACTCGAAACCAATGCCAACTTAATGCATGAATGCCACTAAGCACTGAATGGCCATTGCCAGACAAATTTTCTGCTGCAAAGGGGCCGACAGACACAATAAAAAAGGGGCCCCCAAAAGGCCATTATCAGTCATATAGTTGGTACCACACCAATATCAAATGAAAAGGTATTTTCCACAGAGTAAAGAACTGCCAATCCAGGACAAATTTTCTTCTGCGTAACCAGACAGAAAGAACTGGTGGCCCAATGTGGCCATATATACAACTGTATATAGACCTTAAAGCCCCACTGTACGGGGTGGGGACTTCTTGTACATGTAGCTACTTGATCCCTCTATATAGAAAACAATGCCTAAGCGGTGTCTGTTTGTAGCCCATGATCCTCTTTTTATTAGGGTCAGTGACCATGCACGCTAATCCCTCTAATCCATTCTGGCCAAACTAATGTAGAGCCCAGTAGAGGGGCTTTAAAAATTGGATATTGATGCAGACTATGTGCCTTGTATAATATTTCATGCTCACCATCATATTATTTCAAGCATAAATTGGTTTAAGAAAAAAGAAACATATACATTATGTAGTATACTAGTACATTAGAAATGACGACTATCCAAATTTTACTCAAGATGATTATATAACTGTATGATTTCAGGTATTAACACAGTTTGCCTGTTTCTCCCAAAACACAAGTTTAATAGAATCTGTTGTAGGATACTCCCTCCTTTCACACGATTAATATCACTATCTGTATGTCAATCCCCCTCTTTGTGTTCCCCTTATCTATACTTAAACCACGATGGAGCTAATGTGTAAACAAGACCAGCGTTTTGTTTTAGTTAGCTATTCCCTGCTCTATTAAAGCAAACTAAAATAACACTTTCACATAAACCACTAAATATCTTGGAATTTGCTGGTTTGGGCAAGAATTAGAGTTCCCCACATTGTAATTCTAACACTCTGAGGAAGAGTTGCTTAATTCTCGCCTGATACATTTAATATATACTGGATGAAAGATTGAGCAAAGTAACTGATTTCTGATATGGAGGTGGATGACATTCCAGAGATTCACCATGCGGGATCATCTCATGAGGTAGGCATACAATCATGTACATTTATATCATTTTGCTATGTTTGCTAACTTAGGCATATATACTTACTTTCTTATTTAACAATCAAGGTTAACAAATGGTTCTTGCAATTTGGCTATATATATACCAATAGGTCTAATCAAGTAAGGACTCATGAATGATAAAGTATAAAAAGCATCAATTGTTTGATTATGACTTTGATACTACATGTATATAATTTCACCTAAAGATGTTACATTGTTGCATGGTACCTTCAAGAGTCTAAGGGCATCGTCCACAGAGAAGAAATGCTGTCGCTAATAATAAAAGGTTGCATTGGCAATGATTGATGATACTTTCTTCCATATTCAAATTCAAAGTTCAAAAATAAAAACTGATTGACAGGATTATTTGTTAAACTCACATAACGGTACTATATTTGCTCTATCGGAGATCAGGCATTAAATATAATCAGACTGTAACAAGTCTGGTTCCTCACCTTGTACCGTAACTGATATTATTTGAGATTTACCAAAAATGGTTGAGTTGCAAAGTTAAAGGTTTACAAAGGATCGAGGCAGATGCATAACACATTATATTTGTTTCAGACTTCTGACACAGCTGTACGTGATGATGATGATGACAACCCAAGTGAAATCATTCTCAATCCGTCTGTCGATCAGGTATGTACGGATAATTTATTCCTAACTTCCAATGGTCTTATATGAGAGTGAAATTCACCTAAATGTGTAAATACGTGGCATGTGATTATCACTTCAATATGAACTGTTCGTTATTAACATTAATTCATTTAAATTGTAATGAACCCAGATGCTCTTCTTTTTAAAGATATTATTTGAAAATCACCAAATATTGTTTAATAGCAATGTTAAAGGCTTACAAAGGAGACATATATGCATGACACATTTTAATTATTTTTTCTTCAGACTTCTGACACATCTGTACGTGATGATGATGACAACCCAAGTGAAATCATTCCTAATCCATCTGTTGATCAGGTATGCACTTAAAAAAATATTCCCAACTTTCAATGGTCTATGAGAGTGAATTTCACCTACAACTGTATGAGTGGCTTTTATATTGAATAATGTAATCAATCATTAAACAGCTTTCGTACCAATAAAGTATTTTGAAAACAGAGCGAAAATTCTTCTTGAAATCAACTGCAAATTATGGATGGATGCAAAATGTTACTATTTGTTTGTTTCATACATTTAATATTTTCATCAAGGGCAAATATATGTAAAGAGGACCTTTCAAGTTTGATACACCTTTATCTCTTCCCAAATATGAATATACATACATCTCGATCTCGAGTGATTGGTAACTTCTTAAATACTTCAAAATTAACACATTCCTCATAAAATCTTCATAATTATTGTGCAGATATTTTGACATATTGAAACATGAAAAAAATGTTTTCAATATAAACTGCCTACACGGATATGCATTAATATCACAGTATCAACTTTGCACTTCATGTACACTAAAGCTGGTCTGGTATTATATTTTATCTTATAGGCAGCAAACACATCACAGGCAGCTGATCAAATGTGCATCATTTGCAAGTCAAGCGAAGGTTTTGGAATGAAAACATTTGTGGAGAAAACATGGGATTCGTTGAAGATGGCAGCACAATGTAGACTTTTATTGAAGTCAGATTTCTATAAAGATGTAACTACAGAAGTCAATCTGAAACAAGAAAGTGGTAGTGCAAAGTACCATTCTAAATGTCACAGAAGCTTCACCGCTGTAAAAAGGGCATCTACTGGACCACAATCTAAACATCCAGCAAAAAAACCTGACACTCGGAGAAGAGGTTCAATGCCAAGATCAGATGCCAAAGGTTTACTGAAGGGTTCCTGTATCTTTTGTACTGTTAAGCGGAAGACCATCAAACGGCAGGTGGAACAATCGTCAGATTGTCTCACCAAAGATGGATGTGATGCAATTATTGCCGCTGCCCCCAAGAGCAGCAATGACAGAGTAAAGGCTATAGTTGCCAATAATGTTGATCTTATCGCCAAAGAGGCCCAATACCACAAGTCTTGTCGTCGTGAATTCTTTAAAGAAGTAGATGCTGTCCAAAAGACTGGAGGCACATCAAGTAGATGTGTACATGCAACTTCTTTTGAATCAATATCGGACATGATTGAGAAAGAGCTCATTGGGAATGGCAAAGTGATGCTTTCATCATCTATCATGGAGCTATACAGGACTGAATATCTGAGCGCAGGAGGAACGACAGTGGATATTGCATGTTACACAGCTCAAGCTTTGCTGAAAAAGATAGAGGACAAATTTGGTGACAAAATCTCTATATCTACTTTTGACAAACGGAAGGGCAATGTCTTGTATAGTTCTGCGATGTCGGAAGTCGATGCTAGAGCAAGCCTCTGTAGTGATGATGAGAAGAATGTCCACAAAATACGCACTGCAGCACTTCATCTTCGGCGTGTGATCAAGGCTATGCCAAAATGGGTAACACCGACCCCTACATCCGTATCATCACTGAAGGCATGTTCACCAGAGCTTCCAGAAGAACTGTTACTGTTCTACAAAACACTGCTGTGTGGCCTTCGTGACTCTCCTGATAGTGATGCAGTGGATAGGAAGGTGACAGCCATGTCATCAGATGCTGTGTATAATACAACAAGGGGTGCAGTGAGGCCTTGGAAACACACCGTACTTGGATTGGGACTTGGAACTCTGACCGGTTCTAAATTGGTGTTACGAATCCTGAATCGTCTGGGAAACTCTCTGAGTTATGATGAAGTTAAGGCATTGGAGACTGAATTTGCATACTCAGTCGAAGAGAATGATCATGATACTCCTGACAGTATGGCGCTTGATCCCAACCTAGGCACAGGGCTTGCATGGGATAATTATGATGTAAACATGGACACACTAGACGGAAAGGACACCTTGCATGCTACAGTTGGTATTTGTTACCAAAATATCCCAGATGCTACACCTGCAAGCGATTCTATCAATGAAGGGCTTGCAGTAGTTGAGCCTGATGTACGTCGTAGCAGGAACAGACGGAAGTTCGATGGAAAAGAGCGTGAAGTTGCACCATATTACAAGAAACTAAAGACTGCCAGCTTTGACATTTCAGCAGATGAGACCCAGAAACCAGTGAAAGTACCAGCTACAAGCCTCATTGACTTTCACTGGATGCTCCAGTCGGAAATTGGGAGGCCTTTGCCTCTTTTTCCTGGATACTTTTCCAACTTCACCGTGGATAACTTACCGCAACAGCGAGTCTGCTATATGGATCCAATATCGGCCTCACCAACAAGAAATGATGTTGTCCGAGAAACCATGAAAAGGACAATGAAAGTGGCCATTGAGACTGGACAAGAACATGGAGTTGTTACATATGACCTGGCTGTGGCTCTCAAAGCATACTCAATCCAAGCACTAGACGCCCCTCTGTTTGACAGATTACTCATCATGCTTGGTAACTTCCATCTGGAATTGGCCTTCTATGGTGCCATTGGTACTTTCATTAATGAAAGTGGTGCACAACACCTCCTTACGGAATCTGGTCTTTTGGCTGAAGGGTCCTTAAACGGTTTCATCCGTGGGAAATACTACAACAGATGTGTCCGGATTCATGACATCCTTGCTCTTGCCATGGAGAGAAAGATCTATGAAAGCTTCAAGTCAACTCTCACACAAGAAACACAAGATGCAATCAACGGTCTGCTTTCGACTATTCCCGAGGAGCCAGATGCCCAGAAAGAATTCCTCAATACAAGTCTATTATTCCAAGAACACAGGGACCAGTATGAGCTGTTCTTTAAGGATGTGATGACAGGAAAACTTGGCCCCACTGCCCAATACTGGTGCACGTATGTCTTCATGATGAATCGAGTTCACAGGGACCTCATGCGTGCACTCCGCTCAAATGATCTAGATGGATACATCGACATACTCCCAGTTGTTATTGACATCTTCTTTGCACTGAATCGACCCAACTATGCTCGATGGGGTGTACTGTTTCTCAGTCAGCTTAAGAATGTAGGACATCAGAGCCGATTAATGCTACAGTCAGGTGCTTTCTCTATCAGACGAACAAGCAAGAACTTTGCCAGATCAGCCATCGACTTGACCCTGGAGCAGAGTGTCAATAGAGATGCAGCATCACCAATGAAGGGCATCGTGCGATTCCACAACTCAAGAAATGCCATCAGAAGGTGGTGCATCACATCAGCCCAGCGGGGTATGTCCGTCACAGAACTGCGGAATTTGGCCGGGCTGGATGCCGTGGAGCAGCCAGCAACACAGCTACAGGCCTGCAGAATTGAGAAAGATAGTTTCCAAAGGGATGCTTTGGTAGATGCCATTACAGAAACATGTGACCCTTTCAGTTCTCCAGCAACAACATCCACGTGTCTGCTGAACATAGCTACAGGCAAAGCAGCATCTCAGGAAACCCAAGACTATCTAACTGGAAGTCTTGGTACTGGCCATGAACTTCGATTGCAGTTCCAGGATGAATGTGCAGAAGACAAGCAAAGATTCCAGAAGCCTATTCATAGACGGAAGGTAGAAAATTTTGCAAGGGACAATTTGAAGAGGCATCCCATCACAAAAAAGAAATCATCAGCTGAGAGTCTGAGGGATGTCTTCATTCGAATTTTGGTCATCATTTCACAGAAGACATCCTTTAACCTCAGGCACGTAATGTCCTTCCCCATCACAGAATATCCTCTGTCTATAGCACACTCAGATGGATCAGGAATTAAGACGAACAAAAGCAAGTTGTTGGGGAAACTGGAGGAATTGCAGGATGGCTTCACTGACACACCCCTGCCATCAATCGATGTGACATTGATCGATGGTGGACTCTTGATCCATTCCTTCTTATCTGCAATTGGGAACATCACATCATATGGGCATCTTGCTAGAGATCTGCTATCACATGTCTGTTCTAACCGAGGTAAAGAGATCCATGTGTTGTTTGATACTTATCAACCAATGTCTTTGAAGGACAGCGAGAGGAAACTTCGTGGAGCCGATGATCGTCCATTTGTCATCTCTGGTCCAGAGCAAGCACCAAGACAGAGCTGTCACAAGCTACTCCAAAATGGAGTTTTCAAAGACCAGTTGGCCAAGTATTTTCTGAAAGAATGGCAGGAAGACCAGTACGGACCAATCCTAGGAAACAAGTCACTAATAGTCTCCTATGGTGGTGACTGTGTCCGTCTTGGCTTCAATGAACACGATTTCAAGATGACAGTGGAACACCCAGCCCATCTCCAAGGAAGCCATGAAGAAGCTGACACCCTCCTTGCATTTCATGTAGCAAACAGCATCGGAAATGTGATGGTCAGAGCTTCTGATACAGATGTTCTTGTAATCCTTCTCGGAATGATTGGAAGGCACATGGGAAGTCAAGGAGCAACTACCTACAATCGCCTTATAATGGATTGCGGATCTGGAAACAATCGTCGTCACATTGACGTTGGCAGTATTGCTACCAACCTTGAGTCATCTCAAGCTGGACTAGCTGCTGCAATGCCAGGTCTTCATGCTATGACAGGCTGCGATTTCACCACAGCATTCTACAGAAAGGGTAAAGTGAAGCCACTAGACATTCTTCAAAAAGACTCTACAGGAACATTCTCCCAGTTCTTAGGCAAACTGGGCTCCGTAGATGAACCAGACCAGAGAATAGCAGAAGAGTTCATTTGCTGTTTGTACGGCATGAAGGGAGACAACGTCAACGAAGCGAGACACACCAAACTGCTTCAGCTGACTGGAAAACTTGATCAGGTAATTGTAATCCCTAAACATGTACAGTAGAGGAAAATTCAAAAAAGAGACACTGTAATGACAAATAATTTTGAAGATCATAAATAACAATTTTGACTATTATTCCACTTTTCCTGTGTTTGTTAGATGTGAAAGTTTCTTTTATACAACAGTGTAATTGGTGTGCCCTCAGACATCAATACCGCGTCCTTTAAAGATCATTGCATGCTGGAAATGAATTACAGGCCAGAGATATACCAACTGAATATTTAAATGACAACATTGAATATATGCCTGCAAACGTATTTAGTCATTGCATACACATAAATCTCTTTACAGGAAAATTCAATGGCTAAAGTAAAGAAGACGGACTGTGCTCTCCTTCCACCGTGTGCAAAAACTGTACGTAACAAGTTGCAACGAGCCCACTACGTTAGTATCATATGGGGACATGCTGACACACCAAGACCAGGACATGGCTTGGACCCACAGAACTACGGATGGAAGAGCAAGAATGGGTGCTACAGCCCTGACTGGTTTGAGGGACAGGCTCTCCCAGATCATCTATTCCAAGAGGGGGAACACAGCGAAGATCTTCAGAGTAGCCAACCAGACGTGGCTTCCCAGTTTGACGACGATGATTCAAGTAGTGAACCATCTTGGAGTGATGACTCCGACAGTGAAACATAGATTTGAGCTTCCATCGTCTGTTTAGCATCAAGTTCATGGGAATACTGAATTTTCACAAACTTACAAATTATTCTGTTGAGATCTGTCTGAATGGCAAATGCAGTGTCTTATTACAATACACACTCCAGAGTTTAATCACTGTCAAGAGACATGAACTCTCAGTTCTTATACTTCGAAGCAATACCTAACATTTGTTATGTTCAGAGTAATCAAATAGTGATCCTTTGTTACTAACTCTGCCAATTATCATTTCATTTCATTTTAAACTAGCAAGATGACTTTCTTTAAAGGTAAAAGATTCCTTCATCTGGCATTCATATTTCTAAAAAATGGATGCCACAACTATTTTTTGGACTTTTTACAAGCTTTTCGATTTGAATGATGGAAGTTCTAAAAAAAAAGATGGAGTAATATAGGCTAATTACTCATCTTATATTTTGTATCAAGGAATGGAGTAAAGCTGATTGTCCGTATCTCCAGAAATAGTTGTATTCATATGTTTTCAATAAGTATGCTTTATATGGAGCAAAAAAGACGCAGGAAGTGAAATACGGAACATTCATCTTGCTTTCAACATTTCAATGGAAATGTGAAGGGTGATTTTTTTTTCATCAAGGGATGCTCCTTTATTGAACATTTTTTTAAATTTTATATAAAATGGTCTAGGGTTCTTTTTTTTTCTTCCAAAAAAAAATCTATTATAGATAAGGCAAGTTTGTCGCATTCATACATCGTTACTTTGGACCATGCAGGATGCGCAGTACATTCATGTCCATTCTTTGAGAGCTTGAAAATAAAAATCTCTTTTGTCAGACTACATGTATGTCTTAAGATGGCACTGACATGTTAGCGTTCTTTCTCAAGATTTTGATAACTTTTAGACTTTGTAGATTTACAATGCTAACATCTTATTTGTAACATAACATAACATTTCTAACATAAACTGATTGTATACCTCTTCATTGTTTCCGGCGAAACAAAGTAACTGCCAAGTTAAACACTGCTCACGATACAAAGTACTGACTACCGATAAATGGAAAAAGAATGGATATTAGAGAATGCAATTTAACTGTCGGCATCTCCCTTGCGTAATTTTTGTTTTGCTTAATAAAATGTTCAGTAATTGATGAAAGTACTAGTATACTAATCTCATTATTCCTTGCATTGGCATTTCTTTACATTGTGGAATGTTACAAATGTAATGTCACATATAATCTGCATCAATATCCAATTCATTAGGCCCATATAGGGCCAAATTTGGCCACCTCTTCTTTCTATCAGGTGGGCCGTATACAGAAGAAAATTGGCAGTTCTATACTCTGTAGAAAGTACCTTTCATGTGATATTAGTTTTGTGTGGTACCAACTATATGACTGATAATGGCCTTTTGGGGGCCCCTTTTTTATTGTGTCTGTCGGCCCCTTTGCAGCAGAAAATTTGTCTGGCAATGGCTATTCAGTGCTTTGTGGCATTCATGCATTAAGTTGGCATTGGTTTCGAGTGGTACCTCGTTCGTTTGATCAAATGCATTTTTAGGGGCCCTTTAGGGGCGTCTGGCGGGCCCTTTACAGCAAAAAAATTGTCTGGCATGATGATTTCCATAGTCTGTAAGATTAACCCTAGCATTCCAAACTGATTTTGAGTGGTACCTTGCATATTTGATCTGGGTCAATGCTACGATAATGGGCATTTGGGCCGTGATTAGGGGGCGTCTGGCGGGCCCTTAACAGCAGAAAATTTGTCTGGCATGGGCCATTCAGCACTTTGTGGCATTCATGCATTAAGTTGACATTGGTTTCGAGTGGTACCTCGTTCGTTTGATCAAATGCATTTTTAGGGGCCCTTTAGGGGCGTCTGGCGGGCCCTTTGCAGCAGAAAATTTGTCTGGCATGGGCCATTCAGTACTATGTGGCATGCATGCATTAAGTTGACATTGGTTTCAAGTGGTACCTCGTTCGTTTGATCAAATGCATTTTTGGGCCCCTTTTAACCGGCCCCAGGGGCCACATGCAGCAGAGGGGTCACGGCAGACATCCACTTTTGGATATACTGGGTTTTTTCCTAAATGTTCCAATACTCAGACATTGGTACCTCGTTCGTTTGATCAAAGTGCACTGGGCTGCCGGGCTATCATCACCATAATCATCATCATAATCACCGTCACCGGGATCGTCAACAGCATTGCCATCACCATTGTCATCATCATAATCATCACCAACATTGTCACCATTGCCATCATCATAATCATTATCATAATCACCGTCAACATTACCACCATTGCCATCATCATAATCATCATAATCACCGTCAACATTACCACCATTGCCATTATCATCATCATCATCATAATTAACGTCAACATTATCACCATTGCCATCATCATAATCATCATCATAATCACCGTCAACATTATCGCCATTGCCATCATCATAATCATCATCATAATTACCATCAACATTGTCACCATTGCCATCATCATAATCATAATCATCATCATAATCACCATCAACATTATCCCCATTGCCTTCCTCATTGTCATTACCATAATCATCATCATAATCACCGTCAACATTATCGCCATTGCCATCATCATAATCATCATCATAATTACTGTCAACATTGTAACCATTGCCATCATCATAATCATCATCATAATCACCATCAACATTATCGCCATTGCCATCATCATAATCATCATCATAATTACCGTCAACATTGTCACCATTGCCATCATCATAATCATCATCATCATCACCGTCAACATTATCACCGTTGTCATCATAATCGCCATTATCACCATCATCATAATCATCATCATAATCACCGTCAACATTATCCCCATTGCCTTCCTCATTGTCATCACCATAATCATCATCATAATCACCGTCAACATTATCGCCATTGCCATCATCATCATCATAATTTACGTCAACATTGTAACCATTGCCATCATCACTATGATCGATGACCTTCTTCACCAATTTGACATTTCATCTCTTGATAGCCGACGTGTTGAGATCCTCACGCGATTTGCGAAATCACTTCTGGGTTCTGTAAGACACCGCGATCTCTTGCCACAACCGCGCCATGTGATTACTTGCCGCAGCTTGAGAAACTCTGATCATTTGTCCCTACCACGATGCAGAACCCAGCGCTACAAACAATCGACAGTTCCCTCTCTTGTTCGTTTGCTAAATTTAATTAACTGAAATCTTGTTAAACCTGTTTACATTGCATCGTCATTTTTCGAACTCTCTCCCTCAGCTCTCCGTCTCTCTCTCTCTCTGTCCCTTTCTCTTTCTCTAGCTTTTTCTCTCTCTTTCTCCTTTCCCTCCTCCCCTCTCTCACTTTTTCTCTATTTCTGTCTTGTATTTCCTCCTCTCGATTTTCTGACAATGTGATACTTACTCATTAATAATTTTCACCAAGTCATTGACATTCACAAATGTTAAACAGTATAATAACTATTCCATAATGGCATTCGTATTAATGTATCATTTGACATTTCCGTATTATGTGCATTTTACTTTTACAATGCTTCATTAAGCTGAATCAACTCAATTCTTGTTCGTTTGATTACAAATTTTGTTGTCATAAATTGAACTCTCTTTTCTTTTTTCTCTTTATTCTTTCCCTCTCCCTCTCTTCCACTTTTCACTCTTTCTTTCTTCTTTCTTCTCAATTCACTGACAAACTGATTATCACCATTTTATAATTTACAATCATTAAGGTATTACTGAATTATTAAATCAACTGTTTTTAATGCATTTTTATATGGTACAATGTGAGCAATGTACTTCAACTTATTACTGAATTTTTAAATCTACTGTTTTGAATGTATTTTTATATGATACATTGTGAGCCAATTATTGTTAGTCTTTGGACTTTTTATTTGGTATATTTGTAATAAAACCGAAATTGAATTGAATTGAATCATCATAATCATCATCATATCACTGTCAACATTATCACCATTGCCATCATCATAATCATCGTCATCACCGTCAACATTATCACCGTTACCATTATCACCGTTGTCATCATAATCGCCATCATCACCATCATCATAATCATCATCATTATCACCGTCAACATTATCGCCATTGCCATCTTCATCGCCATCGCCATCTTCATCGCCATCATTATCATCATCATCACCATAGCCATCCTGATCATCGCCATCACCACTTACATCACCATTGCCATCATGATCATCATCACCATCATTATAATCATCATCATAATCACCGTCATCATTATGATCATCATCATCATAGCCACCATCAAATTATTAGTGTAAAAAATCTTTAAATTATTTATAAATAATTTGGACAAATTTGGTGTTGAAGAACAGCGCAAATTTCAGAGATTGACTAACCCCATGATTCCGCCATGATGAATTGCACTGTGAGCCATATGTTATGAGGGCGACAAAATGATATTACCAAAATCCAGAGGTTGGTCTCGTCTTTTATGAGAGCGTTTTAAGCGAGCTTTTCACCGAACTAGAATCTGAATAAAACTTGCTGTACAGCCTCATTTTTGCGCACGCTGCGGTCTGACTGCCTACCTTTTGTGGAAACATGCCCCTTGAATTTATTCATGAATTTTGGGGGTAATATTTGTAAAACAAAATAACCTGCTAAGAAATAAATTCCGATCATAAATATTTTGAGAATAAGATGGGCGATCGGCTTGTAAACGTCATGA